>NC_133135.1:6835904-7152904 GCF_048418815.1 Hemitrygon akajei | reverse complement strand
CCATGTTTCCACAATTTTTTATATAAATATATATATATTTGTGTTTGTCTCCCTGGGAACAGATCATAGAGTTTGCAAGCTTTACGTTCAGCTACTGGTTAGATGCATTGTCACATAATGACATAATCTGTTGCTACAGGAAAGACTAGCCAAGACATTGCTAGTTAAAGCAATTTTCCTCTATTTCACTGTTGGTAAGTCATAGATAATGGATTCAGTGGATCTGTACATGTTAACATTTTTAACCAATTCATTTTAATCAAATTAGTTTTATTTGTACCAATTTTGATCTTTCTTTTGCATATATATAGATAGATGTGTATTTATATGTATATATGTGAAACGATCCTCAAACGGTTTAAATTGAAATGGTTTCTTATGTACAGATGTAGGCTGGATTCAGATTGGTTCCGATATTTACAGGAAAGAAAGGCTATGAAGTTTTAATAAATCAACTTAATTTGGCATAGAGCTGGTATATTTGCTTGTGTTAGCACTAAAGAAACATGGACACACACTCTTAACCCGAAGGGCACTCGTCAAAGTAAGGCCTTTGTAGACATTCGCATTGCCAGTGTGAGCTGTAATATCAGACATTCTGTTTGTCCTCTTGGCTGTTCCGACATTTGCATAATGTCCAGTACAAGGCTGGCACCAACAGCAGTTTTCCATTTCCCCATATTTACCTGTATGTGCAAGGGAAGTATACAATCTTTGCTGTAGCAGATTTTATGTAACTAAAGAAATGTAAGGTCACATTAATAAATTTAAAAGTTCCTTTGTATGAAAATGTTAAAATCTTTTGTATTTCATTTAGACCGAAGACATGCTGTTGTATGCTAGCTGTATGCGATAAATTCTACAGTAACGTTGTTGTCGTTTATGGACTTAAAGGTTTTAATAAACGCTGAAGATCACATTTCTGGCTGGCTTGTGTTATTAAAGCATCAATGATGTGATGCTCTTTAAGCTTATGGCTTGAATCTCTGGGAAGAATTGTAGTGGAATGTTTTGTTTGAAAGGAGAGGGCAAGATCTTTGTGATTCCTGTTTTGACGTACTACCACACAGTTGTTTATATTCTAATTTCTGTCTTTTTTTTTTAAATCACACTTGCTGAATTGATTAATAGCTCACACAAATGGCTGCTTCATTTTGTTGCAGACATTCACAGTAAATACAAGAAAAGCAACAGATTCAAAAGGTTTCAATAGGTACACTTAATGTCAGAGGAATGTATACAATATACATCCTGCAAATCCTTTTTCTTCACAAACATCCACAAAAACAGAGGAGTGCCCCAAAGAATGAGTGACAGTTAAATGTATCCGAAAGCCCACCCCCCCCCCCCCACATATTGCTTTGCTGCTGCTTTATGATCCTCCCTCACCTAACAGCAGAAAAAGCATCAGCACTCAAGTGTGCAGCAAAGCATCAATAAAGACACAGACTTGCAGTGCCCCAAGACTATTCATTTACCCGGTAATTTGACATAACCACAGGCTCACTCTCTCCCCCTAATGGAAAAAGAGGTGTTCCTGTTTCACAGCAAAAGGGGAGACATAACAAAGCAACTTGCAGAATTATTGTGTTAGGAGTCTGTTGCGTCACGTTTTCCGAGCTCTATGCCCAAAGAACTCGGTTCTCTGAGCATACAGCCAGCTCACTGCTTATGATCTTCCTTCTCCCACAACGCATCAGGCAGCAGCACCAGCCTTGAGTCCACCTGATTCCAGAGCCACAAAAATCTAACACCCTGAAAGCACGCTAGTCTTCCAGGCTGCATCCTCGGCATATTGAAAAGTGGCTGGTGTGAGGCCCCAGGAGCAGGTCCCATTTCCACAAAGAACGGAAGTCAGCATGTAACTCCAGGTTAGTGAAAAGGAAAGATTGAATCTAACAGGACAGATAAAAACAGCGATTGTGCAAGTACAAAAAGAAATAATAAATACAAACAATAAATATCAAAAATGAGATAAAGAGACCTTGAAAATGAGTCGATAAGTTGTAGGGACAGTTCAGTGATGAGTCTAGTGAAATTATCTTCTCTGGTTCAAGAGCCTGATGATTGAGGGTTGTTCCTGAACCTGGTAGTGTGATTCCTGAGGCTCCTGTACCCACTCCATGATGGCAACAGTTAAAAAGAGAGTGATGCCTGGATGGTGGGGGTCCTTGACAATGGATGCTGCTTCCTTGTAGATGTAGATAGTTCAAATAATTCATTTTACAAGTCTCTGCCAGATTGCTTCTTGCTAGAGGATTCCTAAAAGCAGACTTACCCCATTTTTTGTAAATACCATGGTTGTGTTGCATAAACACGAGATTTTACAAATGCTGGAAATACAGAGGAGAGAAAGGTTTGATTAATCTTAGAGCAGCTTTAAAGCTCAGCACATTGTGCTATAAAGTCCTAATGAAAGGTCTCAGCCCAAAACGTCGACTGTTTATCTCCTTGGATGGTTCCAGGCCTGCTGAGTACCTCTAACATTTTGTGTGTTACTATGGATACATTCCATTGAATTTTCTAGTCTTAACAATGTTCAAAGCTTTTGCTCATTAGAAATGTTTATTCCTTCCTGTGGTATGTTCATTGACTTGGGTGGTTACTCCAAAATCCATGACATTGTGAACTGAATGTTTGCATTAGTACCATTAACTGAGGGGTCCATGGACTCCAAAGTTGGTTTAAATGAACCCTGACTGGCCTCTTATTCCATAGAGTTGTACAATGTGGAAATGACCCTTCTGCCCAACTCATCCATGCCAACCAAGATGAAATTATCCCCCATCATTTCTAACCAGAGAAACCAAGGTTCAAGTATTGTCATCTGACTGCACATATGTACAACCAAATGAAACAACGTTTATCTCAACTGTGGTGCACCAACACAACATGTATAACACATAAGACAAATTATTACCACAAATAAATTAATAAATATAATTCAAAATGCACGTAGTGTGCAGCACAGGTGAACAGTAAACAGGTCACAGTCCTAGTGATGAGACCTCAATGGTGACAGGGTGTCCATTAGTCCATTAGCTGTTATCTAGATGGCAGCCCTAGTCCTGATGCTTCTGTATCTCCTTCCTGACAATGTGGGTCACAGAAATTGTGGGATGGGTGGTAGGGATCCTCAACAATGCTTTGGCCCCTTCATCTACAACAGTACAGGTAAATGGGGTGGGGGGCACGAGCAATGCCAGTGATCCTCTCAGGTCAGCTGACATGACGGGACATGCAGTTGACAGTATATCGAAGTACTCTCTGGGCAAACTCTCAGCCTCATGCTTGACCTTAGCTGATTAGATCAGAATGGCAGAGAGAGAGAGTACAGAATTGAAGCCTCAAACCACAACAAACAGCCCTCTGATTTTCTTCATCTAGTTGGAATGACCAAGGCACCTTTTTATTCTTAGACTATTTGTCCCTCTTTTTACTTCCTTGCTCATTGCCTGTTACATCTGCTGGTGTTTAGGACAGCAGCAAAGGTTCTCCATCTGTCTGTCCTTGGCCACTCAGATGTAGAAATCTTCATTGCTGTTTTCATAATAACTTTCTTTTACCAGTCAGGATTGTTAGCCCTGACCTGAACCCATGATTCAGGAGGACCAATAGATCACTCTTAGTCTGGCCTCTACCCTTTGACCAGTTTGGCATGACCCTACCAAGAGCCAAAGCATAAAGACCCTGACTCCAGCCAACCTATCTTTCTGGGTCAATGAGGCATATAAGTTTCCAAACCCTACAAGTTTATGGTCCTCTTGGAGGTTATTAACAACTAATTGGTATTTGGACCATATGATACAAGCTCACTTTGACGATTTGGCCCATCAAATTTTCTCCACCATCAGCTCCACTCTCCTGCATTCTCCCCATAACCCTTAACCCCTTTACCAATCAGGCCTATCTTTAAATAAATTCCTCTGCCATAAATACATCCAGTGGCTTGCCCTCCATCAGTCTCTAGGGTAATAAATCCCACAGGTTCACTACTCTCTGCCTAACGTTCTTCCTCATCTCTGTTCTAAAGGGATGTCCCTTTATTCTGAGGCTGTGAACTTGGATCCAAATGTCTACCATTAATAGAGACATTCTCTCCACATACACTCTGTCCAGGCTTTTTCATATCTGGTAAGTTTCAATGAGATCTTTCCCCACCCCCATCCTTTTGAACTCCTAAGTGTATGTTCAGTGATATCAAATGATCTCATCATTCTTGTGAACCTTCTCTAGGGCCAACATCTCTTTCCCTGGATACAGGCCCAGAATTGCTCACAATATTCCAAATGCAAGCTGACCTGAGCCATATAAAAACCTTTCCCTTTACTGAGATAGTGGTCTGGGAAATTGACTGCCAATCCTGTGTCCTGACAGAATCGATTGTGTGATGTGTGACAATAAAATCTCTGATCATGCAATTAAAGTTAGTACACCTGAAGCAGATGAGGTGTTTTGGAACTTGTATTAAAAAGAATAATCTTGTAACTCAAAAGCAATTAGAGCTTCACATATTAAAGTCTTAATGTTAATTTGATTCATATCCATTAACTTGGAAGTTAGACCATAAGATGTAGGAGCAGAATTAGGCCATTGACCCATGAAATCTGTTCCGTCATTTCATACATTTCCCTCTCCCAATCTTCTGCCTTCATCCTGTAACCTTTGACACCCTTACTAATCAAGATCCCATCAACATCTGTTTTAAATACACCCAATGACTTGGCCTCCACAGCAGCAAGTGGCATCAAATTCCACAGATTCACTACCTTCTGGCTAAAGAAATTCCAATTCATTTCCAATCTAAATGGTCATCCCTCCATTCGGAGGCTGTGCCCTCTGGCCCTTGACTCCCCCACCAAAGCAAACCACCTCTTTACATCCACTCAATCTAGGCCTTTCAACATTCACTAGGTGTCAGTGAGATTCCCCCCCCCCCCCCCCCATTCTATTACATTCCAGTGAGTACAAGCCCAGAGTCTTCAATCAGTACTCGTATGATAACTCTCCCGTTCCTGGAATCATTTTCGCAAACCACCTCTGAACCTTCTCCAATATCAGCACATCCTTTCTGAAACCAGGGCCCCAAAACAGCTCACAATTCTCACCAGTGCCTTATGCAGCCTCAACATTACTTCAGAAACAAGAGAAAATCTGCAGATGCTGGAAATCCAAGCATCACACACAAAATGCTGGAGGAACTCAACAGGCCAGGCAGCAAGTATGGAAAAGAGTACAGTTGACATTTCAAGCCAAGACCCTTTAGCAGGAAACTGAAGGGTCTCGGCCTGAAACATCAACTGTACTCTTTTTCATCGATGCTGCCTGGCCTGCTGGGTTCCTCCAGCATTTTGTGTGTGTTGCTCATCATTATTTCCTTGCTTTTATATTCTAGTCCTCTTGATATGAATGCTGACTTTGCATTCACCTTCCTCACTACCAATTCAACTTGTGAATTAAGACAGTGATGTTAAAAGATAGAGATTAGCTTTATTTGTCACAAGTACATCAAAACATACAGCGAAATGTGTCATTTTGTGTCAAATCAAAGTTCAAAGTAAATTTATTATCAAAATAAGTATATACCATCATATACAACCCTGAGAGTCATTTGCTTTGGGCATTCACAATAGATACAAAGAAATACAATAGAATCACTGAAAAAACTAAACAAAGACTGAAACACAGCCAACATGCAAAAGAAAACAAACTGTGCAAATACCAAAAAATAATGTAAATAAATAATACTGAGAACATGAGTTTAGAGTCTTTGAAAGTGAGTCTAAAGGATGTGGAATCAGTTCAGTGTTAAGATGAGTGAAGTTACGCACACTGCTTTAGGAGCCAGATGGCTGTAGGGCAATAACTGTTCCTGAATCTGGCGGTATGGGACCTAAGGTTCCTTTAACCTCCCGCCCACAAGTCAGCAAGTACGTGTTGGGTGTAGCCCGAGGTGTGTCGCTGAGCTCAAGTGCCACCAAAGCAGGCCCACAACTCACTAATCCTAACCCTAACCCGTACTCTGTAATCCTAACCTGTAATATCAGCCTGGACTTTCGGTTAGAGGAGTTGTTCCCAACCGCTTGCTTAATGGTATAGGTCTATGGCGTAAAAAAAGGTTGGGAATGCCTGGGTAAGTGTCACAGCATTAAAGATAAAGGTTAGCTTTATTTATCACATGTACATGCAGAAAATGTGCTGTTTGTGTCAATGACCAACACAGTCTGATGATGTGCTGGGGGCAGCCCGTAAGTGTCACCATGCTTCTGATGTCAACATAGCAAGCTCACAACTCTCAAATCCTAACCCGAACATCTTTACAATACGGGAGGAAATTGGAACTCCTGAGGAAGCCCACTCGGTCACAGAGAGAACGTACAAACTCCTTCCAGACAGCAGAGTGAGTTGAACCTGCATCATGATTGTTGGTTCATGAATCTTACACTAATGGTTTGCTACTGTACTCCCCGATTGGCATTCATTTCCTTTTGGGAGGGGAATAAATATGCTTTGATTTGGTCAGCACTTTGTGACTGCTATCCCACTCCAGTGAAACTTTAAACATTCTTGAGTGACCCAAGAGGCCATCCAATTCATGCCAAACTGCTTGAAAAGGCAACTGTAAATTCTTCTGGAATCATCTCACTCCACTCAGCTCCATTTTATTCCATAAAGGTTCAAAGTAAATTTATTATCAAAGTGCATTGGTCCATGCCCTCAGTGGCCATTTTATTAGGTACAGGAGTGGAACCCGCTGTGGTCTTATGCTGTTGTAGCTCATCCACTTCAAAGTCATGTGCATTCAGAGATGATCTTCTGCACACCACTGTTCTAACGCATGGTTACCTGAGTTCCTATCACCTTTCTGTCACATTTTACCACTCTGGCCATTCTCCTTTGACCTCTCTCATTAACAATCCGTTTTCTCCCACAGAACTGCCAGTCAAAGTATGTTTTTTTTTGTTTCTTGCGCCATTCTCTGTAAGCTGCTGTGTGAGAATCCGAGGAGATCAGCAGATTCTGAGATACTCAAGCCATCCCATCTGGCTCCAACAATCATACCATGGTCATAGTCATTAGATCATATTTCTTCCCCGTTCTGATGTTTGCTCTGAACAACTGAGCCTTTTGACCATTGAGTTCCTGTCACATGATTGGCTGATTAGACACGCATTAACAAGCAGGTGTACCTAATAAAGTGGCCATAGAGTGTATGTTACCATGTACTGCTCGATGCATTTTCTTGCAGGCACTTACAGGAAACATGGAAGAAAAGAAATTCAATAAAATCTATGAAAGACCATATATAAAGAATGTTAAACAAAAGGAGACAACTGCAAATAAACAAAATACTAAGAACATGTGGTGTAAAGAATCCTTGGAAATGAGCCTGTAGTTTGTATAATCAGTTTGGAGTACTGCTGAGTGAAATTATCCACATTGGTTCAGGAGCCCGATGGTCGTAGGGTAATAACTGTTCCTAAGCCAGGTGGTGTGGGACCTAATGCTTCTGTACCTTGTACCCAATGATAGTAGTGAGAAAAGAACATGGCCAGGATGGTGAGGGTCCTTGATAATGGATGCTGCTTTCTAGAGGCAGTGCTCCTTATGGATGTACTCAGTGGTGGGGAGGGCTTTGCCTGTGATGGACTGGGCAGTAGCCATCACTTTCTGTAGCCTCTTCTTTTCCTAGGTATTGTGTTCCCATACCAGGATATGATGCAACCAGTTAGGACACTCCCTGCTGTGCATCAACAACGGTTGAAGCCTATCCACTTGGTGATTCTGGTTTCCCATTGTACTTGGCTCTTCCCTCTCTCTACTGTTCCTCTGTGGTACTTGGCACTGTAGTCCTAGCTGTGTTGTAAATTGCCAAGATTATTGCAGTCACCTTCACCCATTTCTTCACCACAGTCAAGTTCAAAGTAACTCAGGTTTCTGAAGTCAAACTAACTGACCTAAAATTCCTTTCTTCTGCTCCCGGAGTAAAGTGACGTTTGTAATATTCCTGTCTTCCAGTCCAGGATCTAGTGATTCTTGAAAGATCATTACTGATGCCTTCACAATCTCTTCAGCTACTTCAGAACCCTAGGGTGTACTCCATCCAGTCCAGGTGACTTATCTACCTTCAGACCTTTTGACTTCCCTTTCAGCTGATCAATCTAACCCTTCTCAGTCATAAAACCACCACAGGGCTGAGCAGCCTCTTTCTCTCTTCTTCCATTCTTCTGGTTCTCTCCCTAACAGGATGAATACAAATGATAAAATAAAACATAGAACAGTACAGGCCCTTCAGCCCATAATGTTGTGCCAACCTTTTAACCTACTCTAAGATCAATCTAATCCTTCCTTCCCACATAGCCCTCCATTTTTCTATCATCCATGTGCCTACCTAAGAGTTTCTTAAATGTCCCTCGTGTATCTGCCTCATCCACCACTCCTGTCAGCACATTTCTCGCACCCACAAAACTTACCTCTGACATTCTCCCATATACTTTCTTCCAATCCTCATATTTGCCATTTCCATCCTGGGCAAAAGTCTCTGGCTAGGCATTCTATCAAAGCCTCTTATTATCTTGTACACCTCTATCAAATCACCTCTCATACTCTTTCACCCCAAAGAGAAAAGCCCTAAATCTCTCAATCTATCCTCACAAGACATGCTCTCCAATCCAGGTAGAATCCTGATAAGTCTCCTCTGCATCCTCTCTAAAGCTTTCACATCCTTCCTATAATGAGACCACTAGAACTGAACACAATATTCCAACTGTGGTCTGACGAGGGTTTCACCTCACGGCTCTTGAATTCAATCCCCTGAATAACGAAGGCCAACACACCACATGCCTTCTTAACCACTGTATCAACTCTGAGGGATCTATGGACATGGACCCCAAGATCCCTCTGTACCTCCACACTGCTAAGAATCCTACCATTAACCTTGTTCTCTATCTTCAAGTTTGACCTTTCAAAGGTTGAACTCCATCTGCCTCTTCTCAGCCCAGCAATACAAACTGTAAATGTCCCATTGTAACTGACGACAACCTTCTACACTCCACCAGCCTTCATGTCAGATGTTTTTGTCTGACTGGTGTTCAAGCCTTGCTGGTACAAAACAGCCAAGCCAACCACAACTCCCCGTAGATGTACCTGGAAATTGCAAAATTAATGAACTGTAGATGCTGGAAACAGAAATATGAACAGAAGATGATGGAGGTGCTCAGCAAGTTAACCAGTATCAGAGAGAATTAACATTGCACATCTGTGACCTTTCATCAGCACTAGAAAAAATAATAACTCTATTTATAGAACACTTCATACAGACGATGCAGTTCAAAGTGCTTTACAATGGGATAAAGTGCAAACATGAAAATAAAAGACAAAATTACTCAAATCAAAATTCACAGATTGAAGATTGAAGTATATTTATAACGTACATTGAAGCATACAGTGAAATCCTTAATGTTAGAAACACTCAGCATCTACAGATAGAGAAATGATAATAACTTTATTTATGGAGCACTTTTCATACAGATGATGTAGTTCAAAGTGCTTTACAATGGGAGAAAAGTACAAATATAAAAATAGGACTAAAATAAACATGTAAATAAAAGACCAAAAGATGTCAGTTAAAAGCTAGGTTAAATAAATAGGTTTTGGGCTGGTGTAAGTGTCAACTGGGTCTGCATCCCTTATAGTCTTAGGTATTGAATTCTACAGTTTAGGAGCATGTGTTCCCAATTATCTTTTGAGGGAGATTGTTTAAATTTAAGAGACTGTCAGAAGAAGACCTGAGAGCTCGAGCAGGATTATAAAACATAAACAATTCTGTGATATAATCCGGTCCCAGACCATTAAGAGCTTTAAAATAAGTAAGAGAACTTTAAAACCAATTCTAAAATAATTTTAAAAAATTAAATGCGCTACTTACTTGATGGCAGGAAAATAGGGAGAGCACATTGTTGATGACAAGGGTACATCCAAAACGGGGTGGATGGAGGGGGTTAACATTGCAAGCAGATAACGAGGTAAAGAAAAGACTGCAAGCTTTTCTTCAAGTTTGCTGATGAAAAAAAGATAGATTATTTGCCACATGTATGAAGTGTCGTCTGCATTTACAGCCAGCACATCCAAGGGAACAGCCTGCAAGTGTTGCCATGCTTCAAGCACCAACAGAGCATGCCCACAAGTCACTAACCCTAACCCACACATCTTTGGACTGTGGGGGGAAACTGATGCACCCAGCGGAAACTCACGATCACAGGGAGAACGTACAATGGCTGAGTAACAGCAGCGGGAATTGAAGCCAGGTCTCTGGCACTATAAAGCATTGCTAAATGCTGCACTACCATGCTGTGATGAAGAGTCTCGGCATGAAACGTTGTTTGCCCATTTCTCTCCTGCTGAGTTCCTCCAGCACTTCAAGCAACGTCTTCCCAATGACTGATGGAGCCCCTCAGAGCAGCAGCCTGGGTTCAAGCCCCACAAGTCTCTGTAGGGAATTTGTTTCTTCATCCAGTGACTGTGCGGATTCCCTCTGTGTGCTCCGGTTTTCTCCCGCTCTCCAAAAAGACATTCAAGTGAGTTAGCTAATTGCTCACACAGTTGTAAATAAGCGGTGTGGACTCATTGGGCCAAAAGGACCCATTACTGTGTTGTATCTCTAAATAAAATAAAAATATCTGATCAAGTGTAAGCCCATTCCCATTCTGACATGCTGGTCCAGGACCTCCTCAGCTGCCATGATGAGGCCACTCTCTGCCTGGAGATATTCCATCTGGGTAGCCTCCAACATCGATTTGCCTCAGAGAGGTGGCATCCATCACGAAGGACCCCTGTCACTCAGGACGTGCCCTTTTCTCACTGCTACCATCCGGACTCTGAAGACACACACACACACAACATTTTAGAAACAGCTTCTTCCCCTCTGCCATCAGAATTCTGAGACAATGAAGCCAGCCATCACTACATCACCATTTTCCAGTACTTATTTAATTTAATTTTTAATATATCTACCTTATTGTAATGCATAGCTGTTTTATGTATTGCACTGTATGCTGCCATAGAATAGCAGATTTCATGACATCTATCAGTGATATTAAACCCGATTCTGGTTCAGATTCATCCCTCCTTAGATAAGGGGCCCAAAACAGCTGACAACACTCCGAATGTGCTCCGGCCGACGACAAAGCAAATCCAAAATCGAAACAAAACAATTGCTGCTGGCTTGTCACTGACTCACCCTCAGCTCCAATGAAGCGTTTGCCCCAGAGTCCAATCCTTCATTTCGATCTTTTCCCAGCAATTAGCAAACATACAATCTTGAAGCGATGAACTTAAGCAACCCAAATGTAAGCTAAGCATTATTCAGCGATATTATGCGGTCAGCAAAGATACGACCTCTGCTGGTCCCAAGCCACAAGCTGCTATGAAGTAAGCATGAAAACATAACTTATTCCCTTTGCTTTTACCACATCCCCACTAATGTGACTAGTTAACACAGAAGATCATAAGATACATTTGGCTCATCAAGTCTGCTCTGCAATTTCATCATGGCTGGTCCATTTCCGCTCTCAGACCCAGTCTTCTGCCTTCTTCCCGTATCCCTCCATATCTGATTAATCAAGAACCTCTCAACCTCTGCCTTAAGCATTCTCAATGACTTGGCCTCCACAGCCACCTGAGGCAACGAATTCAGAATCAGTATTAGAATCAGGTTTATTATCATCGGCATGTGACGCGAAATTTGTTAAATTAGCGGCAGCAGGTCAATGCAATATGTAATCTAGCAGAGAGAAAAAATAAAACATAATTATAAATAAACAGAAATACTGTATATTTTTTTAAAAGTGAGGCTGTGTCCAAAGATTCAATATCCATTCAGGAATCAGATGGCAGAGGGGAAGAAGCTGTTCCTGAATCGCTGAGTGAATCAGGCTTCTGTACCTCCTACCTGATGGTAACAGTGAGAAAAGGGCATGCCCTTGGTACTGGAGGTCCTTAATAACGGACGCTGCCTTTCTGAGACACCACTCCCTAAAGATGACCTGGGTACATTGTAGGCTAGTGCCCAAGATGGAGCTGACTAGATTTACAACCTTCTGCAGCTTCTTTTGGTCCTGTGCAGTAGTCCCTCCATACTGGACAGTGATGCAGCCTGTCAGAATGTTCTCCACGGTACAACTATACAAGTTTTTGAGTGGTATTTGTTGACATGCCAAATCTCTTCAAACTCTTAATAAAGAATAGCTGCTGTCTTGCCTTCTTTATAACTACATCGATATGTTGGGACTAGGTTAGATTCTCAAAGATCTTGACACCCAAGAACTTGAAGCTGCTCACTCTCTTCACTTCTGATCCCTCTATGAGGATTGGTATGTGTTCCTTCGTCTTACCCTCCCTGAAGTCCACAATCAGCTCTTTTGTCTTACTGACGTTGAGTGCCAGGTTGTTGCTACGGCACCACTCCACTAGTTGGCATATCTCACTCCTGTACGCCCTCTCGTCACCGCCTGAGATTCTACCAACAATGGTTGTATTGTCAGCAAATTTATAGATGGTATTTGAGCAATGCCCAGCCTCACAGTCATGTGTATATAGAGAGTAGAGCAGTGAGCTAAGCACACATCCCTGAGGTGCACAGATACACCATTCTCTGGCTAAAGAAATTCCTCATCTCTGTTCTGAAAGGACGCCCCTCTATTCTAAGGCTGTGTCCTCTGGTCTTACACTCCCCCACCGTAGGAAACATCCTCTCCACATCAGGACCTTCCAACATTCAATAGCTTTCAATTCACTCTTCTGAATTCCAGTGAGTACAGACCCAGAGTCATCAAACACTTCTCATAAGATAAGCCATTCAATCCCGAAATCATTTTCCTGAACCTCCTTTGAACTCTCTCCAATGTCAGCATGTCCTTTCTTAGATAAGGGGCCCCAGACTGCACACAATACACCAAGTGAGGCTTCACCAGTGCCTCATAAAGCTTCAATATTAAAGCCTGCGTTTATATTCGACGTTTAGGACTGAGACCCTTCATCAGGACAACGTGTAGACAGAAAGGATTAGTATAGTTGGGCAATCGGTCGCTAACTAGTTTGGCGCAACATTGTGGGCCGAAAGGCCTGTTCTGTGTGGTACTGCCGTTCTATGTTCTAGCCCTCTCACAATGAGTGCTAACTTTGCATTTGCCTTCCTCAGCACCGGAGACAAGCAAAGAATACGGTGGTAGATGGTCCTTTTAGAAGATCAAAGCCTGCAGAGATTAAAATGAATGTGAATCGCTCCTTGGAAGCAGAAAGCCGTGTGGTGCATGTAAATGTGTGACATGTGTGAGATCACATGTTCACATGTGAAGTATGACTGTCAGTAAACAGCCGTGTATTCACGGTTCATATCTCCCCGTGATTGATGATACTCTTGGTATGACAAAACGTTCAGCCCTGAGGGTCAGACGTGTGGAACAGTAATTACATTTTACGTTTGCATTTCAAATATCCATCCTTAGTATTTTTTCCTTTGCAAAAAGGAATGGTAGTGAGATGTTGGGGTGAGAGGTGTGAATGGGAAGAATGGAATTATCACCTAGAATCAGCTGACTGCCAAGGAAACCGCAAAATGTCTTGACGAATCATGTGGAGCAGACAGTCTTGAGAATAAAATTAGAACGGATTCCTTTTTCCTGATCGGTAATTCTTAAAGTCATGGATTAGTAGAAAAATACAGCTCAGAAACAGGACCTTCAGCCCATCTAGTCCATTACAAACCATTTAAACTGTCAATTCCAATTGAGCTGTACAGTGGCCATAGCCCTCCATACCCCTCCCACCCAGATACCTATCTAAACCTCTTAAACGTTGAAATCGAGCTCACATGCACCACTTTTGCTGGCAGCTCATTCCACACTTTCATGACCCTCTGCATGAAGAAGTTCCCCTTATGTTCCCCTTAAACTTTTCACCTTTCACCCTTAACCCATGACCTCTAGCTCTAGTCTCACCCAACCTAAGTAGTGAGGAGTATTATTATGAGGAATATAAACATTTACCCTGTCAATACTCCTCAAAATGTTGTAACAAATCTCCCCTCAATATTCTATATTCCAAGGAACAAAGTCTTAACTTATTCAATCCTTCCTCATAACTCAGGTCCTCCAGACCCGGCAACATCCTTGTAAACTTTCTCTGTACTCTTTCGACCTCATTTACATCTTTCCTGTAGGTAGGTGACCAAATCTGCACACTATACTCCAAATTAGGCCTCACCAATTTCTTACACAACTTCAACATAACATCCCATCTCCTGTACTCAATACTTTGATTTATGAAGGCCAATGTGTCAAAAGCTTTCTTTACGACCCTGTCTACCCGTGACACATGAATTAAGGACCTATATTCTCAGATTCCTCTGTTCTGCTGCACCCCTCCGTGCCCTACCGTTCACTGAGCAAGACTTACCCTCATTTGTTCTATACCTCGCACTTGGCTGCATTAATTTCCATTTTCAACCCATTTTTCCAGCTGATCCTATCCTGCCGTAAGCCAAGATAATTTTCCTGGTTGTCCACGACACCACCAATCTTGGTGTCATCTGCAAACTTGCTGATCCCGTTAACCACATTATCATCCAGATCGCTGATATAGATGACAAAACAACAGATCTAGCACAGATCCCTCTGGCACTCCACGAGTCACAGTCCTCCAGTCAGTAGACAAAGATTCTTCAATAGAGTCATAGAGTTCTACAGCACAGAAATGGACCCTTCCAAGATATTGAGGTACTCCACTGGTCGAGTTTGACCATGGATGTTGCGTCCTAGCTGTCATCAATTTGCAAGCCAGTACACAAGCTGTTGCAGTACGACATGGACAGCAGGCTATTGCCCACATAGCAGGCCTCTCCTCTCCACGCTAAGGAACAGCAAAGACCGAAACAGTCTGGCACAACAGCATCGCGGGAGATTCCAGTCAGTGTTGACCTCAACATTGGACTGCCTTAGGGACTCCAGCTCTGAACTGCTCCCGAAGTCTTCCCCATGAGCGGGTATGTCCGCAAAGCAGCTGTTTGCCATCTCCAATGGGATCCCACCACCAAGCACATCTTCCCCCGCCCGCCCCCCACTCCCTGTTTTCCGCAGGGATCGCTCCCTATGCGACTCCCTTGTCCATTTGTCCCCCCCCACTGATCTCCCTCCTGGCACTCATCCTTGCACGTGGAACAAGTGCTGCACCTGCCCCTACACCTCTTCCCTCACTACCATTCAGGGCCCCAGACAGTCCTTCCAGATGAGATGACAGTTCACCTGTAAGTCTGCTGGGGTCATCTGTTCTATCCAGTGTTCCTGTACATCGATGAGATCCAACGTAGATTGGGAGACAGCTTTGCCGAGCACCTACTCTCTGTCCACCAGAAAAAGTGGGATCTCCCAGTGACCACCCATTTTAATTCCACTTCCCATTCCCATTCCAGCATGTCCATCCATGGCCTCCACTACTCAATGAGGCAATACTCGGGTGGGAGGAGCAACACCTTATATATCGGCTGGGTGCCTCCAACCTGATGGCATGAACATTGATTTCTCAAACTTCTGGTAATGCCAACTCCCCCCCCCCCCCACCCCCTTCACTATTCCTCATCTGCTTTTTCCTCCCTCACCCTATCTGCCCATCACCCTCCTCTGGTGCTCCTCCCTCCTTTTCTTTCTTCCATGGCCTCTATCCTCTCCTATTAGATATCTCCTTCTCCAGCCCTGTACCTCTTTCACCAATCAACTCCCCAGCTCTTCACCCCTCCACTCTCATGGTTTCACCTATCACCTTGTGTTTCTCCCTCCCCTACACCCCCACCTTTTAAATCTACTCATCTTGTTTTCTCCAGTCCTGCTGAAGGGTCTCGGCCCGAAACTTAGACTGCAGCTTTCTCCACAGATGCTGCCTGGCCTGCTGAGCTCCTCCAGCATTTTGAGCGTGCTGCTTGGATTTCCAGCGTCGGCAGATTCACTCTCGTTTGTGGGAAGTTTCAGATCAGAGTTTTTTTTTCCTTTTCTGGTGGTTCTGTAGATACATGGCACAGTTTTGCGGTTAGCTCACAATACCTGGAACGTATCCATGCCCGCCAAAATGCACGGACATATTGGCTGAAGAGCCTATTACTGTGGTGTAGGTAGAGTCACAAAGTCATAGACTCCCAAACCATCAACACCTCCACCCACTATCCCACCACCACTATTTTATCATCTCCTGTCTGCCACCCGATGGACAGCATCTGCAGAATCTCTTGTGTCTTTTGTTTGTATGCCATTCAGTCAGATAATCTCATACTGAAATACACTGACATAGTACAAAAGGGAAAAAGAACATTGCAAAGTATCATAAACACGAAAGATCTGCAGATGCTGGAAATCCAGAGTAACGCACAAAGTGCTGGAGGATCTCAGCGGGTCAGGCAGCATCCACGGAGAGAAATAAACATTTCCAATAGACGAGACCCTTCATCAGGACTGAAAAGGAAGGGGGAAGATGAAAGAATATAAAAGTGATGGAGGAGGACTAGCTGGAAGGCGAAAGGTGAAGCCAGATAGGTGGGAAAGGTAAAAGGTTAGAGGGGAAGGAATCTGATGAGAGGAGAGTGGGCCATTGGAGAAAGGGAAGGAGGGGACCCATTGCAGAGTAGAGTGTTACAGAACATCAAACAGTACATCCATTACAGGCCATTTGGCCCACAATGTTCTGCTGACATTTCAACCTACTCCAAGATCAATCTAACCCTTCCCTCCCACATAGCCCTTCTTTCATCCATGTGCCTATCTAAGGATCTCTTAAATGCATCTGCCTCTACCTTCACCTCTGGACTGCCCTACCTGGGGTCAAGACCGATACCGTTCACACTATCTCTGCCTCTTATAATTTTAATCATTTCTAAAAGGTCGCCCGTCATTCTTTGACACTCTAAAGAATAAAGAGCTAGCATGGCCAACCACTCCCTATAACTCAAGCTCCCTGGTGCCGGCAACATTTTCATCGATCTCTGCACTCTTTCCAACTTAACCACATCTTTTATAAAACATAAAATGTTGAACAGTACAGCACTTTACACACTCTTCATCTACCTTTTAATTTACTCTAAGAGCAAGCTAACCCTTACCTCCTCTTCAGTAATTTAAAAAGTTCCAAATAAATTTATTATCAATATGCATATTTGTCATTATGTGAGATTCATTTTCCTTGGGCATTCACAGTAAATACAAAAATAGAGAGAAAGTAAAGTCTTATGTAGCAGTATTTCAGTGGAGTAAGGGGAATTACAGTGGTATGAGAGAGGAGTTGGCCAAAGTAAATCGGAAGGAGATGCTGGCAGGGATGTCAGCAGAGCAGCAATGGTGTGTGTTTCTGGGGAAAAATGAGGAAGGTGCATATTCCAAAAATGAATACAAATAGCAAAATAGTACAACCATGGCTGACAAGGGAAGTCAAAGCTATTGTAAAGGCAAAAGAAAGGGCACACAACAAAGCAAAAATTAGTGACAAGATAGAGGGTTGGGAAGTTTTTAAAAACCTACAGAGAGCAACTAAAAAAAAATTATTAGAAGGGAAAAGATGAAATATGAAAGCAAGCTAGCAAATAATATCAAAGTGGGTAGTGAAAGTTTTTTTCAAGTATGTTAAAAATAAAAGAGAAATGATGGTGGGTATAGGACTGCTAGAAAATGAGGCAGGAAAATTAATAACGGGGGACAAGGAGATGGCTAATGAACTAAAGGAGTATTTTGCATCAGTCTTCACTGTAGAAGACACTAGCAGTATCCCTGATGTTGTAGTGTGTGAAGGAAGAGAAGTGGGTGCAGTTACTGTTACAAGAGAGAAGGTGCTCAAAAAGCTGAAAGACCTAAAGGTACACAAGTCTCCCGAACCAGAGGAACTGCACCCTAGGGTTCTGAAAGAGGTTGCGATAGAGATTATAGTGGCATTAGAAATAATCTTTCAAAAATCATTGGACTCTGGCATGGTGCCAGAGGACTGGAAAATTGCAAATGTCACTCCACTCTTTAAGAAAGGAGGAAGGCAACAGAAAGGAAATTAAAGACCAGTTAGCCTGATCTCAGTGGTTGGGAAGATGTTGGAGTCAATTGTTAAAGATGAGGTGATGGAGTACTTGGTGACACAGGACAAGACAGTACAAAGTCAGCATGGTTTCCTTCTGGGAAAATCCTGCCTGACAAACCTGTTGGAATTCTTTGAGGAGGTTACAAGTAGGACATATAAAGGGGAGGCAGTGGGTGTTGTATATTTGGACTTTCAGAAGGCCTTTGACAAGGTGCCACACATGAGGCTGCTTACCAAGTTAAGAGCCCATGGCATTACAGGAAAGTTACTAGCATGGTTGGAGCACTGGCTGATTGGTAGGAGGCAGTGAGTGGGAATAAAACGATCCTTTTCTGGTTGGCTGCCAGTGACTAGTGGTGTTCTGCAGGGGGCAGTGTTGGGACCATTTCTTTTTACGCTGTATATAAATGATTTAGATGATGGAATAGATGGCTTTGTTGCCAAGTTTTTGGATGATACAAAGATTGGTGGAGGGGCAGGTTGTGTTGAGGAAACAGGTAGGATGCAGAAGGACTTAGATTAGGAGAATGAGCAAGAAAGTGACAAATGAAATACAATGTTGGAAAAAGCATGGCCATGCACTTTGGTAGTAGAAATAAATGTGCAGACTGTTTTCTAAATCAGGAGAAAATCCAGGAATCTGAGATGTGGAGGGACTTGGGAGTCCTTGTGCAGAACACCCTGAAGGTTAACTTGCAGGTTGAATTGGTGGTGAGGAAGGCAAATACCATGTTAGCATTCATTTCAAGAGATTTAGAATACAAGAGCAAGGATGTGATGCTGAGGCTTTATAAGGCAATGGTGAGGCCTCACATTGAGTATTGTGAACAGTTTTGGACCCCTCAGCTTAGAAAACATTGGAGAGGGTTCAGAGGAGGTTCAGAAACGTGATTCCAGAAATGAAAAGGTTATCATACGAGGAATGTTTGATGGCTCTGGGTCTGTACTTGCTGGAATTCAGAAGGACGAGGGGGGATCTCATTGAAACCTTTCGAAAGTTGAAAGGCCTAGACAGAGTAGATGAGGAAAGGAGGTTTCCCATGGTGGGAGTGTTTAGGACAAGAGGGCACACCCTCAGGATGGAGGGGCGCCCTTTCAAGACAGAGATGCGGGTAAATTTCTTTAACCAAAGGGTGGTGAATTTGTGGAATTTGTTGCCACATGAAGCTGTGGAGGCCAAGTCTTTGGGTGTATTTAAGGCAGAGATTGATAGGTTCTTGACTGGACACGGCATCAAACGTTATGGGGAGAAGGCCGGAAAAAAAAGGATCAGCTATGATTGAACGGTGGAACAGACTCAATTCTGCTCCTATGTCTTATGGCCTGAACACAATAGAATCAATGAAAGGCCACACACAACAAGCCAAGACAAACAACAAATGTGCTAAAGACAATGAACAGCAAATACAAAAAAGAAAATAATAATAGGAATATTTAAATAAGCAATAAATATTGAGAACATAAGACAAAGAGGTTGAGTCGGTGGTGAGGAAGACAACTGTAATGTTAGCATTCATTTCAAGATGACTTGAGTATTAAAGCAAGGCATGGGGCAGACTGCACTCGGAATATCGAGAGCAGTTTTGGGCACCTCATCTAAGTAAAGGTGTGCTGGCATTGAGAGGGTCCAGAGGAGGTTGACTAGTGTAACACTACCCAACAGGCTGGTATACGTCTAGGGGAAAAGGAGATCCAGCCACTCACCAACCTCACCTCCCGTACAGGCAGGTGCTGTGAGAATCAAGTTTGTGCCGCGCGCACACACACCATATCAAACTCACACCAGATACCGTTATGGAATACGCTGTAAAGATTTTACTAAAACTAAAAGAGTACTATGCAGTACAGTATATATGAAGGAAAAGAAAATAAAGTAAAAGGCGCCAACTTATCAAAGTTCAGTCAGTTTAGTGCACATCGTTGGAGCTCAACCATCAAACATTTTGACCCCTCGTCACTTTCCTCCGACCTCCACGTCCTCGCACCTGGGACCACCCCTGGTGGTCGACCGAGCAGTGCAGCGCACATCCACCTTCCTCAGCGTCTCCTTCCCGCCTCCCCTGAAAAGACCGCAAAACCCCCCAAGCTCCCAGCCTCACCAGACAAAATAACATTCCCCATTGGTTAAAAAATGAATACAATCCCATATCAGCAAGTCCAAAGCTAAACAACTGTGAGAGAAAATGCTTATCAAACATAAAAGCATTCCTACTCTAGCAAACCAAAGAAGCCATTTTGATTAACATACACAGTACATTGTACACTAGAATAAATTGGGAATGGAAGGGTTAATGTATGAGGAGTGTTTGATGGCTCTGGGACTTCACTTGCTGAGTATAGAAGAATGAGAGGGAATTTCATTGGAACCTATTGAATACAGAAATGCCCAGATAGAGTGGATGTAGGGCGAATGTTTCCTGTGGTGGGTGAATTAAGGACCATACAACACAGCCTCAGAATAGCAGAAAGTCCATGTAGAACAGAGACGAGGAGAGATTTCTTTAGCCAGAGGATGGTGAATCTGTGGAATTCATTGCCATAGACAGCTGTGGAGGCCAAGTCACCGAGTGATTTAAGGCAGAAAAATGGGGTTGAGAACAACAATAAATCAGCCATGATGGAATGGCAGAGCAGACTCAATGAGCTAAGTGGCCTATTCTGCTCCCGTGTCTTATAGTCCTGAAAGAGTCCTTGAAAATGAGTCCAAAATTTGTGGGAACAGTTCAGTGTTGGGATGAGCGAAGTTATCCCCTCTGGTTCCAGAGCCTGATGGTTGAGAGGTAATAACTTTCCTGAACCTGGTGGTGTGGGTCCTGAGGCTCCTGTACCTCTGTCCTGATGGCGGCAGCAACAAGAAAGCTTGTCCTGGGTGGTGGGGTCCTTGATGATGGATACCGCTTTCCTGTGATATTGTTTCCTGTAGATCTGCTCGTTGGTGGGGATGGATTTACCCGCAAGGGACTAGGCTCTGTCCACTACTTTTTGTAGGATTTTCCCTTCAAGGACATTCCAATAACTAAATGTTACTGAGGCCTTTCAATAATAAAGACTTCTTAGCATCCTGTGAGGAGGTATTTGAGGAAATCTTGTATTGTTTGAGAGACTCCTCAGCATCACCAATTAGAAATGACCCACAGAGAGGAGTGTGTAGTCTGGCACAGGGCTGGCTCAAGTTCATGGTCATCCCACTGTACACACATACAAACCCCATTTCCAGAAAAGTTGGGATGTTTTCCAAAGTGCAATAAAAACAAAGATCTGTGATATGTTAATTCACGTGAACCTTTATTTAACTGACAAAAGTACAAAGAAAAGACTTTCAATAGTTTTACTGACCAACTTAATTGTATTTTGTAAATATACACAAATTTAGAATTTGATGGCTGCAACACACTCAACAAAAGTTGGGACAGAGTTAAAATAAGATTGAAAAATGCACAGAATATTCAAGTAACCCCGATTTGGAAGACTCCACATTAAGCAGGCTAATTGGTAGCAGGTGAGGTATCATGACTGGGTATAAAAGTAGCGTCCATCAAAGGCTCAGTCTTTGCAAGCAAGGATGGGTCATGGCTCACCCCTTTGTGCCAAAATTCGTGACAGAATTGTTAGTCAGTTCAAAAGGAACATTTCCCAACGCAAGATTGCGGTGAATTTAGGTCTTTCAACATCTACAGTACATAATATTGTGAAAAGATTCAGAGAATTCAGAGACATTTCAGTGCGTAAAGGGCAAGGTCGGAAACCACTGTTGAAAGTGCGTGATCTTCGAGCCCTCAGGTGGCACTGCCTAAGAAACCGTCATGCTACTGTGACAATTATAGCCACCTAGGCTCGGGAGTACTTCGGAAAACCATTGTCACTTAACACAGTCTGTCGCTGCATCCAGAAATGCAACTTGAAACTGTATTACGCAAGGAGGAAGCCATACATCAACTCTATGCAGAAACGCTGGCGAGTTCTCTGGGCCTGAGCTCATCTCAGATGGACCGAAAGACTGTGGAACCCTGTGTGGTGGTCAGATGAGTCCACATTTCAGCTAGCTTTTGGAAAAAACAGACGTCGAGTTCTCCGTGCCAAAGATGAAAATGACCATCCTGATTGTTATCAGCGAAAGGTGCAAAAGCCAGCATCTGTGATGGTATGGGGGTGCATCAGTGTCCACGGCATGGGTGAGTTGCATGTATATGAAGGTACCTTTGACTCTGAGGTGTATATTAGGATTTTAGAGAGACATACGTTGCCATCAAGGTGACGTCTCTTTCCGGGACGTCCATGCTTATTTCAGCAGGACAATGCCAGACCACATTCTGCACGGGCTACACCAGCGTGGCTTTGTAGACACAGAGTGCGTGTGCTTGACTGGCCTGCTGCCAGTCCAGATCTATCTCCTATTGAAAATGTATGGTGCATCATGAAGAGGAGAATCAGACAACGGAGACCACGGACTGTTGAGCAGCTGAAGTCTTATATCAAGCAAAAATGGACAAAATTTCCAATTGCAAATCTACTACAATTAGTATCCTCAGTTCCAAAATGATTAAAAGTGTTATTAAAAGGAAAGGTGATGTAACACAATGGTAAACATGCCTCTGTCCCAACTTTTGTTGAGTGTGTTGCAGCCATCAAATTCTAAATTTGTGTTTATTTACAAAATACAATTAAGTTGGTCAGTAAAACTATTGAAAATCTTTTCTTTGTACTTTTGTCAGTTAAATAAAGGTTCACGTGAATTAACATATCACAGATTTTTGTTTTTATTGCATTTTGGAAAATATCCCAACTTTTCTGGAAATGGGGTTTGTACAACCGAACAAAACAACGCTCCTCCGGACCACGGTGCTCCCCCAAACCATGTATCACACACAGAACAGAAACCAAAGCATTATCATAACTAAGTTAATAAAACATAATTCAAAATGTATGTAGTGCACAGTACGGGTAAGCAGTAAACAGCTCACTGTTCCAGTGACGAGACCCCAGTATTCTCCCTCCTGACAGTCAAGGCATGGGTGGTAGGGATCCTCAACAACGCTTTCGACCCTTCATCTACATCAAACCTGGTAAATGCCACAAATAGAGGGGGGGGGGGGAACCCCAGGGATCTACTGTCCTAGACCCCGGATCGTTTCAGCCATCTTAGAGGGAAGGCAATAAGTGCATTAATTTTAGTTACTGAAATGCAAGTAGGGCTCTTGTACTACCAACTCCTGGCGGTTAGCCTGTCAGTTTCCAGTCAGTGAAACAGACAAGAGAAAGCGGTCGTTCAGTGATTTACAAAGGGAGTTTCGTTCAGAAGGGAGACCTGTCGGGACATTTATAAATCCCAGAGTGACCCCTGTCAACAAAGGAAAATGGTTACTGTAGTTGGACCCAGCCATGAAGAAAAATCAGCCGTGATCGAATGCAAAGCGGATTAAATGAGCCAAAAGGCCTTATTCTGTTCCGACATCTAATACAGCTCAGTCTACCCACAGCCTCTTGTTGCAGGGGAGCCCAAGAGCCATGAGGTACTGTTGTAGCTCCCTAAAACCCTGGTAAGACCACACTTGGAATATTGTGTTCAGTTCTGATTGTCTCATTATGGAGGCTTCAGAGAGGGTGCAGAGGAGATTTACCAGGAGGCTGCCGGGATTAGAGAGAGTGTCTTATGAGGACAAGTTGGGCAAGCTAGGGATTTTCTCTTTAGAGCGGAGGAGGATGGGAGATGACTTCAGAATCAGGATTACTGTCACTGGCATATGTTGTTTTGTGTCAGCAGTACACTGCAATCGTTCATTCATTTGTTATGTGCCGTGTCGTATGACGTGGGATATCATGGTCTTTCCATGACTATGATTGTTCTTGGCACATTTTTCTACAGAAATGCTTTTCCATCACATTCTTCTGGCCAGTGTCTTTACAAGACAGGTGACCCCAGTCATTATCAATACTCTTCAGAGATTGTCTGCCCGACATCACTGGTTGAATAACCAGGACTTGTGATACACACCAGCTGCTCGTACGACCATCCATCCATCTTGTAAAGACACTACCCAGAAGAAGGCAATGGCAAAAATTTGCCAAGAACAATCATGGTCATGGAAAGACCGTGATCGACCCATGGCACAGAATGAATGAAATCCAAGTGCCTCTTCCCTTAAGATGGCGGCACAGTTGGATGCATCAGCCACTCCGAGTCCTTCCAAAGGTGCAGTTGTTTGTCCTTTACACCTTTTTCACAATCACGAGACACTGCTTGATATCAAGAACAGCGAGTACTGTGGGTCGAGCCCGTCAGTGAGTTTGCCTGAGCACCATGTTACAGCCCGCTTCAGCAAACTTGGGAAGAAGGCGTCAGTTGCAGTGTGCGATCCAGTGGATGGAGTGGAACATGTTTGTTGTGAACACAAGACCCTGTTAGACATAGAACATTGCAAGTCCGATTCACTGTTCGTTAGCATTACCAACAGAGGGGAGCTGCGTGGCCTCTATTATGGCACAGACTAGGCCTTCATTCATGCCTCAGGGTCTCCTGTTGAAGCCGCCGAGGAAGGAGACGCCAGAGCTGCCGCTAGATTTCAAACTGTGTTGAGGGCTAGCTCCTCCCGTCAGTACTCTTTCCCATAGGTGCTGAGTTCCTCCAGCATGTTGTGTGTGTTCCTCCTGACAGTGCTGCCCTCCAGTGTTCATTCTGTGAAAGACAAGCTGGGTTGTATTTGGATGTGGCGAACTGCAGTGGGGTTGTTCTTGGAGAAAAGCGACTCCAGGGCAACATCCTATTCACCATCAATCTACAGACCAGGACATCTCGTAGGCCTACAACAAGCTCCCTCTCCCGCGATCCAACACCAACCTGATTTTCCCCATCTCCTTGCATATTGAAGTACCCCATTATAATTGTGTCATTAACCTTATTAAATGCCTTTTCCAGCTCCCTCTGCAATCTCAACCTCACGTCTTGGCTACTATTTGGAGGTCTATATGTAATTCCCATAATGGTTTCTTAACCTTGCAGTTTCTTAACTCCACCCACAAAGATTCAACATTCTCTGACCCTATGTCACCCCTTTCTAAAGATGTAATTCCATCTCTTACCGACAGAGTCACATCACTGCCTACGCCTTTCTGCCTGTCCTTTCGATATAGAGTATATCCTTTGATGTTAAGCTCCCGACTATGGCCTTCTTTCAGCCACGACTCAGTGATGCCCACAACATCAGACCAACCAATCTCTAATTGTGCTATGAGTTCATCCACCTTATTCCGAATGCTATGAGTATTTAAATACAGCACCGTCAGACTGCATTTTTTGCCCTTCTGAATTTTGCCTCTGTGGTACGATTTAACTCTTTGTTCTGTCTGCATTTGTACCCAATCATTGGTTTGTCCTTTCTTACATTCATGTTACACCCATCATCTACTTGTAACCCTGCTGGCTCATCCTCAGCTCTGTCATACTGGCTCCCATCGCCCTGCCATATTAGTTTAAACCACTCCCAACAGCTCTAGTAAACCTGCCCTCAAGAATATTGGTCCCGCTCGGATTCAAGGGCAACCCATCCCTTTTGTACAGGTCCCACCTGCCCCAGAAGATGCCCAAAATCCAGAAATCTGAATCCCTGCCCCCTGCTCCAATCCTTCAGGCACACATTCATCTGCCACCTCACTCTATTCTTTTCCTCACTGTTGCACGGCCATTAGCAACAGAGGGGAGATGCGTGGCCTCTATTATGGCACAGGCTAGGCCTTCATTCATGCCTCAGGGTCTCCTGTTGAAGCCGCTGAGGAAAGAGACACCAGAGCTGCCATGTGCCGCTAGATTTCTACCCTTGAGGTCCTGCTTCTCAGCTTCCTTCCTAACTCCCTGTATTCTGCTTTCAGGACCTCCTCACTTTTTCTGCCCATGTCGTTGGGACCAATATGTACCACGGCTTCTGGCTGCTCACCCTCCCTTTTCAGGATATTATGGACACATTCAGAAACATTGCAGAGGGAAAATAGATCAGCCATGATGAAATGGCAGAGCAGCTTCAATGGGCCAAATGACCCAATTCTGCTCCAATATCTTATCAGCTTCATGAACCCTGTGCAGATTACAGAGGAGAAGATGTTTGCTGCCCTGAGGCAAATCAGGGCGGACAAATCCCCAGGACCTGGTCAGGTGCTCCTTCAGAGACTGTGGGAGCCAAGTGCAGAAATTGCTGGGGTCATAGCAGAGATATTTAGATCATTCTTAGCGATAGGAGAGATACCAGAAGATTGGATTGCCAAAGTTGTTCTGCTGTTAAAGAAAGGCTCTAAATGTAAACCAGGAAATTATAGGTTGGTGCGTCTGACATCAGTAGTGGGAAATAATTGGAGTGTAATCTAAGGGACTGTATGTATACTGTAAGTACTTGGATAGACATGGACTGATTAAGGATGGTCAGCATGGTATTGGTCATGTCTAACCAATCTTTAGAGCTTTTTGAGGAAGATACCAGGAAAGAGGTTGAAGACAAGCCAGTGGATGTTGTCCACATGGACTTTAGCAAGGCATTTGACAAGGTCTTCCATGGGTGGTTGGTCAAGAGGGTTCAGTCTCTTGACATTCAAGAGTAAACTGGATTAGACATTAGTGTTGTGGGAGAAGCCAGAGTGATAGCAGAGGGTTGCCTCTCTGATTGGAAGCCTGTGACTAGTGGTGTGCTGCAGGGATCAACACTGGGACTGTTGTTGTCATCTTTATCAGTGATCTAGATGATAATGTGGTTAACTAGATCAGCAAGTTTGCTGATGACACCAACATTGGGGGTGTAGTGGACAATGAGGAAAGCTATCATGGCTTGGAGAGTGAATTGGATAAACTGGAAAAATAGGACATTGGTCTTCATAAATCAATGTATTGAGTGCAGGGGATGGGAAGTTATGTTGAAGTTGTATAAGATATCAGTAAGGCCTAATGCGGAGTACTGTGTGCAGTTTTGGTCACCTAACTACAGGAAAGATGTAAATAAGGTTGAAAGAGTACAGAGGAAATTTACAGAGACTCTCTCAGAGGGTTGTGCGAGTGTAGAATGCAGCTGCCAGCAGATGTGATGCATGCAAGCTCAATTTCAACATTTAGGAGAAGTTTGGATAGGGACGTGGATGATAGGCTATGGAGGGCTATGGCCGCAGTGCAGGTCAGTTGGAGTAGACAGTTTAAAGAGTTTCAGCCTGGACCAGAAGGCTCAAAAGCCCTGCTTCTGTGCTGTACTTTCTATGACTCTATGTGCTCAATGGTAGGAGGGCTTTACCCATGATGGACTAGGTCATATCCACTACTTGTTGGGAGTAGGCTAATGGTGAGAGTAGGACTGTCAGGCTTTGGCTTAAAAGAAGCTTCGGCTCTGGGTAAGTTTCTGTTAAGGTTCCCTTTTTCTCTCTCTCTGTACTTAGTGTAATAAATGGCCATCGTGTGTTCTTCATGCTGGATGTTGGAACTACATCTGCATGAAATGCATCCAACTGCAGCTCCTTGAAGACCGCGTTAGGGATCTGGAGCAGCAGCTGGATGACCTTCAGCTTGTACAGGAAAGTGAGGAGAAAATCGATCGGAGTTACAGGGAAGAGGCTCCTGGATAGGTACATGGAGCTTAGAAAAATAGAGGGCTATGGGTAAGCCTAGGTAGTTCTAAGGTAAGGACGTGTCCGGCACAGCTTTGTAGGCCGAAGGGCCTGTATTGTGCTGTAGGTTTTCTGTGTTTCTAAGTAGTCACCCTGAAGTTGCAGGAGGCGAGTTGTTGAGTGACTGCCAGGAGAAATGGAAATGTGAATAGGCAGCTGGAGCAGAGCACCGCTGTGGCCATTCCCCTCAATAATAAGTATATATTTTTGGATATTGTTGTGGGGGATGACCTCCCAGGGAAACACCACAGAGACCAGGTTACTTGCAGTGAGCACGGGTCCATGGTGCAGAAGGTAAAGAGGGAGAAGAGGGGACTTAATAGTTAAAGGAAATTCTGGGAACATGAACGGGAGACCCAGATGCTATGTTGCCTCCCAGGTGCCAGGGTCATGGACATCTTGGATCACGTTCACACCATTTTAGAGAAGGAGGGAGAGCAGCCAGATGTCTTACAACACATTGGTACCAATGACATAGGAAGGAAAAGCAATGAGGTCTTGAAGAGAGAATTTAGAAAGCCATGCAGAAAGCTGAGAGGCAGGACCTCCAGGATAGTAATTTCTGGATTTCTATCTGTGCTAGTGAGGGTAGAAACAGGGTGATTTGGCAGATAAATGTATGGCTGAGAAGCTGATGCAGGGGGCAGGGCTTCAGGTTCTTGGATCATTGGGACCTCTTCTGGGGGGGGGGGTATGACCAGTACCTGAGCCAGAGGGGGACCAATATTCTTGTGGGCAGGTTTGTTAGAGCTGTTGGGGGAGGGTGTAAACTACTTTGCCAGAGGGGTGGGAACTGGAGTGAAGGGACTCAGGACAGGACGGATGGTATAAAAGCAAAGATAGCGGGCAGTCAGACTGTCAGGAAGGGCAGGCAGACAGGACAAAATTGCAGCCAGCAGGTGAGTATGAGTGCATTAGGGATGCAAAATCAGAAAGGGTAGCAAATACGGTACTCAAGGTGTTATATCTCAATGCACGGAGCATAAGCAATCAGGTGGATGATCATGTTGCATTGTCAGGAATTATGCTGTGGCCAGCACTGAATCATAGCTGAAGGATGGTTGTGGTTGGGAGCTGAATGTCCAAGATTACACGTTGTATTAGAGGGATAGGAAGGTAGGCAGAGGGGGTGGTGTGGCTCTACTGGTAAAGAATGGCATCAAGTCAGTAGAAAGATGTGACACAGGATTGGAAGATGTTGAATTCTTGTGGATTGAGTTAAGAAACTGCAAGGGTAAAAGGACCCTGATGGCAGTTACATACAGGCCTCCCAACAGTGGCTGGGATGTGGACCATAGATTACAACAGGACAAAGAAAAGGCATGTCAAAAGAGCAATGTTATGATAGTCGTGGGAGATTTCAACATGCAGGTCAATTGGGAAAACCAAGTTCAGGTTGGTAATTGATCTCAAGAGAGAGAGTTTGTTGAATGCCTACCAAGTGGCTTTTTAGAGCAGTTTTTCACTGAGCCTACTAGGGGATCAGCTCTATTGGATTGGGTGTTATGTATTCAACCGGAGGCAAATAGGGAGCTTAAGGTGACTCGATGGGCCAATTGGCCTAATTCTGCTCCTATGTCTTATGGAATCATTCTCATGAACTCCCTTGGAATCCTCTCCAGTTTCAGCACATCCTTTCTAAGATAAACCTGCTCGCAATACTCCGGATGGATGATATCCCCAAACTGAACAAGCACGTCGGCAGTGAGGAGTGTTGCGAGACCGGAGGGACAGCTTTGCACACACAGCAAGTGGCACCACCAGGGGAGAAATGGAGGCAGATTCACAAACCGGGCCTCAGAGAGGGCAGGACCAGAGGGAGAGGTTACCAGAGAGTGAGAGCCTGTATGTTCTTGACCCCTCCTGTACTAATGTGATGTAGGGGAAGAGGCGCAAACTTCATGTTAGCTCCAGTATTCAGTGAAAAAAAAAACAAGAGACTGCAGATGCTGGAAATCCAGAGCAACACATACAAAATACTAGAGGAACCCAGCAGGTCGGGCAGCATTTACAGAGAGGAATAAACAGTTTGCGTTTCAGGCAAAGACACTTTGTCAGGACTGGAAAGGAAGGAGGAAGAAGCTAGAGCTGATATGTTCTCGATAAGCTGATGGTCTCTTTTGTATTAATTTGGGATGTTGGCGAGGGAGAAGAGCATTACAATATTAAACACACAAAATTTTTATTTTCTGTATTTACACCAGATTCAAGAAGTTCTTCAAGAGTTGGTGCGTTTGGTTGATCCATAATTCCTGGTAGGACAGAGGGATCTGGGAATTCAGATCCATAATTCCTTGAAAGGGGCGTCACAGGTAGAGAGGGTTTTAAATAAAGCTTGTGGCACATTGACCTTCGTAAATAACGTACTGAGTACAGCAGTTGGAATGTTATGTTGGAGTTCTATTGGACGTTGGTGAGCCCTAATTTGGAGCATTGTGTGCAGTTTTGGTCACCTACCTACAGGAAAGTTGTAAATAAGATTGAAAGTGTACAGAGAAAATTACCAGGACTTGAGGACCTGAGTTATAGGGGGAGGTTGATCGGGTTAGGACCTCTCATTTTATGGTAACGTGTTCTGGTTGCCTCATTTTAGAAAGGATGTGGAAGTGTTTGAGGGGACGCAGAGGAAACTGCCTGGATTAGAGAGCATGTCCTTTGAAGAAAGGGTGAACGAGTTGAGGATTTTCTCTTTGAAGAGAAGGCAGATGAGAGGTAAGTTGATGGAAGTGTACAAGATGATAGATCAAGTGCACAGCTAGAGACTTTTCCCCAGATGGGACTGGTTAATATGAGGGGGCATAATTTTAGGGCAATTGGGAGAAAGCATGGGGGGAATGTCAGAGGCAAGTTCTTTACACAGGGAGTGGCGAGTGGTGGGATATGCTGCTAGGAGCAGTGGGAAAGGCAGGTACATTAGACACATGTAAGAAACTCTTAGGTAGGCACATTGATGATAGAAAATGGAGGGCTGAGTGGGAGGGAAGGGTTAGATTGATGTTGGAGTAGGCAAAAAGGTCTGTACAACTTTGTGGGAATAGCTGAGGACTTTATTCCCTCGAGCGTAGGAGAATAAGGAGAGATTTGATAAAGGTATACAAAATTCTGAGGGGTATAGTTAGGAAAAATGTAAGCAGGCTTTTTCCACTGAGGTTGAGTGCGATTGGAGTTCATAGGTTAAAGGTGAAAGGTGAATCTAAGGGGAACACGAGGGGGTTCTTCATGCAGAGGGTTGTGAGAGTGTGAAACGAGCTGCCTGTGGAAGTGGTGGATACGGGTTTGATAGCAACATTCAAGAGAAATTGGTCTAAGTTCAGTGAATGGATGGAAGGGCTAGGGAGAGCTATGGCTCAGCTGCAGGTTGATGGGATTAGGCAGAATAATATTTTGGCACAGACTAGATGGGCTGAAGCTGTAAGAATAAGGGAACCTCCTACCTGGCTCAGCCTACACCTTTCCTCATCTAAAACAGGGAGCAGGAGAAGTGCCAAACAACCTTTCCTACCAACTTTAAATTATTCACTCTCATATTGTCATCCTAAGAAAGGATCTCTGGCTGTCCGCTCGATCTATGCCTCTTATCATATTGTACACCTCTATCGAGTCACCACTCATCCTCCTCCACTCAAAAGAGAAAATCCTGAGCTCACTTAACCTATCCTCATAAAACACGCACTCGAGTCCAGGCAGCATCTTGCCAAGTCTCCTCTGCACCATTCCAAAGCTTCCACATCCGACCAGAACTAAGCACAATACTCCAAGTGTGGGCTAACTAGCTGCAACATTTCCTCAGGGCTCTTGAACTCAATCCCCCATCACATGTTTTCTTAATCACCGTATCAACTTGTGTGGCAATTTTGATAGATCTACAAACATTAACCCTATGATCTCTCTGCTCCTCTGCACTGCTGAGAATCCTGTCATTCACCCTGTATCCTGCCTTCAAGTGCGACCTTCCAAAGTGAATCAATCACTTCACACTTTTCTGGATTAAACTATCTGCCACTTATCAGCCTATTTCTGCAGCCTGTCAATGTTCCATTGTAACCTATGACAGCTATTTTAAAGTTCAAAGTATGTATAAATTACACATCCTTGAGATTTGTCTGCTGACAGGCAGTCACAAAGTAAGAAACCTGAAAGAACCCAATTTCAAAAAGACCAACACCCAATGAGCAGAGAAAGAAAAGAGAACACAAATAACACAGACAATAGAAGCAAGTAACAGCATTCCAAACCAAACTGAGTCAACAAATCCTAGAGCAGCCAGAGGGAACCCAAAGCCTCGGCCTCAGTTCATCACGTAGCAGGGCAAATGTCATGAAGCGAATACCAGCCGGATCAGACTCACAGCCTCAGCACCACAGAGTGCTGCAAGGACGTGGCAGTGGAACGAACCCAAGTGCTGAACACGGGCGCGGAGGCCAAGTCGGGAGACATTGCTGTCGTAGTGAGCATGGGAAGGGTTCCAAGGGGTGTTTTACACAAAGTCTTGGTAGATAATTCCAGAACAAGGTTAGACTTAGAACTGATAGTCCTAAACACCATGGAGGGAGGTTACTCATACACAAGTAAGTCAACAAACTAGCACCTTCTAATAGTGGTCACAGGACTCTTATTCTACTCTGGTTGATGGAATGCAGGTGTTGGTAATTATTGGAACCTGGGAATAGTTTGGGAACTAAACGAGGTGTTAAAGGCCCAGTTCCTGAGTAAGACAGCCAGGTGCCAGAAGGGACCATGACACAGAGAGAGAGGAGTGAACATCACGGGAGAGCGAGCGAAATCAGCCCAACCCTTACCTCCAGTCCCGACACCCTGCCTTTCCGGTCAATCTGGGCTGGCGCTTAAATTGTCCAAACACGGGGTCACGCCAAGCACTGGGAACCAGGGCCTGCCGCAGCGATATGCTCAGGGCCGTTCTCGACCTTTCCTAATTGGCTCGGCACTTAGAGTGACCTGACCTCGCGCCTAGTTTAGGTGGACGGACATTGAAACTCCTCCGCCTTGATTCCTCTCTGAATCACTCTCTCCAATTCTGTCTCTGACACCGTCTCAAACATGCTATGCTCTGATCTTGCAAGGCACCAGCACAGCTCCACCCTCGAGTCAGCCTCACCTTCACGTGCCTCTTCATTACTTGTGATAGTTTACCACAACTTGCCTCAGCAAAGGCGTTATTAATAATATTCTTAGCCGTGTTTCTTGTCTTCTGAACCACCGGCAACCTGTCGCACAGGAGGAGGTTTAGCTGGTGACTCCATCTTTGCTGATGACATGACCCTGCCTTCCAAGAGCTAAATCCAGCTGGAATCCAGAAGGGGTACACCAGGATTGTAATGAGAGGTTGGAGGGACTTGGGTTGTTTTCTCTGGAGTGGAGGAGGCTGAGGGGAGATCTGATGGAGGTTTATAAGATTACAAGAGGCGTAGATAGAGTAGACAGAGGGTATCTTTTTCCCAGGGTTGAAATATCTAATGCCAGAGGGCATACAATGAATGTGAGAGGGGGTAATTTCAAATGAAATGTGAGTGGCAAGTTTTTTTTTTACACAGGGTTCCTAGAATGCACAGCTTGGTGCGGTGGTAGAGGTAGAGACATTAGAGACTTTTAAGAAACATTTAGATAAGCCCCATTCCTGATGAAGGGTCTCGGCCCGAAACGTTGGCTACTCTTTTCTCACGAATGCTGCCTGACCTGCTGAGTTCTTCCAGCGTTGTGTATGTATTCTTTGATCCACAGCATCTGCAGTTGTATCTTTGTGTTTAGATAAGCACATGAATGTGAGGAAAATGGAAAGCTATGGATATTGTGTAGGCAGAAGGGATTAGTTGAGTTGGCTGTTTGATTACTAATGTAATTGGTTCAGCACAACATTGTGGGCTGAAGGGCCTGTTCCTGTGCTGTGCTGCTCTATGTTCTGTGCTCTAATTATTCCTCGTGCTTAAACTGCAGATAGTGTTATCTAGCAGTATTTTGCCACAGAAGCCTGTAGAATTAAAAGACTGAGCCTTGAGACTTATACCTCATTTAGAGATCAAATTGCTGAAAGTGATGACTCTATTTTTAAGACTTTTATTTTAAAACACCAAGTGCTAATAGCCTCATTTGAGAAGATGTCACAGTATTCTGCCTGATGATATGAGGAGTGTTTGACGGCTCTGGGCCTATACTCGGATGTGGAGAGGATGCTTCATGTGGTGGGGGAGTCTAGCACCAGAAGGTGCAGCCTCAGAACAGAGGGATGTCCCTTTAGAACAGAGATGAGGAGGAACTTCTTTAGCCAGAGGGTGGTGAATCTACCGACTTCATTGCCTCAGAACACTGTGGAGGCCAATTCATTGGGAATACTTAAAGTGAAGGTCGATAGGTTCTTGATTAGTCAGGACGTCAAAGATTATGGGGAGCATGCAGGAGAATAAGAGTTGAGAGGGATAATAAATCAGACACGGTGAATTGACTAAATTGGCCAAATGGCCTAATTCTTCTATGCCTTATGGTCTATGGAGAGGGATACTCAGAGTTTGGTTTATTTACACTGGCTTAGACATCATGAAATCTGTTGTTTTGCAGTGCCATTACATAGCAAAGACAACATTATGATGAACTACATAAATAAATAAATAAATAGTACAAGTAGAGGGCATTACAAGGTAATATTCATGGATTCATTGACTATTCAGAAGTCTAATGGTGGAGGGGACGAGCTGCTCCTGATATGTTGAGTGTGTGTCTCCAGGCTCCTGTTCCTCCTCCTTGTTGCTAGAAATGAGAAGATGGGATGTCCTAGAGGGTGAGGGTCTTTAATGATGGACATTGCCTCCTTGACACACTGCCTTTTGAAGATGAAGTTGGAGAGGCTAGTGCCTGTGACGGAGCCGGCTGAGCTTACAACGCCTCACAGCTCTTCCCATCCTGTCCTGTGGCCCTCATACCAGATGGTGATGCAACTAGTTAGAATGCTCGCCACGACAAATCCGTGGAAATTTACTCGAATCTTTGATAGTATCATCTTTCGCTAAGTGGTTCCTTACTGATGAAGATTGTGGGTTCGAGTCCCACTGCAGAGACTGCAGTGTAAGATTCAGACAGATTCTTCATCGCATTAAGATCACTAGATCTGGCTGTGCCCATCATGGGCTGCTTGGTGAGAGTACGTAGTGAGGAAGGAGACATGTCGGTGTGCTCTGTGCTTGAACCATATTACTTCAGAATTCATAAACACAAGAGATTCTGCAGATTCTGGTAATCCAGAGCAACACACACAAAATGCTGGAGGAATTCAAGAGGTGAGGCAGCATGTGTGGAAATGAATAAACAGTCGACATTTTGGGCTGAAGAGTCACCAGGATGGAAGGAAGGGGGGAAGATGTCCTTGTCCTTTCTTTAGAAAGGAAGAGTTCTGAAGATTCTGACACAAACTGGAACAGCTGTCTATCTGAAAGTGCTGAATTCTAAACTGAGTTACGCCGATGTGTGTGGATCGAAGTGAAGAAGTTGCTCCTTCTCTACAATAAATACAAAGTCTGGGGACTGAAAGGTGAGAGTGGATACGGAGCAGAGAATCACAAGATTCAAGGTTCAAGATTGTTTGATGTCATTTCTAGTACACCGAGTAATGGAGAATGAAATAATTGTTACTCCAGATCTGATGCAACACAAAAAAAACACAATAAGATAAATAACACAATAATAAAAAGCCAATATAAATATAAATGCATAAGATAACTTCTATACATAGATCGATTGTATGTCCATAGAGTGACGCTAGGCACAGGAGTGTCGGTACATAAGGTGATTGACAGGAAATGATAGAGTAGTGGTGGTTGGGGGTGTGGAGGGGCGGGTTAGTGGGTGGAGGTGTTGATCAGCCTTACTGCTTGGGGAAAGTAACTGTTTTTGAGTCTGGTGGTCCTGGTGTGGATGAAAACAATTGGCAGCTGGTTCAGGGATCTCCTATGGGGACTGAGCGCAGGGGCTGTGCAATAGTGATCACTCAAGCCACATTTGGTTTCTCACATGTAGAGGAGACCACGTCCTAAACGTGTATGGGAGGAACAATAGAACATTACAGCACAGCAGAGCTATTGGCTGGCATGAATCAGTTGGGCTGAAGGTCCTGTTTCTGTGCTGCATGGCTTTGTCTTTCTGTCACTCTAACTTACAGTGAAGGTGGACTGGATGGAAGGAAGTGATGAGCATGAGAACAGAGGTGAATATTCTTGAACCTGGTAATGTGGGACTTCAGGTGTCTGTACTTTCTGAATGGACGATAGACAGACGGACAGACATACTTTATTGATCCCGAGGGAAATTGGGTTTAGTTACAGTGCAAGAAAAGGCATGGCCCAGATGATAAGGATCTTTGAGGATGGATGTTGCCTTCTTGAGGTTGTGAGGAATGTGCCCAGGATGCATTGGGCACAGTCTACTACTCTCCTCAGTGCCTTGTGTTTCTGTGCATTTGATTTGCCATACCAGGCCGTGATACAACCAGTCAGGATACTTTCAACAGTACAACCGCAGAAATTTGTTAGCATGTTTGGTGACAAGCTGAACCTCCATAAGGAAGTAAAGATGTTGGTGCACCTTCATGTGATTGCATTTGTGAGCTGAACCTTGGGGTGGGGATCTTCAGGCTCCTGTACCTTCTCAATTTACCTCTGATAGTTTACTGAATATTCCTTTGGAAAATGTAAACCAATCCCGGATTCCTGGGGTTGGGTGAGTCCTGGAGCGAGAGGTCAACGTGGGCAGGTGGAGAAGACGGAGGTGAGTCAGCAGGTCTGGATGTCGGACTCCAGTGGATGATAACCAGATCGGCAGGTGCTGAGAATGAAGATCTGTGATTCCCGAGGTGAGGAACTGCAGCCAGCTGGCCCCCCAGGAGGAGGGCAGGCCACCACTGAGGTTGTCAAGTCCAAGTTTGGAACGAGGGCCAGTGATCCCCAGTGGTGTTGGGGAGTAGAAAGAGGTTTGTTTTGCTGTTGTTGTGTCGGTCTTGCTGGCTGTTAGCTGTGTGTTGTTCTGCTCCACCTGGTGGGCATGCTGTGTCGGCTCCAGAATGTGGGCTACGCTTGTGGGCTGCCCCCAGCACCTCCGAGTCCTGACGAAGGGTCTCGGCCCGAAACGTTGACTGCTCGTTTCAACGGATGCTGCCCGACCTGCTGAGTTCATCCAGCTTGTTTGTACGTCTTGATTTGACCACAGCATCTGCAGTGTACTTTGTGTTTACATCCATGGACTGCATGGACTATGTTGGTTGTTAACTCACAGACCTCCGTTGATACCCCTGCTCCCCCTTACCCCCATCCCTATCTATTATTTTAGTCTGGTTTTCTTTCTCTCTCTTTTTCCCCCCTCACTATAATCTCCCCCCAGCCCTACCTTTCTTTCTCTTTTATTTCCCATAATTCACCACCTTCCCCCAGCCCATTTCCCTCCAGCCTATCACTTCCCAGCTCTCTACTTCATCCCTCCCCCCACTTCTTATCCCCTCTCCACCATCCCATGTTACTTCACTCCTGATGAAGGGTTTCGGCCCGAAACGTCGTCACTACCTCCTCCCATAGATGCTGTCTGGCCTGTTGAGTTCTGCCAGCATTTTGTGTTTTTATTTTTGACCTACTCTGGAAACTATCTACCGCATAGTCCTCTATTTTTCCAAGCTCCATATACCTATCTTTCTAAGAGGCTCTTAAAAGACCCTATTGTATCCGCTTTCACCACCGCCGTTGGCAGTGCATTCCACTCACCCACCACTCTCTGTGTGAAAAACTTACCCCTGACATCCCCTCGGTATCTAATTCCAAGCACCATAAAATTATGCCCCCTTGTGTTAGCCATTTCAGCCCCGGGAAAAAGCCTCTGACTATCCACACAATCAATGCCTCTCATTGATTGTGTGGACCTCACTTTATCAGGTCAGCTCTCATCCTCCGTTGCACCAAGGAGAAAAGGCCGAGTTCACTCAACCCATTCTCATAAGGCACGCTCCCCAATCCAGGCAACATCCTTGTAAATCTCCTCTTCACCTTTCTATGGCTTCCACATCCTTCCTGTAGTGAGGCGACCAGAACCGAGCACAGTACTCCAAGTGGGGTCTGACCAGAGTCTTAAGTAACTGTAACATCACCTCATGGCTCTTGAACTCAATCCTATGGTTGATGAAGGCCAATGCACCATACGCCTTCTTAATAACACTGTCAACCTGCGCAGCAGCTTTGAGTGTCCTATGGACTCGGACCCCAAGATCCCTCTGATCCTCCACACTGCCAAGAGTCTTACCATGAATATTATATTCTGTCATCAAACCTGACTATCACAGCTCAGGCCATCGGGGTTTGGAGATGAATTCTGGCATTGTCTGAATGAAAGTCTGTACAGCCTTCCCATGTGTGGCGGCTTTCCTCCGGGTGCTCAGGCCTCCTCCCACAGTCCAAAGATGTACCGGTCAGTGGGTTAATTGGTTATTGTACATTGTCCTGTGATTAGGCTAGGGTTAAATTGGTAGGTTGCTGGGTAGTGCAGCTCGGAATGGCCTGTTCCGCATGGTTTCTCTAAATAAATAAATAGCTAGCTAGCCAGATAAATAAATAAATAAATAAAGTTGGCTGTACTGATCCGGGTTCCCACAATTCCTTCAACATTTTCACTGTTCTCATATATCTAACTCACTTGCCTGGGATTTCTTCCAGAGGAGGCAGGGACTGACAGGAAAAAGTACAGAAGATGCCAAAATGGTTTTGTAATCATAAACATGAGGATTCTGCAGATGCTGGAAATCCAGAGCAACACACACAAAATGTTGGAGGAACTCAGCAGGCCAGGCAGCATCTACGGAGAGGAATAAACAGTTGACGTTTCGGGCATTTCTCAAGCCTCCTGTCATGGGTTTTCTGCGATGGGAGTTCAGTGAGACCTTCCCTCACTGCTCCCCCTCTGTGATCTCCAACTCTTCGATCATGTGCTCACCCAGAATTGCTCCTTTTCCAGTCCTGATGAGGGGGCTCGGCCCAAAATATCAGCTGATATACCCCACGCTCTGAAATGATGAAATGGTCTGTATGGATCAGCTTACCTCAGTCTATGTGACAATAATAGAGCAAATTACCAATTTAACAATTCCCTGCTGAGGTCCAGCTTCCACTCATCTACCCCCAAATCTTACACAGGTCCATTCTGCTCCATGTGTTGACAGGAGTTCAAGGAACCTGTTAGTCACTTGCCTCACACATAAACATTTTGTTGACTCATATGTCACAGAAACAGCTCACTTGAGTCCATGATGACAACCAACCACTCATCCAGTCTAATCCCATTCCATTGTCCCCACTTTCCCATCACCTCCCCTAGACCCCACCACCCACCACACAGAGTACAATGTAAAACAACAACAGCAGCATGCAGAATAAAGTGTTACAGCTACAGACAGAGCAGGATGATATGGTGGAAGGTTGTAACAAAGTAGATTGTGAGGTCAAGAGTCTACCTTATTGTACTAGGGGTTGTTAAAACAGTGGGATAGAAGCTGTCCTGGTTGTACGTGCTTTCAGGGTTTTACATCTTCTACCTGTTGGCGCGTGGCCTAGTGGACAAGGCATCGGTCTAGTGATCTGAAGGTCACTGGTTTGAGCCTCAGCTGAGGCAGCGTGTTTGTGTCCTTGAGCAAGGCACTTAACAACACATTGCTCTGTGACGACACCGGTGTCAGGCTGCCTGGGCCCTAGTGCCCTTCTCTTGGACAACATTGGTGGCGTGGAGCTTGGGCAATTGCTGGTCTCCCATACAGCCCTGCCCAGGCCTGTGCCCTGGAAACCTTCCAAGGCGCAAATCCATGGTCTCACGAGACTAACGGATGCCTATTATTACCTGATGGGAAAGGGGAAAAGAGATTGTCCAGGGTGGGAGGGGTTTTTGATTATATTGGCTGCTTTATCAAGTGTAGGCACAGAGTCCCTAGAGGGGAGACTGGTTTTCATGACGTGCTGAGCTGTGTCCACAACTTTCTGCAGTTTCCTGTGCAAAGCAATTACTGTACCAGGCCGTGATAGAATACTTTCTGTGATGAATTGATAAAACTGGGAAGGGTCAAAGGGGACATGCTGAATTTCTCTGGCCTCCAGAGGAAGTAGAGGCTTTGGTGAGTTTTCCTGGCGGTGATGTCTATGTGATTGGAACAGGACCATCTATCGGTGATGTTCACTCCTAGGAACTTGAAGCTCCCACCCCTCTCAACCCCAGCATTGTTGATGTAGACAGGAGCATGTGTACCTCCCATCTTCCTGAAGTGAATGTCCAGCTCGTTTGTTGACACTGATGGAAAGGCTGTTGTCATGACAACATGTCACTCTATCTCCTTCCTGTACTCTGACTCATCGTTGTCTGAGATGTGGCCCGGTACAGTGGTGTCACCCTCAAACTTGGAGATAGAGATATAGAATCTGGCCACACAGTCATGACTCCAGCAGGGCTCCCAATCTGGGGTCCACAGACCCTTCGGTCCAAGGCATGAATAAGGCTGCTCTACCCTGCTCTACAGAGGGCAGAGTAGAGGACAATGCAACCTTGACAAACACCAGTGTTTAGAATAATGTTGCAAGAGGTGTTTCTGCTGATTGTGGTCCATTGGTCAGAGAGTCAAGGACCCATTTGGAAAGGGAGGTGTTAGGTCCCAGATCTAGGAGTCTGGAGATGAGTTTTCTTGGAAGTATAATATTGAAGGCTCCTTTGTGTAGTTACTCCAATAAGGAATCTGATTCAGATCAAGATATTTATGACTAACATATGTTGTGAAATTTTGTTGTTTTGTGCTAGCAGTACAGTGCAATGCAAAAAACATTACTACACACTCAGTCGCCCCTTTATTGTGAACCTTCAGTACCTAATGAAGTGGCTGCTGAGTGTCTGTTCGAGGTCGGCTGCTCCTGCAGCCCGGCCACTTCAAGGTTCAACATGTCGTGCGTTTATTTTATGTTATTTCCAGTACACAAGTGTAAAGGAAAACAAAATAATTGTTACCTTGGATCCTAAGCAGCACAAAAAGAACACAATAAGATAAAGAACATACTAATAAGAAATACATGAAATATAAATACATAAGATAGCTTACATACATAGATTGTCATGAAACATCAGCAAGACTGAAGAGCTGAATGTGGATTTCAGGAAGGGTAAGACGGGGGTGTACAAACCAATCCTCATAGAGGGATCAGAAGTGGAGAAAGAGAGCACGTTCAAGTTCCTGGGTGTCAATATCTCTGAGGACCTAACCTGGCCCCAACTTATCAATGTAGCTATAAAGAAGGAAAGACAATGGCTATATTTCATTAGGAGTTTGAGCAGATTTGGTTTGTCAACCAAAACACTAGAAAACTTCTACAAATGTACCGCGGAGTGCATTCTGACTGGCTGCATCACTGTCTGGTATGTGGCAGCTACTGAACAAGATTGAAGTAAGTTGCAGAAACCTGAAAAAATTAGTCAGCTGTTATCATGGGTTCTAGCCTGCGTAATATCCAAGCCATCTTAAAGGAGGGGTGCCTTAGGAAGACAGCATCCATTATTAAAGACCCCCATCACCCAGGACATGCCCTCTTCTCATTGCTACCATCAGGAAGAAGGTACAGAAGCCTGAAGACACACACTCATTGATTCCGGAACAGCTTCTTCCCCTCTGCCATCCAATTTCTAAATGGAGACCACCTCAATACATTTCTTTTTTTTTTGCATTATTTATTTTAACTTAACTAGTTAATAGACATATATATTTACTTACTGTAATTCAGTTTTTTCCCCTGTATTTATTTATCATATATTTTATTGTACTGCTACCATAAAGATAACACATTTCATGACATATGCCAATGATATTAGACCTGATTCTGATTGTGTGTCCATAAAGTGACACTAGACACAGGAGTGTCTGTACATAAGGTGACCCTGACAGGAGATGATAAAGTAGGGGGTGTGGAGGGGTGGGTTAGTGATGAAGGTGTTAATCAGCCTCATTGCTTGGGGAAAGTAACTGTTTTTGTACCTGGAGGTCCCGGTGTGGAAGCTATGTAGCCTCCTCCCTGATGGGAGTGGAACGAACAGTCCATGAGCCGGGTGTGTGGGATCCTTCATGATGTTACTGGCACATTTCCGGCATTGAAACATAGAAATCTAAAGCACATTACAGGCCCCTCGGCCCACAATGCTGTGCTGACCATGTAACCTACTCTAGAAACTGCCTAGCATTTCCCTACCGCATAGCCCTCTATCTTTCTGAGCTCCATGTACCTATCTAAGAGTCTCCAAAATGACCCTATTGTATCCACTTTCTGAATACACTGTATGTCCTTGACGAAGGGTCTTGGCCTGAAACGTTGACTGCTCCTTTCGACGGATGCTGCCCGACCTGCTGAGTTCCTCCAGCGTTTTTGGACGTCTTGATTTGACCACGGCATCTGTAGTGTGCTTTGTGTTTATTAATGTCCTTGACGGCAGGTCGGCTGGTTCCGGTGATCCATTAGGCAGTTTTGACTACCCATCATGGAGCCTTCCTGTCAGCCATTGTACAGTTTCCGTACCGAGCAGTGTTGCAGCCGGTGAGGGTTCTCTGCACTGGGCATCTGTAGAATGACCTGAGCATAGATGTGGATCGTCCAACTCTCTTCAGCCTCCTCAGAAAGTAGAGGTGTTGGTAAACTTTCCTGATGTGTAGGATGTGTTCTGGGACCATAGGAGGTTATGTGAGATGTGCAGTCGCAGGAGTTTGAACTGGTCCACAGTTTCCACTGCTGTGCTGCTGATGTAAAGTGGGGTCTGAGTGGTACAGGTTCCCCTGAAGTCGATAACCATCTCCTTTGTCTTGTTGAAATTGAGGAAGAGGTTACTTGCCTGGTACCGGGACTTGAGTTCTTCCACCTCCTCACTGCAGGCTGTCTCATTGCTGTTGACGAGCCCCACCACTGTGGTGTCATTGGTGAACTTGACAATGTGATTTGTCGGGTGTTTGTCCACGCAGCCATGTGTGGGCAGAGTGTACAGCAATAGGCCCTGGGGGACACCATGTTGAGGACGATCGGTGGGGAGGAGCGGTTGTGCACCACGACTGTCTGAGATCTGTTGGTTGAAAGTTCAACAGCCAATTGCGCAGTGATGTATTTAGGCTGATGAGTAGGTCTGTGAGACAATAATGTTGAATGCTGAACTAAAATCTAGAAACAGCATTCTGGCATAAGTGTCCTTGATGTCTACGTGTGTCAGGGCCAGGTACATGGCAGATGCTATAGCATCTGTCATCGAGTGGTTCTGTCGGTAAGCATATTGGCAGGAATGGAGTTTCTGATACGTGCATCACTTCCGCACACCACAGTTGCAATACATATATGTGTTTATTTGAGTTACTGTCACCTTCCTGTCAGCTTAAACCAGTTTGGTAATTCTCCTACAACCTCTCTCAGCAACAAGGTGTTTTCACCCACAGTACTGCTGCTCACTAAATTTTTTGTTTTGTTTTTTACACCATTTTCTGTAAACTCTAGAGAATATTGTGCATTAAAATCCCAGGAGATCAGCAGCTTCTGAAATACTCAATCCACTGTCTGGCACCAACAATCATTCCATGGTCAAAGTCACATAGTTCACATTTCTTCCCTGTTCTGATGTTTGGTCTGAACAGCAAGTGAACCCCTTGACCATGTCTGCATGCTTTTGTGCATCGAGTTGCTGCCACATGATTGGCTGATTAGATATGTACATTAATGAGCAGGTGTACAGATGTACCTAATAAAGTGGCCATTAAGTGTATTCTATAATAATTACTGTAAATCAGTAGGTAGATAGATAGATAGTTAGAAAGAAAGATAGATAGATAGTTGGATGGATAAATAGAGAGATAGATGGATAGATAGATAGATGGCTGGATAGATAGATAACAGACAGATAGATGGATAGGTAGATAGATGGATATTTAGGTAGATAGATAGGTAAATAGATGGCTGGATAGATAGATAGATAGCCTACAGCATAATACAGGTCCTTCGGCCCACAAAACTGTGCCGAGCATGTCCCTACCTTAGAACTACCTAGGCTTTACCCATAGCTCTCTATTTTTCTAAGCTCCATGTAGCCATCCAGGAGTCTCTTAAAAGACCCTATCGTTTTCACCTCCACCACCGCCGCCGGCAGCCCATTCCACGCACTCACCACTCTCTGCGTAAAAAACTTACCCCTAACATCTTCTCTATACCTACTTCCAAGCACCTTAAAACTATGCCCTCTCGTGCTAGCCATTTCAGCCCTGGGGAAAAGCCTCTGACTATCCATCGATCAATGCCTCTCATTATCTTGTACACCTCTATCAGGTCACCTCTCATCCATTGTTGCTCCAAGGAGAAAAGGCCGAGTTCACTCAACCTATTCTGCCATCATATTTGACCTACCAAAATGAACCACCTGACACTTACCTGGGTTGAACTCCATCTGCCACTTCTCCGCCCAGTTTTGCATCCTATCTATCCACTGTAACCTCTGACAGCCCTCCACACTGTCCACAACACCCCAACCTTTGTGTCATCAACAAATTTACCAACCCATCCCTCCACTTCCTCATCCAAGTCATTTATAAAAATCACGAAGAGAAGGGGTCCCAGAACAGATGCCTGAGGCACACCATTGGTGACCGATCTCCATACAGAATATAACCCATCTACAACCACTCTTTGTCTTCTGTGGGCAAGCCAGTTCTGGATCCACAAAGCAATTTCTCTTTGGATCCCACGCCTCCTTACTTTCTCTATAAGCCTTGCATGGGGTCCCTTATCAAATGCCTTGCTAAAATCCATATACACTACATAGATAGATAGATAGATAGATAGATAGATAGATAGATAGATAGATAGATAGATAGATAGATAGATAGATAGATAGATAGATAGACAGACAGACTAATTGATAGATAGAAAGACAAATGGGAAATAGTGCACAAGAGGAATACTGAGGTACCTTTTGTGGGTTCACTGAGCATTCGGAAACCTGATGGCAGAGGGGAAGAAGCTGGCCCTAAACCCCCACTGGGGAAAAGACTATATGACCATAAGTTATAGGAGCAGAATTGAGCCATTTGGCCCATCAAGTCTGCTTTGCTATTTCATCATGACGATCTATTTTCTGTCTCACCCCCAATCTTATGCTCCCCCCTCCATATTCCTTTATGCCCTGACTAATCAAGGATCTATCAACCTCTGCCTTAAATATACCCGATGACATGGTCTCCAGCTGCCTGTGTCGATGAGTTCCACAGATTCACCATTCTCTTCCTAAAGAAATTCCTTCTCATCTCTATTCTAAAAGGACACCTCTCTATTCTGAGGCTGTGTCCTCTGGTCCTAGACTCCCCCACCATAGGAAACTTCCTGTCCACACCTACTCTATTGAGGCTCCTCGATAGACGGGAAGGTCTGAGGGAACAAGGTTGTGTCAATGGGTGTGCCCCCTCACCCCCTCCTCTCACTTGCTCTCCTCAGCTCATCCTGCATGGGGCCCATGAGGGGGTGGTACATTTATAGACTGAGGCAGTTGGAGCCTCATCCTTGGTGTTCACTGTGCAGTTGTTTCCCCCCTTATCGTTCATCAGTGTCTTTGTGCAAGGTAACCACTGGGTAATTCAGATGACTGAATGTTAGGCAGTCAACCATGTCCTGCCTGTAGCTGAGAGCCTGCAGCTCCCTCTTTCTAGAACAATAAATGTTCCTTTCCTGGGACAGGCAGGACAAGTCAAGGATTCTACACTGCTAGTCTCTCTGGGATCTGATTGACTTTATTAGGCCCAAGGCTACAGCAGCTTGTTTCTCCCTGTAACTTTCAAATGACATTGGATGCTGGAAGAAGAACAGGGAGGAATCAGAAAGGGACGGCTTTAGTTTTGAAATTCAGGTGTTCTGCAACTGAGACTGAGGATTTAAAAGATGGAAGATCGATCCCAAGCCCCACACATTGATGCAATCACAAAGAGCCAAGCCACAGCTTTACTCTGTTTGGAATTTGAGGAGATTCAATTTATCACCAAAGCCTCTTGCAATTTTCTGTAGCTATCTGGTGGAGAGCATTTGGACTGGAGACTGGATCCACAAGACTGAAATGGGCTTCAGAGGGTTGGAAACTCAGCCGGCTGATATCATGGGCACCACCATCAAGGACATCTTCAAGAGGCGGTGAGTTCATCACTAACCGGGACAAGCCACTTCTCATTATTACCATCATGGAGGAGGTGCAGGAGCCTGAAAAGACATAGTAAGACTATTCTTGACTCCAACAACTACGTGTACAGCAGGTCCTTCGCATCAGAGAGCTGCTCAATATTTGGAGTAGCCGGTTGGGATGTCACAAGAGGCAGCTGGCATTTCAGAGAAGGTGAATTGGGCCAGGCCGGTCGAAATCGGGCCAGGAAGGTTGAATCGGGCCGGGGAGGGCATGTCAGGTTGTTGGACCGCAGGAGATGCCAGATGGAGTTCAGAAGAGCTGCCCTGGCTGCTGCCTTCTACTCTGAGGCACTGGAGTTGGTGCCTTCAAGTTGGCACAAAGGCAGTGTGCAGTGAAACCACAAGTTTTGGACAGTTCTTTTGCAATTGTAAGACCCTGTTGGACATTGATTGCCACAGGCCTGGTGGAAAGACAGGCTGCAAGGCCACAGTGCCGCCTCGGTTGTAGCCAGGAATAGGCCACAATCCTTGGGCTTGTATTGTTGCATGGCGACCAGGCTCAGTTAGGGGTGGCCGCTCATGTTGGTGCTGCCCTCCAGTGGCCGATCTGAGGAATTACAGGCTGGTCTGGTGGGAACCATCAATTTGTGGGACTTGTCACTCAGGGTTCTGACTAAAAATGCATTTTCTGATGTGACTATGTTCGTTTTTTTTTCCTTTCTCATTATTTTGAATGCGCGAGTATGTTTTTGCATCTTGGCCCCAGAGGAACACTGTCTCATTTGGCTGTATCCAAGTCTGGTTTGAATGACAATTAAACTTGATTTGACTTTGAGTTGATTTGAAAAAATCCACAGCCAGAGACTCAGGAACTGCAGATGCTGGAAATCCAGAGCAGCACACACAAAATGCTGGAGGAACTTGGCAGGTCAGGCGGCATCTATGGAGGGGAATAAACAGCTGGCGTTTTAGGCCAAGATTTCTTGTCCCGAAAAATTGGCTCATTATTGTCCCATATACCAAGGTACAGTGAAAAGCTTGTCTTGCATACAGTTCAAACAGATCAGATCATCACACTGTGCATTGAAGCAGAACAAGGTAAAACAATAACAATGTAGAATAAAGTGTAACAGCCACAGAAAACGAGCCTCAAAGGTAGACAATAAGGTGCAAGATCACAAGGAGGTAGATAGTGTGGTCAAGAGTCCAGCTTATTGTACTGGTGGTTGATTATTCAATGATTATTATTCACTGATTATTCAATGGTCTTATAACAATGAGATAGAAGCTGTCCTTCAGCCTGGTGGTGCGTGCTATCAGGCTTTTGTATCTTTTCCCTGATGGGAGAGGGGAGAAGAGAGAATGTCTGGGGTGGGAGGGGTTTTTGATTATGCCGGATGCTTTACTGAGGCAGTGAAAGGTGTAGACAGAGTCCCTGGAGGGGAGGCTGGTTTCTGTGATGTGCTGAGTGTGACCACAACTCTCTGCAGTTTCTTGTGGTGATGGGCAGAGCAGTTTCCACACCTGGTCGTGATGCATCCAGACAGGATGCTTTCTGTGGTGCTTTGATAAGAATTGGTAAGAGTGAATGGAGGTGTCCCAAATTTCTTTAGTGTCCTGGGGAAGTCGAGGCTTTGGTGACGTTTCTTTTCTAAGACATCAATGTGGTTGGACTAGGACAGGCTAATGGTGATGCCTGAAGCTTTGACCCCTCTGAACCTCAACACGGTTAATGTAGACAGGAGCATGAGCACTGCCCCGTCTGCTGGAAGTCAATGACTAGCTTTTTTGTTGACATTGAAATGCTGCCTGTGTTCCTCCAGTATTTTGTGTGTGTTGCTCAAGATTCCCAGCATCCACACAATTTCTTGTGTCTGTAGTCAAATACCCCAAATCTTTCTCATTTATCAATAGGGCTGGGTGTTGCTAGAAATACCGGCATTTCTGACCCACCCTCTCATTCCCCTGAGAAGCTGGTGGTAAGCCACCTTTTTATGCAGGGTGGTTTAATTGTTGGACTCAGCCACTCCAACACTGCTGAACTGATTCTACAACCTCTAGTCTCATTTTTATTATTTATTGATTGAGATGCAGCACAACACAGTCCCTTCCCACCCATTGAGCCAGGCCACCCAGCAAACCCTGATTTAAACCTGGTCTAATCACAGGGCAATTTACAATGACCAATCAACCTACCAACCAGTACATCTGTTTGGAATACGTGAGGAGATCAACGTATTCACAGTGAGATTGTACAAAGTCCTTATACACAGCAGGTGGAGACTTTAAGGCCTCTACAACTCAGGTTCTCAATATCATTATGGGTAAAGCCCTCCCCACCATTGAGTACATCTACACAGAGAGCTGTCACAGGACAACGGTATCCATCATCAGGAAACCCCGCCACCTGGTTCAGGAACAGTTGTTACCCCTCAACCATCAGGATCTTGAACCAAAGGAGATAACTGCACTCAGTTTCACTTGCCCCATCATTGAAATGTTCCCATAACCAATGGACTCACTTTCAAGGACTCTTCACCTCATGGTCTCAATATTTATTGCTTATTTATTTATTATTATTATTTCCCTTTTCTCTTTTGTATTTGCACAGTTTGTTGCCTTTTGCACACTTGTCCATCCTATTTGTATGGACTTTCATTAGTTCTATTGTGGTTCATGGAGTTACTGTGAATGTCTGCAAGGAATTGAATCTCAGGGCTGTAAATGGTGACATACCTGTACTTTGATAATCAATTTACTTTCAACTTTGTACTTTTTTTTTCTTTTTGTATTTGCACAGTTCATTGTCTTTTACATATTTGTTGTTTGTCCGTCTCTGTAGTGAGCGGTTTTTCATTGATCCCATTGTGTTCTTTCTATTTAATCTGAATGCCTGCAAGAAAATCTCAGGGCAGTATACGATGACATATATGTACTTTAATAATAAATTTATTTTGAACTCTGAATTGACCCTGTGCTATGGGTTCACTGTGCTGTTAGAGTTCTATGTTTTAGACCTTGCACGAATTTCATGGTGACAATAAACCTGATTCAATCTGTTCTAGTTGCTTCCCCACTTGTCATGTAAGGTAAATTGGTCAATTGGGAAAATAGTAAATTGGTTTACTATCGTCACATAGAACGTAGAACACAGAACATTTACAGTACAGGCCCTTTACCCACAATATTATGTCAACCTTTTAACTCACTCAAAGATCAATCTAACTCCTACATAATCCTCCATATCATCCACGTGTCTATCTAAGAGTCTCTTAAAAGTTCCTAATGTATCTGCCTCCCCTCAGCAACAAGTATGCCTCTTTGGATACTGCTGGAGGGACGACCCATCCGATTACGGCAGCAGCAGCCAGGCTGGTGGCACTGTGGCCGGCTCTGGGCTCTGCAGGGAAGTCAGGTAATGCAGTAGTTATAGGGAACTCGATAGGTAGGGGGGCAGAAAGGAGATTCTGTGGCAGCAAAAGAGACTCCACAATAGTGTTTTACCTCCCTGGTGCTAGGGCCCAGGATGTATCAGAGTGGCTGCAGGATATTACTGAGGCGGTGGTGGTCGTTCTGTTAGCAAGAGATGGAATTCCATTTTTAGAAAGAGGTGACATGGGGTCAGAGAATGTTGAATCTTTGTGGGTGGAGTTTAGAAACTGCAGGGATACAAAAGGAGCTGGAAAAGGCAAGAAACAAGGGTAATGTCACAATTGTAATGTCAGACTTCAACATGCAAGGGAATTGGGAAAAGCAGGTTGGTGTTGGATCGCAAGAGGGGGTATTTGTTGAATGCCTACGAGATGGCTTGTTTGAGCAGTTTGTGCTTGAGCCTACTCGGGGAAAAGGCTATCTCAGATTGGGTGTTGTGTAATAACCGGTTCTTATTAGGGAGCTTAACGCAAAGGAACCCTTCGGAGGCAGTGATCATAATATGATTGAATTCATACTGCAATTTGAGAGGGAGAAGCGTAATTCACATGTATCAGTATCATGATGGAATAGAAGGAATTACAGAGGCATGAGAGAGGAGCTTGCCCAGGTGGATTGGAGGAGGATACTGGCAGCAGAGTAGAGATGGCTGAAGTTTCTGGGAATCGTTCACAAGGCACAGGATAGATATGTCCCACAGAATAAGTTCTCAAATGGCAGGGGAATAGAAAATAAAAGTAAGGAGATAATGTTGTGCCTTTATAAGACACTAGTCTGGCCACACTTAGAACATAGAAATCTACAGCACATTACAGGCCCTTCAGCCCACAATGTTGTGCTGACCATGTAGCCTACTTTAGAAACTGTCTAGAATTTCCCTGTCGCATAGCCCTCTGTTTTTCTAAGCTCCATGTACCTACCTAAGAATCTCTTAAAAGACCCTGTTGTATCACCTCTACCATCATTGTTGGCAGTACATTCCACACACCCACCACTCTTTGTGTGAAAAGTGCTCTCTCTGCACTTAGAGTATTGTCAACAGTTTTGGGATGTGTTGTCATTGGAGAGAGTCCAGAGGAGGTTCATGGGGATGAAGCGGTTAACATCCAAGGATGGTTTGGCAGCTTTGGGCCTGTACTCACTGGAATTTAGAAGAATGCATGGGGATCTCACTGAAACCTACTGACTGTTGAAAGGACTAGATAGGGTGGATGTGGAGAGGATGTTTCCTCTGGTGAGAGTATCCAGAACTAGAGGGCACAGCCTCAGAATTGAGGGGTGACCCTTTTAGAACAGAGGTAAGGAAGAATTTTTTTAGCCAGGGAGTAGTGAATCTGTGGAATGCTCTCCCAAAGACTCTGGCGGAGGTCAAGTCCATGCCTATATTTAAGGCGGAAGTTGATTGTTTCCTGATCTGTCAGGGCATCAAAGGATGTGGCGAGAAGGCAGGTGTGTGGGGTTGAGTGGGATCCGGGATCAGCCATGATGGAGCAGACTCGATGGGCTGAATGACCTAATTCTGCTCCTCTGGCTTATGGTCTTATATTCTCAAGCAGGGAGGGGAAACAGCCAGAGATCATGGTGCATATTGGCCTCAATGATATAGGTAGAAAAGGAGGAGAGATCCTACACAGTGACTATATAGCGTTAGGAAAGAGGCTGAAGAGAAGGACCTCCAAGGCAGTAATCCCGGTGCCATGGCATTAAAAGGCAAAAGCAAAATCGCAGTTTTGTTGGGTTGGATAGTTTGAAGTGTGTTATTTTAATGCGAGGAGTATTATGAGTAAGGGTGGTGAACCTAGAGCACAGATCGGTACATGGACGTGCAGTGCGGGTAAACAATCATGTGCAAGGGACATAATGAGGTAAATGCTATCCATGGTGGTACACTGGTAATTGGACTATTTACCATCACAGGCACTGAATAACATTGTTCTATCTGCTGTCCACACAGAACATTTCATCCCATCAGTGTATCAAAGGTCCATTTAGCAGGTATCCACAGGCAACGTGAAATTTGTCCTCTCCAGATAGCCACGAGACAAGGAAAGAGCATGAAAGTCATTCAGAGAGAAACATCGAAGCCACACCCCCCCACAACAAAAAGAACAGCCTCCCGATCATCAACCCCCCCCGAAACCCCCCTCCCCCGTGCAAAACGGAACAGGAACATCCCCCGCCAAAGAACAACCACTCCCCCGCACAAAAAACTAACAGAACGTCAACCCCCAACTTCCCCCACACAACAAAACGGAAAAGGAACGGGCGATTAAAAAAACACAGAATATAAAAACCATAAGCCTGAAATTGTCCACAGTGCACAAACACAATAGTGCAATCCATAATCGCAGAACCACGATACCATCCTAGGATATCACCGACATTCATCAAAAGAGAGGGACACCACACAGTGCAGAGCCTGCCCGTCTGCCACACAGTGCAGAATAAAGTGTTACAGGTACACAGAAAGTGCAGTGCAGGCAGACAACAAGGTGCAAGGGCATAATGAGACCATAAGGTATCAGAGCAGAATTAGGCCATTTGGCCCATCGAGTCTGCTCCGCCATTTCATCATGGCTGATCCAATTATCCTCTCAGCCCAAATATCTTGTCTTCTCTCTATGTCCTGACCAATCAAGAACCTGCCTTAAGTATACATAAAGTCTTGGTCTCCATAGTTGCCTGTGGCAAAGAATTTCACAGATTTGCCATTCTCTGGCTAAAGAAATTCCTCCTCATCTCCATTCTAAAAGGGCGCCACACTATTATGAGGCTTATACCTCTGGTCTTAGACTTTTCCCACCATAGGAAACATCCACTCCACATACCCTCTATCAAGGTCCTTCACTGTACGATAGGTTTCAATGAAGATACCCATAATTCTTCTGAATTCCAGCAGATAGAGGTCCAGAGCTATCAAACGCTCTTCATCTGACAAGCTATTCAATTTTCATGAACCTCCTTTGAATTCTCTCCAGTTTCAGCACATCCTTTCTAAGATAAGGGACCCAAAATTGCTCACAATACTCCAAGTGAGGCCTCACCAGTGCTTTATAAATTCTCAACCTTATATCCTTGCTTTTATATTCTAGTCCTCTTGAAATGAATGTTAACATTGCATTTGTCTTCCTCACCACTGACTCAACCTGCAAATTAACCTTTAGGGAATCCTACATAAGGACTATCAAGTCCCTTTGCACCTCAGTTTTTTGTATTTTCTTTCCATTTAGAAAATAGTCAACCTTTTAATTTCTTTTATCAAATTGCATGATCATACACTTCCTTACACTGTATTCTATCTGCCATTTCTTTGCCCACTCTCCTAATTTTCAATTTTCCAGTTTTCCGGAACCATTCCGGAATCTAGTGATTCTTGAAAGATCATTACTAATGCCTCCACAATCTCTTCAGCCTCCTCTTTCAGAACTCTGGGGTGTACACCATCTGGTCCAGGTGTCTTATCTACCTTCAGACTTTGCGGTTTCCCAAGAACCTTCTCTCAAGTTATGGTAACTTCACACACTTCATGGCCTCTGATACCTGGAAATTCCACCACACTGCTAGTGTCTTCCACAGTGAAGAGTGATGCAAAATACTTATTCAGTTCATCCGCCATTTTGTTGTCCCGCATCACTACCTCTCCAGCATTGTTTTCCAGTTGTCCGATATCCACTCTCGCCTCTCTTTTACACTCAATGTATCTGAAGAAACTTTTGGTATCCTTTAATATTATAGGCTAGCTTACTTTCATTTTCCATCCTTACCTTCTTAATGACCTTTTTAGTTGCTTTCTATTGGTTTTTATAAGCTTCCCAATCCTCCAGCTTTCCACTAACTTTTGCTCTGTTATATGCCCTCTCTTTGACTTTTATGCTGCCTTTGACTTCTCTTGTTAGTCATGGTTGTGTCATCTTTCCTCTGCCGTCATCCCAGCCGGTGTTCTTTTCCAATCATTTCTGGCCAACTCCTCTCTCATGCCTCTGTAATTCCCTTTACTCCACCGTAATACGGATACATCTGACAGATAATAAGGTAGACTGCGAGGTCTAGCGTCCATCTCATTGTTCAAGAGAGAAACAAATAGAGGGACGGGTTAGATTGATCTTTGAGTAGGTTAGAAGGTCAACACAATATCATGGGCCAAAGGACCTGCACTGTGCTGTTGTAGGTTTTTGCAAAACATGATGTGAGGTATTTGAAGTTTAAGAAAACCATAACAACACATTTATTGAACTCCAAAACCGGAACAAAATGCGTGATAAAAGCACTCTAATGTAATTACATCATCACATCAGATCAGCTTCTTAAAGTGAACCCTACCTCAATGTCGGTGGTTGGAAATTATGTACATTTCCACCAACTTTATTACAGGCCCCCTCCCCCCTCCCCCCCAGAATTTACTGAAACCGGCATTGTGAGCCTGTCTGGCTCAGGTCCAATGTTCCATGAGTGGAGGAACAGCAGGTACCTGACTCGTCCAGAGCTGTGTTGACAAGCTCATGGTCACGTTAGCTACCTGTTATGGTTTGTACAGCACTTTGGTCAACATGTGTTGTTTTTAAATGTGCTTTATAAATAAATTTGACTTGATTTGACTTGGCATGTTTTGGTGGCAGGGGCATGTTAGCGGAATCCTCCAAATCTTGGTGAGCAGGTGTAAGGTGATCTACCAAAGTGCATTCAGGTTTACCTCTCTTATCTATGATAGAAGTCTTTTCTCTTCATTCCAAACTGCAGAATGGGCCATAAGGGGGTCTAAGGGGATGTTGGTGTGCATCATGGTGAACGAAAACAAACGAGATGGGATATAGGTCAACAGGAACCTAAGAGTGCTGTAGGCCATAATAGAATAGGTGCAGAGGAATTGAATTTACCGAGGAGGGTGGACAGGTCAACCAGGTGGTTCTGAGTTACATCTGCGGCTGCCGTCGATGCTAGAGGGGCGACCTCTGGCCACTTGGTGGTACGATCCACCATAGTAAGGAGGTGTGTGAAACCGCGAGAGAGGCGAGGAGGACCAACAAGGTCCACATTGACGTGGTCAAACCGTCACTCGGGGAGCCAATGGTGCCATGTCCTTTCTAAGGCCGTGCCGCACAAACCTTGGTGCAACCATTCTCCGCGAGGCCTTCCGGCCCGAACCTTGGTGCAACCATTCTCCGCGAGGCCTTCCGGCCCGAACCTTGGTGCAACCATTCTCCGCGAGGCCTTCCGGCCCGAACCTTGGTGCAACCATTCTCCGCGAGGCCTTCCGGCCCGGATGCAGAAGAGCATGTATCGAGTCATAAACATTCCGCCTCCAGTTTGTGGGCACTGTGGGGTGAGGGCGACCGGTTGAGACATCGCACAGGAGAGCAACTTTAACTTCCCCGTGCTTAATGTCAGCCAATGGCAGGCCAGTGACTGTTCGGTAAGCCTGGACCTTGGGGTCAGTAGCTTTGTTGGCTGCTGTGCTGGCTTAGTTAACCCTTATGTGCACGGTCTCACTGGCTGGCCGTGAGAGGCAGTCAGCCACGGCGTTATGTTCCCCCTTGATATGTTGCATATCAGTTGTGAACTTAGATACGTAGGCCAGGTGGCATTGCTGCTGTGCAGACGAAAGGCCTGATACTTTGGTCATTGCATGCAGGTGGGGTTTGTGGTCAACAAACGCTGTGAAATGGCAGCTCTTTAGAATAAAATAAAAATGGTGAACAGCCAGACAGAAATTGAGAAGCTCGTGGTTAAACGTGCTGTACTTCCTTTCAGGGGGATGGGGCTGTCTGGTGCAGAAGGCGAGCGGCTGCCACGTGCACAGCACCCACAGAGTAGTCTGAGGTGTCAGTAGTAATGGCCATAGATGCATTTGGGAGTGGGTGCGCCATTGGGTGATGTTGGAAAGAGCTTGTTTGGTGTCATCAAATGCCGGGGCCACCTACGCTGACCAATCAACCCTGTGATTAGGGGTATTACCTTTAAGCGCTTTATACAGGGGAGCATAAGATCAGCAGCTCGTGGAATGAAGTGGAGACTGTAATTCACCATGACTAAAAACCCCTTTAGTTTTTTAGTAGTGCAGGGCGGTGGGAAATCCATAATAGCGGCTACTTTTGATGGGAGGGGTTTCACAACTTCTGCAGAGATGTGATGGCCGAGAAAGTCAACGGTTGACAACCCCAACTGGCATTTAGCAGGATTAATAATCAACATTTGTTGGCATAAGCGCTCGAAAAGTGTGCAGAGATGAGATACGTGTTCAGATTTAGACACGCTGGAGAAAAGTATGTCATCCAGGTAAACAAAAAGGAAATCTAAGTCTTTTACTACAGAGTCCATCAGCCGTTGGAAAGTCTGTGCTGCATTTTTCAACCCAAACAGCATGTGCAGAATCTCAAAGAGGCCAAATGGGGTTATCACAGTTGTTTTGGGAATGTCCTCCGAGCACACAGGCACCCGATAGTAGTTCCTTACCAGATCAACGTTGGAAAAAAAGTAACTTTCCATCTAAAAGTGCCGGAAAGTTGTAGATGTGTGGGACTGGGTAATGATGGCCTCGTTAAGGTGGCAGCAACCACCATCGGTCTTAGGGTCAATATGGAGGGGTGAAGCCCAGGGGCTACTCGACAGCAGTACAATGCCAAGTCTTTCTTGTTGGCAAACTCGGCCTTCGCAGTTTCCAGCTTTTCCGAGTCCAGTCTACGCGCACGGGCACGAACCAGAAATGTGGTGCTGCACCCCAGGTTTTGTGACTGTAGTGGAGAATGTGGGCTTGGTGAGATTTGGGAAATTGTTCAGCAGTTGAGTAGGTGGTGCATGCACTTTCTGGGGGGAGCAGGGTAACGACCCAAAGTCCTTGACATCCACAAGCCGGCAGTTCCTAAGATTGACCTTACGACAGTCCATAGGACACTCAAAGCTGCTGCGCAGGTTGACCCTGTCGTTAAGAAGGCATACGGTGTATTGGCCTTCATCAATCATGGGACTGAGTTTAGAAGCCGAGAGGTAGTGTGGCAGCTATATAGGACCCTGGTCAGATCCCACTTGGAGTACTGTGCACAGTTCTGGTCACCTCACTACAGGAAGGACGTGGAAACTATACAAAGAGTGCAGAGGAGATTTACAAGGATGTTGCCTGGATTGGGAGCATGCCTTATGAGAATAGGTTGAGTGAACTCGGTCTTTTCTCCTTGGAGCGGCGCAGGATGAGAGATGTCCTAATAGAATTGTATAAGGTGATGAGAAGAATTGATCATGTGGATAGTCAGAGGCCTTTTCCCAGGGCTGAAATGACTAACAGGAGAATGCACAGTTCTAAGGTGCTTGGAAGTAGGTACAGAGGAGACATCTGGGGTAAGTTTTTTATGCAGAGAGTGGTGAATGCGTGGAATGGGCTGCTGGTGACGGCGGTGGAGGCGGATAAGATAGGGTTTTTTAAGAGACTCCTGGATAGGTACTTGGAGCTTAGAAAAATAGAGGGATATGGGTAACCCTAGGTAATTTCTAAAGTAAGTACATGTTTGGCACAGTTTTGTGGGCTGAAGGGCCTGTATTGTGCTGTAGGTTTCTAATGTATCTGCCTTTCACAATCACCCCTTGCAGGGTGCCCCATGCACCCACCACTCTCACATGTACCAAGTCGTGATGAAGGGCCTCGGCCAGAAACATTGACTCTTCATTCCCCTCCATAGATGCTGCCTGACCTGCTGAGCTCCTCCAACTGCATATGTACCACCCCTCTCTTTCCGAGGCCAACGACCAGCTCTTTTGTTTGGTTGACATAGAGGGAAAGGTTGTTGTCATGACAACATGTCACTGGGGTCTCCATCCTGTACTCCGACTCATCGTTACTTGAGATGCGGCCCGGTACCGTGGTGTCATCTGCCAACTTGTAGACAGAGTTAGAGCAGAATCTGTGCATGCAGTCATGAGTGTACAGGGAGTAGAGTAGAGGCTGAGGACACAACCCTATGGGACACAAGTGAATGAGTCATGGCATATCCTGACTGATAGTTCATCAGCAAGCCAAGGATGATTTCTATGATACGTCTCTAAAATATTGGTGCTGAATTTCCTTTGCTTCTTGAGGACATCGAGGCACTGTTGTGCTTTGCATCCCAGGAATCAACAAAAGATTGTGGAGATGGGGGATGAACAGAGAGGAATGATGTCAGAGAAACAGGAAGTGGGCCCATTAACCCCTGCAAACATTAACCAACACAAACAGCTGAATTCACACAGAGTCACAGAATTGTATAGTACGGAAACAGGCCATTCAGCCTGCTAAATCTCTACACACCACCATCCTTACCTAAATGAGTCCTACTTCCGTATATTAATTTGCATTTCATCTGTGCCCTGCTCATTTAGAATCTAAGTCAGCATTAGATTCATTATCACTGACATATGTTGTGAAATTTGTTGATGGCTGGCAGCAGTAGAGTGCAATATATTTAAAAATTACTATAATTACTATAATTTCAATAAGTAATATAAAATAAGTAACAAAAAAGAGAACAATTACAGTGAAGTAGTTCAAGGGTTCATTGACCATTCAGTAATATGCTGGTTGGAGGGGAAGAAGCTGTTCCTAAAATGTTGAGTGTGTGTCTTCAGGCTCTTGAACCTCTTCCCGGATGGTAGGAATGAAAAGAGGGTATATCCTGGGTGATGGGGATCCTCAATGATTGATGCTACCTTTTTGAGGTGTACTTGATGTTGGGGCAGCTGGTGCCCATGATGGAGCTGGCTGAGTTTACAATGTTCTGCAGTTGTTTCCAATCCTGTGCTTTTGTGCCTGTATACCAGTTAGAATGTTCCCCACAGTACCTCAAGTCCAGATGCCTCTTAAAAGTTGTTACAGTTCCTGCTTCCATCACTTCCTCTGGCAGTTCATTCCAGATGCCAACAGCTCTGTGTGAAAAATTTAGCCCTCTGATCCACTAGGACATGCCTGTCCTAGAATGAGAAGTCATCTCTGGTGGACTGGGTGGATGAGATCTACTATAAGATCCAACCTCCAGGAAGGTGGTTTTTCATCACTCTGTGAAGAGCGAAGAGTGTGATGAAGCATAGAAGTAGTCATGGTGACTCCACGGATAATATGAAGATTGCTGGTGCTGTGGATAGTGTAGTGTTGTGAATCAATGGATACAGTGGGTTATAAATCATTAGCAGATATGGGCAGAGAAACGGCAAAGGGAGTTTAACCAATGCACATTGGGAGCTAAAGCGTAAATGTAAAAACACAAAAATCATATGTAAAACAACAGTACATGGCAGGACACTTAAGGTACAAAAAGGTTCAAAGGTTCATTTATTATCAAAGTATGCAACTTTGAAATTCTTCTTCTCCAGATAGCCATAAAACCAAGGAAGAAAAGAACAGCAGGATGATCATCAGCTCCATTGGTAACCAATCATTGATACCAGTATTGATGTAGTAAAGAAGGTGTACAAGGTGTCCAGGGAGGGGTAGCACCTCTGGTAAAGGGGCTTGCCACGTCCATTCCAGGGCAGCTCACTCACCTTTGGTCCCCTACGGACACTCAGTTCTAACCTATGGCTGTTTGCATGTGGCTGCGGCCACACCCCAGTTCACCACTTTTACAGGTGGGCTAAACCAGGTGAGGGTAGCTGGTGGGTATCATACTCTGGTGACCATAAGACCATAAGACATAGGAGCAGAATTAAGCCATTCAGCCCATTGAGTCTGCTCCGCCATTCCATCATGGCTGATCCCAGATCCCACTCAACCCCATACATCTGTCTTCTCGCCAATAACCTTTGATGCCCTGGCTGTTAAGGAAACGATCAACTTCTGCCTTAAATATATGCATTGACTTAACTTCCACCACAGTCCGTGGGAGAGCATGCCACAGATTTACTACTCTCTGGTGAAAAAAAAATTCCTCCTTGCCTCTGTTCTAAAAGGTCACCCCTCAATTTTGAGGCTCTGCCCTCTACTTCTAGATACCCCCACAAAAGGAAACTTACTTATTATTTATTTATTTATTATTGTTACTTATTGCGATACAGCATGGAATAGGTCTTTGCCCTTTGAACCATGGCGCCCAGCAACTTTCCATTTTTACCCTCGCCTAATCATGGAACAACTTACAATGACCAATGACCCCACCAACCAGTGCGTCTTTGGACTGTGGGAGGAAGCCAGAGCACCCGGAGGAAACCCACATGGTCACGGGGAGAACCTACAAACCCCTTTCAGGCAGTGCGGAAATTGAACCCGGGCCGACTGTACTGTAAAGCGTTGTGCTAACCACTATGCTACCATGCCGCCCCTCTAGAACATGTCTAGTACTAGGTAAAGTGATAAACTGAGTTATTGTCACATGTACCAAGGTACATTGCAAAAGTTGTCTTGCATACAGTTCATAGAGATCAATTCAAGTACTGAGAATGCAGAATAAACTGTCACAGTTACAGAGAAAGTGCAGTGCAGGTTAATGATGAAGTGGAAGGTTGTAGCAAGATAAATCGTGAGATCAAGAGCCTATCTTCAAGTTCAAATTTAGGGTCACCTGACTGTACATACATACAACTAAACGAGACAACGTTCATCCAGACTATGGTGTATCCACAAAACATACACACATACAACACAGAAAACATAATATTTCCACAAATAAGTTAATGAAATACAATTTGAAATGCACGTAGGCAAACAGTAAACAGCTCGCTGTCCTAGTGACAAGACCTCGGTGGTGGCAGGGTATTCATTAGTCTCACAGTCAGAGTGAAGAAGCTGTTATCCAGTCTGACAGTCCTAGTCCTGTTGCTCCTGTCCCTCCTTCGTGAGAGTGGTGTGTCAAAGATATTGTGGGGTGCAAGGCAGGGATCCTCAACAATGCTTTGGGTCCATTGTCTGCTACGCTCCTGGTAAATGTCACAGATAGTGGCAGGGGGACCCCGGTGATCTTCTCGCAGTCGTTACTGTCCTCTGCAGGGTCTTGCAGTCCGATGCCTTGCAGCTTCCGTACCACACAATGATGCAGACAGACAGGACAGTCTCCATGGTGCTCCTGTAGAAAGTTGTTTGAATGGAGGTGAGGAGACTTGTACACCTCAGTCTCCTCAGAAAGTGTGGACGCTGCTGTGTCTTCTTAACAAAGGAGTTGTGGGCCCGGGTTAGATTGTCTGTTATGTGAACACTAAGGAACTTTGTGCTCTTCACTCTCTCTGTGACAGAGCCATTCATCTGCAATGGAGAGTGGTCAACCTGCGCCCTCCTGAAGATCACAATCATCTCTTTTGTCTTGTCCACATTGAGACTCAGGTTGTTGTTCTCACACCATTTGACAAACCTCCCTTCCTCCTCTCTGTACACCGGCTCATCGTTGTTGCTGAAGAGGCCAGCTGCTGTAGTATTGATGATGCGGTTTGAGCTGAATCTGGCAGGGCAGTGGTGAGTCAGCCATGCGGACTGAGCACACAGCCATGGGGCACCAGTGTTCAGTGTGGTGGTGCTTGAGATGTTGCTCCCAACTCAGACTGACTGGGGTCTTAAGGACCATTCAAAAGTGGGGTAGAAGCTGTCCTTGAGCCTGATGGAACGCGCTTTCAGGCTTTTGTATCTTCTGTCTGATGGGAGAGGGTCGACGAGAGAATGTCTGGGGTGGCTGGAGTCCTTGATTATACTGGGTGCATTTAAGGGGAGAGGGGCAAATTCAAAGGAGATGTGCAGGATAAGCTTTTTTTTTACACACAGGGTGCAGTGGTTGCTTGGAATGTACAGCCAGAGATAGTGTGGGACAAATACAATGGTGGAAGCATTTAAGAGGCTCTTAGGTAGGCACGTGCATGTGCAGGAAATGGAAATGGAAATTATTTATTTATTTATTTAATGATACAGCATCGAGTCCATTAAGCCCAGCAACCCACCTATTTAACTCTAGCCTAATCACATGACAATTTACAATGACCAACTAATCTACTAACTGATGCGTCTTTGGACTGTGGGAGGAAACTGGAGCACCTGGAGGAAACCCAGCAGTCATGGGGAGAACGTACAAACTCCTTCCAGAACTCAGAGCTCTGGAATCCCCGAGCTGTAATAGCCTCACGCTAACTGCTAACGTGACTCTCCAAGTTGTGCGGTGTGAAGAGAGAGCCCAGCTCAGCATTGAATTAGTTTGATTCGTACAGCACAGCATTGTGGGCTGAAGGGCCTTTTCCTGTGCTGTACTGTTCTACCACTGCACCACAAACTACAATACAGGCTGAAAATAGATGTGTGTGTCTCCTACAGAGGTGGTGATGTGAATCGAACCACACTCACTGAGACTGCAAAGTGTTACACTAACCGCTACAGTACCGTATCTACCCATTTGATGCTTCTCATAATGTTATTGTCTATTACGTTGATTTTCAGCCTCTTTCGAAAATAGACCCACCCCAGCCTATCCTGTCCCTCCTATAACTCATACACTCCAATCCAGACTACATGTTTCTGAAACTGCCTGTTTCTTCCTGTTGTGTTCTGTGTTGGTCTGAAGAGCATTGTGAGCATGCTGGGTGCCAGACTGTGTGGTGACCCTTGGGGTTGTTGGTTGTTAACGCAAATGACGTGTTTCACTGTATGCTTCGATGTACATGTGAAAAATAAATCTGAATCTCAAATCTTGTACAGCTAGGTGACCAGAACTGCACCTAATACTTCAGTTAGCGCAGCCAAACCAAAATTTTGTACAACTGCTTCATAACAACCCAACTCCTGTAATCAGTACCTCGGCTGACCCAGGCTTCCTTCATCAGCTGAGGTACCGTTGTTACTTTCAGGGAACTAATCAACACATGAGATTCTGCAGATGCTGGAAATCCAGAGCTACACACACAAAATGCTGGAGGAACTCAGCAGGCCAGGCAGCATCTATGAAGGGGCATAAACAGTCGATGTTTCAGGCTGAGACCCTTCATCTGGACTGGAAAGGAAGGGGGTAAAAGCCAAAATAAGGTGGGGAACTATGTACTTGTACCCAAGTTCTCTCTGTTCAACAGTCCCCTAGGCTCTGCAATTCAATATGTTTCTCCTGAGCCTCCTTAACTTTCCAAAATACATCACTTCATTCTTGTATGAGTTAAATTCCCCCCCTGCCTTTCCTTGCCCCACTTTCCTCTTGTTTCCACAGATCCTGATGTAGCCTTAGACAACCTCTTTGTTGTCCACCCCCCACCAGTCTGTTGTCATCTGCAAACCTTCTAATCATGACACCAACCTTCTCTTCCAAATCATTAACATTCAATTAACAGAGGACCAGTGCTGATCCCTATTCACATCACTGATCACAGTTCCCTAATCTTAGACAGTATAGCTCAGGAACAGGCCCTTCAGCCCACAATACCAGTCCCTTTGGCTCAACATCTTAAAGCAACCCTGCACCACCGTCCTCTGCTTCCCACCATAAAGTCAATTTGGCTCACCATGGATCCCATGTGTTCTCACCTGCCAATCTGGCCTACCATATGACCTTGTCAAAGGGTGCCATGGTAGAGTTGCGGTTTGTGTGATGCTATTACAACTCAGGGCATCCGAGTGTCGAGTACAATACTGGCGTCCTCTGTAAGAAAGTTCTTCCCATGTGCACATGGATTTCCTCTGGATGATCGGGTTTTCTCCAACAGTTCAAAGATGTACCAGTTAGTAGGGTAATTGGTCATTGTAAATTCCCCTGTGATTAGGCTCGGGTTAAACGGGTAAGTTGCTGTGCGGTGCAGCTTGATGGGCTGGAAGGGCCTATCCCATACAGTATCTCTGAATAATAAAAAAAATATAAGTCCATATAGATTACATCTACCACCCAACCCTTGTCAATCCTCTTGGTCATGTCCTACCAAACACCTAGCAGTTAAAAATTGGTAGAACTGGTCATTCCACTGTGTTGTGTTTTGTGGGATCATGCTCTGCAAGAATCCAACATAAGGAAGAGGAATAGGCCTTAGCCAATTGGCCCTGTGAGACTGTTATGTCACTGAATAAGAAGATAACCAACAATTTTTACACGGCGTGAAAATTGCACGGCACTTTGATTTTTTTTGTAATATGCAAATATTAAATATCTAGAATAAAATTTGAGAAATCACACATACTTTTGATTTTATTTATTAATTGATGGGTATAATGAAGTACAGTACAACAAAGGAAATCTCTCATGTTTCATAATCTTTTTCTGGCTGTGTCCAATCCCAGCTTCACGGCCACAGAGGCTACGTGCGAGGGAGCATTTCAGTTACAGCGCGGCCGTGCACCTGCACAGCTTAGAGGGAAAAGTGATGATAACTGATCTAATCTTGGCCTAGATCAAAGTTCAAAGTAAATTTGTTATCGAAGTACTTATACGTCACCACATACAACCCCCGAGATTCATTTTCTTGCAGGCATTCACAGTAAGTACAATAAACACAATAGAATCAATGAAATACCACACCCAGCAGGATGGACAACAACCAATACACTAAAGACAACAAACTGCAAATACAAGAAAAAAAGAAATAATAATAAACAACATATATTGAGAACATGAGATGAAGAGTCCTTGAAAGTGAGTCCATAGGTTGTGGGAACAGTTACAACGGGATCCTCGACTTCCTGGCCAACAGACCACAATCAATAAGGATGGGACACAACACCTCTGTCAGAATTATCCTTGGCGCTGGTGCCCCACCAGGCCGATTCCTCAACCCCTATCTCTGTACACTCAGGACTTTATCCCCTGAAATGTAGGAGATTGAGGGGAGATTTGATAGAGGCATACAAAATTATGAGGGGTATTGATAGGGTTAATGCAAGCAGCCTTTTCCCAGGGAGGTTGGGTGAGACTAGAACTAGAGGCCATGGGTTAAGGGTGAAAGCTGAAAAGTTTAAGGTGAAGCTGAGAGGGAACTTCTTCAGAGGGTGAGTGGGGAATGAGCTGCCAGAGGGAGTAATGGATTGGGTTCAACTGAATCATTTCAGAATAGTTTGGGTAGGTACATGGGCGGGAGGGGTATGGAGGGCTATGGTCTGAGTTGCAGGTAGATGAGACGAGGCAGAAGGTTAGGTCGGCATGGATTAGAAAGGCCGAAGGGCCCGTTTCTGCGCTGTAGTGCGGGATGGCTCTAGGAAAGGCACATGAAGGGGAGAGACTCTGAGGGTTATGGGCCGAACGTGGGTTGAGAAATAGCAAGGGGGGGTGGCACAGACCAAAGGGGCCGAGAGGCCTGCTTCCGTGCTGTATGACTCTTCGACTAAGAGGCAGGTAGAACGGAATCCCAGCTAAACAGGCAGAGCCGCCGACACCGAGTCTGTTGGCGCTCGCTCTCCACACCCTGGGTGCCATAGTTCGTAGATCACACCGTGACCACACGCTGGAACTGTGGAAGACACTGCATAAATGCAAGCGGCATTGACAACAATATAACACCAAGTTCTTTCACATCTTGTCCCAGGGATTTTCTTTTAACGCGGGGACTCGGCCCGTTGTAAATAAAATCGAGGCAAGGGCTATTGTTCGGTAGCCGTGACCCGGTCAGAGTTAATGGTGAGGATTTTTACCCCGTGGGCTATTGTAAGCGATAATGGGGCGCCGTGTCTCGGGGATACGCGAGGGCGCAGGTCCCTTTCCGGAGGGTGGGGAGAGGCGCTGATTTTTTTTCGCTCTTGAATGTGGAGCGGGCTGGTGAAGACGGTGTTTTTTTTGTCTGTCAGTGACTGTCCCTCTCTGCACTCCCCCGTGCTTCGCAATCCGCCCACCGGCACCGAGATAGCTACGGCATTGAGCGTGAAAATAATAAAAAAAAGATTTTGAACAAAAACTAGGCAAAAAAGGGGGCAGGTTGTAGGCGAGAGGCGGGCTGTGAAAGTCAGCAAGCAACAGGAGTATGGAGAGAGGGGTAGGGGGATTCTGTGTGTGTGTGAGAGAGAGAGAGGGGGAGAGAGGGGTGTTGCAGAGGTACACAAGAGATGCAAATACCCAGAGGAGGAGAGGGTGGGAGGCGGGATTTACTGGCTCAGGTGCATCGCTCTCGGGGCCGGGCACTAAACCCCTGCGGGAGTTGGCCCTGGTTCCGCGGCCGAGACTGCCGCTGCCGCACGCTGTCCCGGTGATCGCGCCGCGCTTTGTGCGGGCGCGGAGTGATCGTGTGCGGGCGTGCGTGTGTCTTTGCAAGTGTGGGGTGTTGGTATGCGGATCATTAAGGCACGGGAGTGTGGTGTATCGAGGGCGTGGTGATTGTGTCAGTGTGCACGAGTGTGAGTGTGCAAGATCAGACGTGCGTGTGTGTGAACATGAGAGCGCAAAATCAGACCCGCGTTTGAGCGTGGAAGAGCAAATTGTATGGACGCGAGTGTATGATATGAGCGCGCGCGATTGTGACGACGCGGTAGAGTGTTAAGTAAGTGTGCAAGACCGTGTGCGGGGATTTCAGCGTGTGAACGTATGTGTGGGGAAGTTGTTGAGTGTGAACGCACGCCTCAGTGTGTGTGTGGGAATGAGAATTGCGAGTGGTACCATTGTGCGAATAAGTGTGCGTGTAAGTTATGGATGAGTATGTGTTTAAGTGCGTGTTCGTGTAAGTGTGCGCTCGTGTGCATGTGGGTGCGCTGGGTTTTGTGAGTGAGCACGGGTGTGTTTTGTGTGTAAGTGTGCGCCGGTCTTTGTGTGAGTGTGAGTCTGCGTGTGAAGTGTGCACTGGGCTTTGTATGTGCGTGTGAGTGTGCGCGCCGGCTTTGTGTGTGTGTTGGAGCGTGTGCACCGGGCTTTGTGTGCGTGTTTGCACGGGGCTTTGTGTGTCGGTGTGTGCGCGTGAGCACACACCGCTGTCGGGACTCCGCGCCGTCCGTTTATTCCCCGCAAACAGACCTTCCTCAGCGAGTCCGCCCGCACCTTATGCGGGGACATTTGTTTCTGCTAAGTTTTATTCTGCGGCCGCATTGCAAAACCCAGGCGCAGTTGCCAGCGCCGGGCGCTCTTTTCCCCGACATGGGCGCAGTTGGTTGCAATGAAGGATTCTTTTGCCAGGAGAGCCGGTTTGGAATTTTCTCCGCTTTCGGCCGAAGATTTTGCCTAGTGCGCTAGACGGGGGTCGGATACGCAGGCGTACAACTCATCTTCCGCCTTTCTTTATTTTTTTGAGACAGTTATTTTTGAAGAAGAAGAAAAAAAAGGCAAAAATTATAACCCATTCATTTGATTCTTTTTTAATTCGAGAAGCGGCAGATTTATTAATAGATGCATGCCTGTCTTTTTGTTTAAAGTTGTGTGTAATTACCTTTTTTTTTGCTTTTCGTCTCTTGCTGTAGGAATGGAGATTAAATACAAAGAGTGGATTCTGGAAACCATCGACTCTTTGCGGTCCCGCAAAGCCCGGCCCGATGTGGAGCGGATTTGTCGGATGATCGAGCGCAGGCACGGGCTCTCGCCGGCCGAGACCGAGCAGCAACTGGACAAGCTAGTGCGGGCCGAGCTGGTGGTCAAAGTGGCGTACAAGGGATCCAACAGTTACCGCAACGCTGCCAAGTGGTACAAGAGCAAAGCGAGGAAGGGGCCGGAGAGCGGCGGCGGGCTCCCGCAGCAACCCCCGGACACGGGTCGACGGGCGCTGGCCAGCCGGAAAGTCGGCAACGGGAGGCTGCAGCTCGCCCTGAAACGGGAGCTGAGCCGCGGCAGACTCCCGCACGCCGGCTCCCCGCAGCCGCAAGTCAGGGCGGACGGTGCAAAAGTCTCAAGCGCGTCCTGCCGGGCTTTTCCCACGAACAAGGTCGGTGAAATTATTTATTTCCCTTCCCGTGTGCATGTCCCTGCGCGCGTATTGTATTCATTTCCAAAACCACCCTACACACACATACAGCTGCATTTCTTTCTCCGCCACTCTTCTCTCTCCCCCTCCCCTCGATACATCGCAGCCTAGTGACCCGTGCCCCCGGCGCTGAGGCGGCAACCAGATCGTGAGTGGGGGGAAAAGGCAATTCTGTACTCGCGGGGCTCCGGATTTGTTATTTCTGCTGGAAAGAAGGTGCATATTTGCAGTGAATTCAGACCAGTTGCAATAATAACATAGGCACCGCTGGTACGCAAATTTTCCCGTGTCCGGCGTAGCCCTGGGAAAGGGAGGGAGGGACGGGGTGCGTGTTGGCTCGCAACCTGGACCACACGTTTGTCTTCTTAGCGCCCTATTAGCATGCAGATAAACTATCCATCATATTAAAAACTTTTTTAAAGGCGTGTTTGGAGGGACAGGTTGACTAAACTTAAATACAATTGTATTAAGAGATTGCAAACGGTGTCCTTGGACAGGAAACACCACCTTCGAAGCACAGGGTGGTCTCCGTTCACTAGCTTTAAGCCCCCCCACCCTCTTTCTAATTGAGTTCCATTACTACCTAGAGCTTGGTAACTACATCTCCCAGAAACGCTTGCGTACCGGGTTTCTGATATTGCGGGACCATTGAAGATTCAAATATGCATTGAATTGGGTGCACCCGGGTAATTTATATAACGCTAGGTTAGCGGTTTGTAGATTTATTTTCAACGGGAATGCCTCGAGGTTGTTGTTCTGTTTTATATTTGCAACCAAACGTCACTCGGGCAGTGGGAATGCGTTTGAAGCCGTTGCTGTTGCAGTCTAGCCGCCTGCGGCGCTGGGCAGGCTGGGAGTTGTCGTCCTCGTAACGCCAGCGCCGTTGCGCCGAACGGGGACATGGACTACAACTCCCACGCTGCAGTGCGTCCGCACAGGTGCTCTTGATTGACGGCTGGCTTGTCGTGAGGAGCGAGAGGAAAGACCGAAGAAAGAAGATCTGTGGCACTGGGAGAAGGTAGGTATGAGGAGACGGAGGTAGAGGGGCTCCCTGGTAGCGTGGAAGCCGCTACTTCAGTGCAATTCTGTGCATCATAAAAATTGTGCTCGCGTTTTTATAGGTTGCAATTATAGGTCAAAGTTTGTTTAAATCTAATATTTTAACAAGATAACAGTAATTGGGTAGACGTTTCTGCATTGCATCAAATTCTGACATCCAGGTCATGCATAAATTGAGAAATATTACACACAGATAAGGCCTAGGAGCGGGAGTCTGTTGTATTTTTGCTGTATTTTGTGTTGTGCGTACCTGCTTCTAGCATTAACTGCTATCAGTCTTAAGTTAAGCCCCTGTTCCTTCTGTGTTCTTTACCTGCTAAGTTCCAATTGTTTTGTTGTTGAATGCCTGCGGAAATATCCGAAGTTGTTCTTGAATGCACAATGCAGAACCTGGCACTGCATTTTCCATCCATAATATTGTCCTTAAAGGTTGGATAAGTCAGTGTTTGGTGATGCAGGTATATTCTGCACTAACTACGTTTCTAGTGTAGATGTTTGTTTGTTATGTGTGTGTCCTATGATGTAAGTGAGCAGGGTGTTTCCAGGACCATGATTGCTCTTGGCAAAGGTTTCTACAGGAGTGGTTTGCCATTGCCTTCTTCTGGACAGTGTCTTTACCAGACGGGTGACCCCAGCCATTGTCAATACTCTTCAGAGATTGTCTGCCTGGTGTCAGTGGTCACATAACCAGGATTTGTGATGTGCACCAGCTGCTCAGACAACCATCCACCACCCGCTCCCATGGCTTCACGTGACCCTGATTGGGGGTGTTGCTAAGCAGATGCCGCACCTTGCCCAGGGGTGACCTGCAGGCTAGCAGAGAGAAGGAGCACTTTAAATCTCCTTGTGGGCTGAGGGCTATCCCCACCCTGTCACCCCATCTAGTGTTGATGAGCCAGTGTTATTGCAACATGGAAGAACCACTCTCCCCTGCTTTTTTTGTGAATAATTTACAATCATTTTTGGAGGTTTTAATTTTAAAATTTATTTAGAGATGCAACGCAGAATAGTCCCTTCCGGCCCTTCGAGCTGCTCCTCCCAGCAGCCCCTGATTTAACCATAATCATGGGGCCATTTATGATGACAAATTAACCTACTTACTGATCTGTCTTTGGACTGTCAGAGGAAACCCATGCGTTCATAGGGAGGACATAGAGAGATTCCTTACAGATGCCATGGAGATTGAACTTAGAACTCCGCTCTGAGCTGTAATAAGATTGTGCTAGCTGCCATGCTACCATGGCTTACTGTAGGATGTTGAAATATAGAGAGACTTTGCACTTACTGAGACTGACTCATCTCTCCATGTCTGCTGAAACCAGGCAGAGTTGTGAAAGAAAGCATGGATAATTTTAAACTTCCCCCATGGTGTGAGAGTTGTCAGACATCCAGTGCATTTTGAAATAATTTCTCTTCACAGTTCTATTTTTCCGGTCCTGGATATCACTGGAAGAGTTAAGCACTGCTGGCACATTGTTGCAGAGTTGTGTGTATAAAGTATGGTAGTGAGGTCACTCAAGTTGAGTGTGATGTTTTCCTTATTGTTTCATGTAGCACCATGGTCCTGAAAAATATTCTCTCGTTTTTACTGTGTACTGTACCAGCAGTTATGGTCAAAATGACAATAAGAAGTGACTTGACTTAGTGGAAAATGCCTGTGCGTGACTTTGTTTAACACGGGGGGTCTGATACACAGGCAGCCACCACAAGGCCTTTGTCAGATCAGGGTCAGGGTCCAGTGGCATGGAATGCAAGTTAACTAGGAACTCTTCACTGCTGCAGCCTTCATCCACCTTCACTGCCATTGTGATGTGTCATCATCTTCCACCAGCTTCACCATTGAGGTCTTGGTTGGATGGTTCTTCATCTTGAACCCCCCCCCCCCCACCCCCACCTTACCACCGTGGGAGAACCTACCAGGAGCTAAAATCCAGACAGCATTGTTCTCAAGATCTCAGGAACTCAAATGCTTCTCTACCATGACAAGGTGACGATCCTTGGAAAAGACTCATTTTGTACATTAACCAAGTGACCTTAAGCCATGATTTTAAACCAATGGTTTGTAATAGAACCAACCTCACTGTAGACTGGCACCAAGCACAGTCAAAGCATTACCCCCCCTACTTTATCAGTCTTGATAAAATCCATGGATCTTGCATTGTCCTAGTTGGCCCCCTCAGGATGCAGAGCACTGGGACTGACAGCAAGTTATCCCAGGTCCAGGGGGATTGCCTGAGAAGAAGGTAGAGGATTGATGAGGGCAGCAAGTCGAGCATGATGTTCACCTAAGGGGTGGTTTATTGGTGGGTTATGGCGAATTCCCTTAATGTGGAATGCCTATGTGTGACTGTTTGACGTGGAGAGGCTGACGTATGAGCAGCCACCACACAGTCCTGGACAAACTGGGATCAGAGTCCATTGGCATGGTATCAAAGATAAATGGGGACCCTTCACTACTGCAGATTTCCTTTGTCTTCACTGCCATTGTGATGTCTTCATCTTCCATCAGCTCCACCATTGAGGTCTTGGTTAGATCACTCTTTGTCTAGAATTCCACCTCCCCCCCCCCCCCCAACCTTATTACCATGGATAACCCTACCATGAGTTAAATTCCAGATGGTGTCCCTATCGAGATCTCAGGAATTCACAAGACTCTTCATCTAGACATTTTGAGGGACCTAGAATACAAGAGTAAGAATGTAATGCTGAGGCATTAGTCAGATGATGCTTGGAGTATTGTGAGCAGTTTTGGGCCCCTTGTTGAAGAAATGATGTGCTGGCGTTGGTGAGGGCTCAGAGGAGGTTCACGAGAATGATTCCGGGATGAGGAGTGTTCGATGGCTCAGGGCCTTTACTTGCTGGAATGTGGAAGAATGACGGGAGATCACATTGAAAGGCCTAGATGGAGTGAATGTGGAGAGGATGTTTCCTGCAGTGGAGAGTCTAAGACCTGAGGGTACGGCCTCAGAATAGAAGGATGCCCACTAAGGTCAGAGACGGGGGAGAAATTTCTTTAGCCAGAGGGTGGTGAATCTGTGGAATTTATTGCTGTGGGTGACTGTGGAGGCCAAGTCATTGAATATATTCAAAGCAGAGTTTGATAGGTTCTTGCTTAGTCAAGGTGTCAAAGGTTACAGGGAGAAGACAGGAGAATGGGGTTGTGAGGAATAATAGATCAGCCATGATGAAATGGTGGATCAGACTTGATGGGCTGAATGGCCGAATTCTGCTCCTATGTCATATGGGCAAGGTGACAGTACCTGTATACTCAGTTATATGGTCACGGAGGAATACAGTATGAAAACAGCTCTTTGCTCGCCCATGCTAGCTAACAGCCATTTCAGCTAACCTGTTTAGTGAGTTTGGCAAAGTTCGGAAACTGTAAACAATATCAATCTTTCCTTGAACCATTCAAGTAATTTCAGAATCAGGTTTATTATCTCTGACATACAGTATGTTGTGAAATTTGTTCTGTGGTAGCTGTACAGAGAGATACAAGTTACAATAACTAATACTGTATATCCCGTGGATTCTGTTCATTTATTTGGGACACTGTGCTGCTTAATTGGGACAGGAGACTTGCTGAGGTTTCGAGTTAGCTTCAGTTGCATGCACTTTGGCCATTAGACACTACACCATGCTTTGAGCGAACAGTTTTTAAATAGTGTCAGTTGTGTGTGTTTGTGTTCAGAAACTATTTGTCACAATAGTTGGCAAGAAGTAAACAGTAAGACAATTCGAAACTGTTCTACTCATAGTGGTTTCAACTATACAGCCTTGGAGATGCCAGAAATGACCGCGAGTGAAAATGAAACAATTTCACTACTTCAACAGATTAGGACCTACGAAGAAATTGAAGGTTTCAGCAATCGCTTTGAATGTTAAAATAACAATGAAGATTTGAAGGATGCAATTGTTGAAAGCACTGCATGAAGCTAGTCCATTATCCGCACTAGGTGCCTGTGCTGATTTTGTTCATTTACTGTCAAACAAGAGAACGTGGCAGTGTACACTGGATGATTTCCTCTGTTGAAAACTATTAGGAACTAATACAGTTCTACAGTAGTAGTATTAATAGTCTTCTAATTTGTTCTGTGTTTTATTTAAATACATAATTTATTGCCCAGTTAAACAGTAGTTTTCCTTTTTAACAATTAGAAACATAGAAAACCTACAGCACAATACAGGCCCTTCTGCCCACAATGCTGTGCTGACCATGTACTTAGAAAATACATAGGGTTGCCCATAGCCCTCTGTTTTTCTAAGCTCCATGTACCTATCCAAGAGCCTCTTAAAAGACTCTATTATATCTGTATGAAACTTTGGCTATTTAGGACATTCACTTAATTGGACCAAAATGTACTGGTCCTGAAGTGTCCCAATTAATTGGAATCCATTGTGAATAAAAAAATTTAGTGCAAAAGGAGCAAAATAGTGAGATAGTGTTCATGGTTCACTGTCCATTCAGAAATCTGATGGTGGAGGGGAAGAAGCTGTTCCTGAAACATTGAGTGTGTCTCTTCAGGCTCTTCTACCACTTCCTTGATGGTAGCAATGAGAAGAGGACATATCCTGGGTGATGGGGGGGGGGGGGGAAATCCTTCATGATAAGGGCCATGTTTTAAGGCATTAATTTTTGAAGATGCCCGTGATGTTAGGGCGGTTAATGCCCGTGATGGGGCTGACTCAGTTTACGACTCTGCAGCTTTTTCTGATCCTAGTCGGTGGCCCCTTCATAACCAGGTGGTGATGCAACCAGTCAGAATGTTCTCCATGGTACAACTGTAGAAACTTGCTCGCGTCTTCGGTGACAAACCAAACTGCACGATGTTCTGTTTCATGCAAAGAGCAATGATGCTGTCTCATTTTGGCTTTTTATATTTGCAGTTGCTTATTTGGCCAATGGAGTACAGTATCACAGAGCTATACGATATGGAGAAGACCCATCTACCCTAATCCTCCCTGCCTTCATTATTTCCATATCCCTCAGAGTCCTGCTCAGTCAACTACCTATCATAGTCACAGAGCACGACAGCACAGATACAGGCCCTTCAGCCCATCTAGTCCTTACCAGCCTGGTCTTCTTCCAGACATATTTACCTACACCAAGACTGTATCTCTCCAAACCCATCCCTATCTATGTACCTATCCAAACTTATCTTAAATGTTATACTTGAACCCATATCTACCACTTCTGCTGGCAACTGCTTATGAATGAAGAAGTTCCTCCTCGGGTACCCCTTAAATACTTCACTTTTCACCTGTGACTTCGCACCCACCCACTCTGGAAAAAGCCTGTTTGCATTTACTCTATCTATACCCCTCAGAATTTTGTATACCTCTATCAAATCACCTCTCTATCTTCTGTGCTCCAAGTCTTAACTGATTTAACTTTTCCTTATATCTCAGGTCCTCCACACCCAGTAACATCCTTGTAAATTTTCAGTCTTATTGATGTCTTTCCTGTAGTTAAATTCAAAATAAGTTTATTATCGAGGTACATATATGTCACCATGTACAACCATGAGATTCATTGGCTTGCCGGCATACTTGGTAGATCCAATAGCCAGTGAAAGACCACACTCATCAGGGCTGACAACCAGTGTGCAAACGACAACAACTGTGCAAATACAAAAGGAAAAAAAGGAGAAATAATAATAATAATAAATAAGCAATAAATATTGAGAACGTGAGATCAAGAGACCTTGAAGGTGAGTCCATAGGTTGTGGGAACAGTTCAGTGATGGGGTGAATGAAGTTATCCCTTCTGATTCAAGAGGTTGAGGGATAATAGCTGTTCCCAAACCTGCTGGTGTGAGTCCGGAGACTTTTGTACCTTCTTCCTAATGGCAACAGTGAGAGGAGAGCATGTCCTAGGTGGAGGGGGTCGCTGATGATGGATGCTGCTTTCTTATGAGAACACACTGTGTAGATGTGCTCAGTGGTGGGGAGGGATTTACCCGTGATGAACTGGGCTGTACCCACTACTTCTGGTTGGAGTTTCTATTGAAGGGCATTGGTGTTTCCCTACATGCTGTGATGCAGCCAGTCAGTTTACTGTCCACTACATCTATGGAAGTTTATAGCACATCCATAGAATTGCATAAAGAACCAGAATTTCCAGAACCAAAACTGCACACAATACTCCAAAATTTGGCCTCACCAACACCTTGTACAGCGTCAACATCCCATCTCCTGTACTCGGTACTTTGATTTATGGCCAACTAAAGGCTATTTCCTTACAACTCTGTCTACCAGTGATGCTACTTTCAAAAACTTGTTTACCTGTATTCCCTATTCCCTTTGTTCTGTTGCATTCCTCAGTGCCCTGCCGTTCACCATGTAAATCCTACCCTGGTTCGTCCTCCCAAAGTGCAGCACCTCACACTGGTCTGCATTAAATTTCATCTCCCATTTTTCCAGCTGGTCCAGATCCCACTGTGAGCTTTGATAGTCTCCTGCCCACTGCACCCCCAATCTTGGTGCCTGTTTGCACGAATTGTCTTCCTTTGTCCATTGGTTGTTTGTTAGTTTTTGCATTGTTCTCTTTATTTTCCTCTGAATGCTCACAGGAAAATGAATTTCGAAGTAGTATATGGCGATGTATACGTACTTTGATGATAAATTTACTTTGAAATATGCTGATGCAGTTTTTGAGATTATCATCCAAATCGTTACTGTGTTCAGATGCCTCTTAAATTGGGTGGTAGGGTGGAGATGCGTCTCTACCAAAGGAGGTGGAAGGTGCTTCTTCCCTCCGCTATTCTGCAGGTCACCTTTGGGCAAGGTGTAGCACCTGCTTACCCCCCGATCAGGATCACATGAAGTCATGGGAGCAGGTGGTGGATGTCCTAAGTCCTGGTTATATAGGCACTGACGCCAGGCAATCTCTGAAAAGTATTGATAATGGCTGTGGTCAATCCATCTTGTAAAGACACTGCCCAGAAAGCAATGGCAAACCGCTTCTGCAGAGACCGATCACGGTCAGGAGACCACAGTCACCTATGTCATACGACATGACACATAATGATGATGCCTCTGAAATGTTGTTCCTGTCCCGCTTCCACCATCTCTTCTGGCAGCTCATTCGAACTATTCCGTGTGGAAATATTTATCCCCGAGATTCCCTTTAAACCTCCTCCCCTTAAAACCATGTTCTTTAGTTTTAGACCGCTCCCCACCCCCCGCCCCCCCCCCCCCCCAAGGGAAGCAGGCTATAACTGTCTCCTCTATTTATGCCTCTAGAGCAGGGGTTTATGCCATTGACCCCTACCATTAACTGAGGGGTCTGTGAACCCCAGGCTGGGTACCCCTTCTTTAATAGAACACAGTACAGGGACAGCCCCCCCAGTTCACAACGTTGTGCTGAGCCAATTAAATTAGTAATCAAACAGCCAACTCAACTAATCCCTTCTGCCTACACAATATCCATAGCTTTCCATTTTCCTCAGACTCGTGCCTATCTAAACATCTCTTAAGTCTCTCATGTATCTGTCTCTACCACCACCCCCAGTCAGCACATTCCAAGCACCCACCATATCTGTGTTTTTAAAAAACAATCAAACAAACAAACATGTCCTTAACATCTCCTGAAATTACCCCCTCACCTCAAATGCATTGTATTAGACATTTCAGCCGTGGGAGAAAGATGCTGCCTGTCTACTCTACCTATGCCTCTCATAACCTTATAAACCTCTGTTAGATCTCTCTCAGCCTCTGCTGCTCCAGAGAAGGTGGGCCCATTCCAGCCTCTCCTGATAACTCAAGCCGTCCTGCCTGGTGGGGAAGTGTTTGATTATTTGAAATGCAGTAAGGTGATGAGCTCTCTCTGGGATGATGCTCCACACCATCAGGGAGAGAGGGTGCTGTCGTAACACACGGAACAGTACAGTACAGGCCCTTCAGCCCATTATTTTGTGCTGACTGGCTACTAAAATAAAACCTTTACGCTGTCTTAAAAGATTCTTCCCCTGGGTGATTAATCTGATCAACCATTCTTGCTATCTCCCCCACCTCTCTAAGTTCTGCCCCCATCACTGCACTGTAAACAATTCGCACCACTTATTATAATATTGTTTATATTGTAAATACATGCTGGTTTTTATTCTCATTTTGCTTTCACTTCCAGCGTGCTTTTGTATCATTTTTTATAATTGTTTTTTGTTGCATGTCTCACGCTGACCGACACACCACAGCCTGTATTTGGGGAATAAAGCTGATCCTTGATCTTTAAGCTACTGAGGTCAATCGAATCCTTCCTCCCACATATGAGGTCTCTTTCTGTCAGGGCTGACACTGGATGTTGCATCTCAGCTGTCTAAGCCAGGGCAGTACGATACGGATTGCAAGCTGTTGCCCATGTAGCAAGCTCCCCCTCTCCATGCATCTGATGAACCCAAGGGTATGACAGAGACCGATACAGTTTGGCACCAGCGGCATTGTAGGAGTTGCCAGTCAGTGTGAACCCAAAGCAAGATTGCCTTAAGGGACACCAGCTCTGGATTTTTCCCTCAGAGTTTACTCCCGAAGCCCTCCCCACGAGTGGGTGTAGCTGCAAGGCAGCGGAGGTTTGGGATCAGAGTTTTCCTTCTCAGTGATGAACTGCCAACCATGGCTGACGAGCCCCATCTGCCCGGAGAGACTGGATTTAAAGCGCCAGTAACCCGCATTTGCCCCTTCTCCTGTCAGTAGAATGGGTTCTGCCAGGCTTAGTAGCTAAGCCGCACGTGAAGGCCAGGAGCTGGACTTGGTTGTCAGAGGCTATTTGAGATGCATGCTTTTGGAACCATTTAATAAGTAATAGGAGCTTGTCCCTATTACCACCCCTGGCTACAACAGTCCTCCCACATCTCCATCGTTTTTCTATCATGCACGTGTCTACTTAATAGTCAGTTACGTGTCCATAATGTCACTGCTTCTACCAGCACATCCCTGGCAGCGCGTTCAGTCATAAACCAACTCTCTGATTTATTTTAAGCCTGAAATCATTACCATCACATCAAGAGCTGTCTTTATTCCACTGTAATCGGACTCTCGGATAGATCAGTTGCATGAAAAGACGAACTCTTGACCTCACAATCTACCCTGTTGTGGGGAGAAGGCAGGAGGATGGAGTTGAGAGGAAAAATAAATCAGCCGTGATTGAATGGCAGTGTGGACTAGGCCAGATTGCCTAAGTCTGCTGCTGATTCTTGATGTCTGGATGGGAGCTTGTCTACCCATCCTAGTCCCAGCGGGTCACCACGTCAGGTTGGCTGAGTATTCTGACCGGGCATTGGGGCGCCACAGTAACGACACTATTACAGTGCAGGGTGTCTGGTGCTGTCTGTAAGGAGTTTGCACGTTCTCCCTGTGACTGTGTGGGCTTCCTCTCATCGTCCAAAGACGTACCAGTCAGTAGGTTAATTGGTCAATGTAAATTGTCCCGTGATTAGGCCACGGTTAAATAGATGGGTTGCTGGTCAGTGTGGCCCATTGGCTGGAAGGGCCTGGATCGCGCACTCGCTAAATAAAAATAACAGGTCGTATTTAAGGTAGAGAGGAGGGGCTTAAGGGTTACAGGGAAAAAGGGGTTTAAAAAAAATTCAGCCATGATTGAGTGGCAGAGCAGATTCTGGGCTGAATGGCCTAAATACGTACAGTCGGCCCTCCTTATCCGCGGGTTCCGCATGCGCGGATTCAACCAACCGCGAATCAGGAAAACACGGAAGTTCTCTCTCCAGCACTCGTCGTCTGAGCATGTACAGTCTATTTTTTCTTGTCATTATTCCCTAAACAATACAGTATAACAACTATTTACATAGCATTTATATTGTATTAGGTATTATAAGTAATCTAGAAATGACTTAAAGGTGCAGGCAGTCCCCAGGTTATGAATGAATTCCTTTCCTGAGTCCATCTTTAAGTTGGATTTGAAGTCGGAACAGGTACATCCTGTATTATCTAGTCAAACATTTTTCTTAGTGTATAGTACATATTTTACCTTTCTATGCATATAAAACATTTAAGAAACATACGTATTTCAATAATTAAACCACTGCATTGCTTAGTAATAATTGTAGCTTTCATCGGGGCAGGACCTTTCAAATGCTCCATTAAAATTGTTTGTATTGTTGACCGACTGTAGCCTAACGGTTTTCCAATGACCGATGGCGTTTCACCTCTTTCCGATCGCTTTATTACTTCCACCTTACTTTCAATTGTGATCGTGATTATTTTCGTGAACAGAGACACTGCGGATTCAGAGCTGCACCGCCGGGTCCTAATGTCCACCGCACTGAGACAGGTTAAATAAAGTCCGGGGTTCTGCTGGGTCCTAAAGACCACCGCACTGAAGCAGATTAAATAAGGGACTTGAGCATCCGTGCTTTTTTGTATCCGTGGGGGGATCTCAGATCCAATCCCCAGTGGATAAGGAGGGCCGACTGTATTTTGTTCTTATCTGATGGCATTATCTGGGGACAATAAGATGGGTCTGGATAGAATTAGAGTAAAAATGGAAACTTCATGGTCAGCATAGACTCATTGGGCTGAAGGGCTTGCTTTCTTGTCTCACTTGCCCATCCATCAATTGCACGCTTTCTCCATTGGCCTATTTATCCAGAAATACAGACTTGACAGAGTAAGAGAGGATCATGCATAATAATTTTTAATAAACCTGATTAATGCATGATTTAGCACTTTACGGTTTGTCATTTTCTTCAAAATGTAACAATTCTGTCTGGAAGTTTTAATTATAAATACGAGATTCTGCAGTTGCTGGAAATCCAGAGTAGCGCACACAAGATGCTGGAGGAACTCAGCAGGTTGTGCAGCATCTATGGAAAGGAATAAATGAGGGGCCTTGGCCCAAAACATCGACTCATTATTCCACACTTTGGAGACTGCCTGACCTGCTGAGTTTCTCCAGCACTTTTGCATTTATCTACTACCCTTTTGAAATTACTAGTAAAACATGCTCTCACCAGATATTGGCCTTCATTCTAGATGATAGCCTTCCTCACTTCCGACTTAAACATCGATAATGCAACTAGAGGTCATGGGTTAAGGGTGAGAGATGAAAAGTGTAAGAGGAACATGAGGAGTATTTCACTCAGAGGGTCGTGAGTGTGGAATGAGCTGCCAGTGCAAGTGGTGCATGTGAGAGCTTGATATCAATGTTTAAGAAAAGTTTAGATAGGTACAATAGGGGTATGAGGGGCAGTTATCCCAGTACAGGTTGATGGAAATAGGCAGTTAAATTGTTTGGCATAGACTAGATGGGCCAAAGGGCCTTTTTCTGTGCTGTACTTTTCTACGACTCTAATTTCTTCAAATCCATAACATCTAGTTAAATGTTTCAGAACAATCCCTCTTATTATTATTGTTTTGTATTTTCACCAGGAGTTTCACCTGTGCTCTTGTGTGGAATATAAAGAAGCAGAGAGAGTTCCTTGGTGTCCCACCAAGCATTACATCTGTGCCAGAGTCTGATGGACATATTTTGTCATGGTTTTTGTTGAATCTTGCTCTGTGATATGCTGAGGCTTTATAAGTCATTGGTCAGACTGCCATTGGAGTATAGTGAGCAGTTTTGGGGGCCTTGTTTAAGAAAGGATGTGCTGGAATTGGAGGGGCTCTAGAAGAAGTTCAGGAGGGTGATCCCGGGAATGGAGGAGTTAATGTATGAGGAACATTTGATGGCTTTGGGCCTGTTCTTGCTGGAGCTTAGAATGAAGAGAGATCTCATTGAAATCTATTGAATGTTGAAAGGCCTCGATAGAGTGAACGTGGAGAGGATGTTTCCTATGGTGGGGGAGTGTCTAAGACCAGATGGCACAGCCTCAGAATACAAGGCCATCCCTTTAGAACAGAGATGAGGAGGAATTTCCTTAGCCGGAGGGTGGTTAATCTGTCAAATTCATTGCTACGACTGTGGAGGCCAAGTCACTGGGTATATTTAAGGTGGAGGTTGATAGGTTCTTGATTAGTAAGGGCATCAAAGGTTACAGGGAGAAGGCAGGAGAATGGAGTTAAGTGGGATAATAAATCAGCCATGATGGAATGGTGGCAGCAGACTCGGTGGGACAAATGGCTCGTTTCTGCTCCTATCTCTTATGATGAATTTATGACAGTGTTCTTGGTTTGTAGCTATTTGTTTGGTGTAACACATGGGCGTGAAAAATGAAAGTCTCTGTAACTCTACTTTGTGCTGAAAAGATGTAATAATTTCAATAAATTTATCAATAGGTCGATAGGTACATTTAATGTCAGAGAAATGTATACAATATACATCCTGAAATGCTTTTTCTTTGCAGACATCCACGAAAACAGAGGAGTGCCCCAAAGAATGAATGACAGTTAAACGTTAGAAGCCCAAAGCCCCCCCCAGCTCCCCCCCCACACAAGCATCAGCAAGGCAACGACCCCCCCCACCAGCAAAAATCCATCAGCCCCCTCCTCCGAGCACTTAAGCATGCCACAAAGCATTAGTACCCCAAAAACTACTCATTCACCCAGTAATTCGACTTACCACAGGCTCTCTCCCCCTAATAAGGGAAAAAAAGGTATCCTCGGGGAGACATAACAAACAGCTCACTGATTTATGTTGTTAAAAGTCTGTTGCTTTGCTTTTTCTGAGCTCTGCGCACAGAGAATCGACACCAGAAAGGCAGAGCCTCCTCTACACACGACCCCTGGCAGCTAACCTGCTGCTCCCCAATGTTCTGTGTTTTATCATATCTACAATATTAGAAAACATGCAATTAAGGTGAGAAGGGGTACGTTCAAAGGAGATCTGTGGAACACATTTTTTTTTTAACACGGAATGGTGGGTAGGTAAAGTGTAAAAGAGGCGTGAGAGTGGATATCTGACCACTGGAAAACTGCTGGAGAGGTAGCGATGGGGGACAGGAAAATGGCAGGTGAAACAAATAAGCATTTTGCGACAGTCTTCACCGTGGAAGACATTAGCAGTATGGTGGAAGTTCCAGGAGTCAGGGGTCATGAAGTTACCATAACTAGAGAGAAGCTTCTTGGAAAACTGAAAGGTCTGGAGGTAGATATGTCACCTGGACCAGATGGTATACACCCCAGGGTTCTGAAAGATGTGGCTGAAGAGTTTCTGGAGGCATTTGTAATGATCTTTCAAGAATCACTAGATTCTGGAATGGCTCTGGAAGACTGGAAAATTGCAAATGTCACTCCATTCTTCAGAAAGGGAGAGAGGCAGAAGAAAGGAAACTATAGGCCAGTTAGTCTGCCCTCAGTGGTTGGGAAGATGTTGGAGTTGGTTATTAAGGATGAGGTCTCAGGCTACTTGGATGCACGTGATAAAATAGGCTGTAATCAGCGTGGTTTCCTCAAGGGAAAATCTTGTCTGACAAATTTGTTGGAATTCTTTGAAGAAGTAACAAGCAGGATAGACAAAGGAGAATTGGTTAATGTTATGTACTTGGATTTTCAGAAGGCCTCTGACAAGGTGCCACACATGAAATTGCTTAACAAGCTACAAGCCCATGGTATTACAGAAAGATTCTAGCATGGATAAAGCATTGGCTGATTGGCAGGAGGCAGAGAGCGGGAATAAAGGGAACCTTTTCTGACTGACTGCCGGTTATTAGTGGTGTTCCACAGGGTTGGGACCGATACTTTTTACATTATATGTCAGTGATTTGGATGATGGAATTGATGTTTTTGTTGCAAAGTTTGCAGATGATATGAAGACAGGTGGAGGGGCAGGTAATTCTGGGGAAGTAGAGAGATTAGGAGAATGGCCAAAGAAATGGTGGGTGGAATACGGAGCCGTGAAGTGTATGGTCATGCACTTTGGCAGAAGAAATAAAAGGGTTGACTATTTTCTAAATGGAGGAAAAAAAGCAAAAAAAAAACTGAGGCATAAAAGATCTTGGGAGTCCTTGTGCAGAATTCCCTAAAGGTTAGTTTGCAGGTTGAGTCAGTGGTGAGGAAGGCAAATGCAATGTCAGCATTCATTTCAAGAGGACTAGAATATAAAAGCAAGGATGTAGTGTTGAGATTTTATAAAGCACTGATGAGGCCTCATTTGGAGTTTTATGAGCAGATGTGGGTCCCTTGTCTTAGAAAGGATGTGCTGAATCTGGAGAGGGTTCAAAGGAGGTTCACGAAAATGATTTCCAGGATCGAGTGGCTTATCATATGAAGAGCGTTCGATGGCTCTGGGCCCGTATCCACTAGAATTCAGAAGAATGAAGGGTGACCTAATTAAAACATTTCAAATGATAAAAGGCCTTAGTGGAGAGGATGTTTCCTGTGGTGGAAGTCTACGACCAGAGAACGCAACCTCAGAACAGAAGGGCATTTCTTAGAATGGAGATGAGGAGGAATTTTATTTAGCCAGTCAGTGGTGAATCTGTGGAAATCTTTGCCACAGACAGTTGTGGAGGCCGACTTTGTATTTAAGGCAAAGGTTGATAGATCCTGGTACCACGTAGCCCAGTACTACCTGTCTTGGGTTGAGTTGTCAGCGACTCAACTGACACCCCCCCGGTGCACTCAGTTAACCAGGGAGGAGGGTGTACAGGCACCCGGCAGGACTAAAAGCAAAACCTGTCGGAGGGTGGATGAACTCCTTGTGAGTCAACGGCCACTTACTGTCTGTGTGAGGAGTGGCGCGCCACACAGTCTTTCGTTTTGCGCCTTGTAAGGCGTTACGATGACAGACAACTCAGCAAACCCTGTACCTCCAGAGCCGGGAGTGCTCAGGAACTCTGCATGGCGCCCAGACCCCGGCCTAGACAGGCGGTATGAAGATACAACCTCAGACCCCACGGGGAGGGTTGAGTCCGACAAGGGGGCCAAGTGAACTACGCCTCTTTTGCACTGTAAGGAAAAACGATCATCTCAACCTTCAACGCAAACACCATCCGCCTCTTGCCTCGATGCACAGAGTTGGCATCACAGGCAAGCAGGTACGAGATCTCCATCCTGGGGATCCAAGAACACCGTCATGTACACCCAGATGAAGAGATAAGGTTCACAGAGGTAGAGGGGATGCACCTCGTCACCTCGTCCGCATGGAGAGAGCCGACGAGGCGGGGTAGGGCTGGTGTTGAACTGCAAGCTGAAGAAGGCACTGAGGGGCGTAGTCTCAGTCAGTGACAGAATCCTTACTGCGGAATTCGACTGAAACCCGGCGACCTCTGTCATCGTCTGTTACTCCCCGCACAACTGCAGCGAGGAGAAGGAGGTGGAGCCCTTCACGAAGCTGTTACTTCAATACCAGCACATAACTTCCTGGCTGTGCCCGACGATTTTAATGCCCAGGTCGGACAGGAAGATGTTCCATACTCATACCGCGACTTTACCAACAGAAATGGACGATACCTAGTTGATTTCATCCAGGAACACAGTCTCATTGCCGCCAACTCACAGTTCAAGAAGCAAGCTGGTAAACTGTGGACATACGAAAACAGAGCCTCCCTCAACAGGAAACATCTCGACTACATCCTCGTAAGAACAAAATGAATCAACACAGAAGCCTACAGCACCTTCAGCTCGGTCAGTTCTGACCACAGAGTAGTGTCAATGCAAGTGAGACTGAGTCTGCGGCAACCCAAAGCCACAGGTCCCAAGGAGAAAATAGACTGGAAGGCATTCTCCTCACAACCTATTTTTCAAGCCCAGAAATCGCTTCGGCCCACTGGAGAGGGAGGAGGAAGAGACTGCTACCGACTTCTATCAACAGCTCATAGACGCACACACAGATGCAACAAAGAGTCTGCCTACTGTGAACTGGATCAAAGAAAACCGTATCTGAAAACATCCTGACGTCGTCGCAGCAAGAAGTGTGGTCAATGCTTATCATGCCGAACTTAGAAGGAACGAAACAGAAGAGCTAAGAGACAAGTTCGAGACAGCAAAGAAGAATCTCTTTGCCACCTATGACCGACTGAAGGAAGAGGAACTAGCTGAGAGGATTAGAGGGGTAGAGGCTGCTAATGAAGACAAGCAGTATGGAGAAGCATGACGCCTAGTCAACGAGATCGACAGATGGAAGAAGTCCCCAGCAGGTCAAATAAGTGGTAGAACAGCAGAGGACCATGTCCAGACATAGTTTACCCATTTCAAGAACCTGCTGGGAAACCCTTCAACGATCACGGAAGAAGAAGAGGACATACCCACGATACTAACGCAAGTCAACATCGATGACGGCCCATTCACCATTGAGGAACTGAAGAAGGCCAAATATGTACTCAAACAGGGCAGGAGCACTGGACCAGATGGAATACCACCAGATGTCCTGAAGAACTGCGACTTGGACAACATCTTGCTGGACATGTGTAATACGGCACTGATGAAAGGCGACAGACCAGAACAGTGGTCACTCTCAAATGTATCCTTGTCCCCAAGTCTGGATCCCTCACGAAGACAGATAACGACCGCGGTATCAGCTTGACCTGCATCTTAGCAAAGCTATACAATTGGATGATCTTGAACAGGATTCGCACCGCCATTGACCCTAAGCTAAGATTCAATCAGAATGGTTTTCGGCAGAAGCGCTCAACAGTAATGAAATACTTGCTCTCCGTAGAATCATCGAGGAAGTCAAGAAGAACAACCTACCAGCCGTGCTTACTTTCATCGATTTTCACAAAGCTTTTGACTCCATTCACCAAGGTAAAATGCTGAAGATCCTGAAAGCTGACGGAGCACCAGACCATCTACTGAGAGCAATAGAGTCCAGCTATACCGAGACCATGGTGAAAGTTGTATCAGCAGACGGAGAAACAGCAGTGTTCGAGCTCCTAGCTGGTGTGCTGCAAGGAGACACTCTGGCACCCTACGTCTTTATAATCATCCTTGATTACGCTTTACGTCAAGCTACCAAGGATCATGACAAGCTTGGTTTTACCATAAAACCAGGACAAGCCAAAAGGGTCAGACCAGTTATGCTCACAGATCTCGATTTTGCAGATGACATAGTCCTGCTCTCTGACCAGATTGAGGAAGCACAGCAGCTACTGACAAAAGTGGAAATTGAGTGCAATAAAGTTGGACTTCACCTAAACGCTAAAAAGACAGAGTACATGGCATTCAGCTGCGACGAAGGTACTCTCAAGACCGTAAAGAATTATACCATTAAGGAAGTCTTAGACTTCCAAGTACCTCGGGTCAAGAATGATGAATTTGGAGAAGGACATAAAGATACGGAAGGCGCTGGCGTGGAGGGCTGTGAACAACATGAAGGAAATCTGGAGGTTGAACCTGACCAGAGGGCTCAAAAAGAGGATCTTCATAGCAGTCATGGAGTCCATTCTCACGTACGGATGTGAGACGTGGACACTCACCAAGACCATGAGAAAGTCACTAGATGGTTGCTATACACGAATGCTCCGGATGGCTCTTGACGTGAGTTGCAACAGCACATGATGAACGTCGAGCTCTATGACGACCTACCGATGCTCACTACTAAAATCCAGGCGACAAAGACGGCAACTAGCAGGGCACTGTCTACGTCACCCTGAGCTCCCTGCCAGCCTAGTCATCACATGGGAGCCCAAGCATGGGAGGATGAACCCTGGGTCCCCTCCCAAGGTCAACACGCTCCTAGAAGATAGCGACGCGGCTAATATAGATGAATTGATCACACTGATGAGGTAGAGGGAGGAGTGGAGAGTCCGTTATCGTGCCCGACGCCGGACCCCTAGGCCAGAGTCGATGTAGTAGTAGTAGTGATAGATTCTTGATTGGTCAGGGTATGAAGGGAATGGCCAGACTGGTTCATACTGACAGGAAGGTTACAGTAACTCAAATATCCACGCGTTACAACAGTGGTGGGCAGAAGAGCATCTCTGAGCATACAACACACCGAACCTCGAAGTGGATGGGCTACAGCAGCAGAAGAACACAAACATATGCTGGCGGTGATTTTATTAGGTACAGGAGGTACCACACCATGGTTAGTGCAACACCATTACAGCTTGGGGCATCGGAGTTCAGAGTTCAGTTCCGGCGTCCTCTGTGGGCAGGTTTGCATGTTCCTTCCTGTGAACACATGGGTTTTCTCCGGGTGCTCTGGTTTCTTCCCATAGTTCGAAGATGTTGCAATTAGTGGATTAATAGGACAGTTGACAGTGACCAGTGATCAGGCTAGGGTTCCACACAGTATCTCTAAATAAATAAAAATAAATAAATAGATAATGTGACCGCTGAATGTGTGTTCTATATTTAGAAAGGAAAATCGTTGGAAATGGGATAGCAAATGAGAGTGATGGTAACACTCGGACGTTATTGGATACTTGAAAGGGAATCAAGTTAATCTCATTCTCTAAGTTGCAGAAATTCTGTTTGATCGCAATAGTGCGTTGCATAGATTTCCTCTTCCTCTCCTGTTGCCCGCGGTTCTGTAGGTATGTAAATATCCAGGAAGCGTGGGTCACTAGTCTCCTCACGCTGCTGCACATTCACTGACGTGGCTGAGTTGACTTTAACCTCAGCTTCTGATCTTCTGCCCGCACAGTGACCTTTCACCACCCCCGCCTATTGAGAACCCATCTACAAGTGCAAGGTGTTGCACTCTGCACACGATGAGATTAGCTTTCTTTGTCACACGTACATCAAAGCATACTTCGTTTCGATGCTTCTTTCGCGTCAGCGACCAGCACTGTCCCAGGATTTGCTGGGGGGGGGGGCAGCCCACGAGTGTCGCCACGCTTCTGGTGCCAACAATTTTACTAATCCTAACCCAGACTTTCTTGGATTGTGGGAGGAAACCGAAGCACTCAGAGAAAACCCATGCAGTCACAAAGTTGAATGTATGAACTCCCTCAGACAGTCGATAGATTCCTGATTAGTCTAACACTTACCCAAAAGGCTGGTCTATGTCTAGGGGAAAAGGAGATCCAGCCACACACCAACCCACCTCCCGTACACGCAGGTGCTGTGAGAATCGAGTTTATGCCTCGCGCCGCCCACAGTATCAACTTCACACCAAATACCGTTATGAAATACACTTTAAAGAGTTTACTAACATTAACTAAAGAAGTATTAGGCAATACGAGATATATATATACACAAGGAAAGAAAAAAACAAAAGGCGCCAATTTATCAAAGTTCAGTCAGTGTAGTGCACATCGTAGGAGCTCAATCAACGAATCATCTGACAGCCACGTCGTCACCCCTGGGACCACCCCGGTGGTCTTACGAGCAGTCCAGCACACGTCCACCTTCCTCGTCCGTCTTCCTCCCGACTCTCTTAACACCAAAAGCCCGCGAAAACCCCTCCCCCAAGTTCCCAGCCTCACAAAACACAATAACATTCCCCATTGATTAACAAATGAATACAATTACCATATCAGCCATTCTAAAGCGAAACAACGGCGAGAGAAACACTTATCAGACAAAGAAGCATTCCTACTCGTAACAAACCAAAGAAGCCATTTTGAGTAACATACACAGGACATTGTACATTAGTCATGATGTAAAAGTTTTAAGGGGGGAAGGCAGGAGAATGGGGTTCAGAGGGGTAATAAATCAGCCTTGATAAAATAGCGGGACAAACTCGATGGGCTGTATGGCCTAATTGTGCTCCTGTGGCTTTTGGTCTTGTACAAATCCGGAGAACGGGCAACATCCTAATGCGGCAGTGAAGAATATTCACTGCAAAGAGAGAATTTCTGATTCAGCTGCAGTGACAAAATTGCATTTTCTGCAACGGGATAGCACAGTAGTACAGCAATTAGTGCACTATCAATTTATAGTGGCAGTGATTACCAGTCGGGGTTAATTTCTGCCACTGTCATTAAGGACTTTGTACATTCTCCCCGTGGCTGCGTGCTTGAGCTACTGAAGTTGGGTTACTGGTAGTTCAGAAAAAATAAAACTTCTCCTGTGGTAAATTGTGGTAGATTGACACCCCAAACAAGAGGTGAGCCATGGTGAGGCTGAATCGAGGGTTGAGGCAAGTTTGAGATGGAGTGGGTGCGAGTGAATCAGAGAGGAGTTGGTAAGGAGGAGTTTTGGAGCCCGTCCACCTGAACTTGGAGCGGGATTGGGTTGATCTAAGTGCCGAGCTGGTTTGGAAAGGTTGAGTGCGGCTGCGGCCACAGGCTGGGCGGTGAGATCTAGGCCCAGGGCCTATTGCTGGGCAGGGCCTGGGTCCTTGTGTGGAGGATAACCCGGTGTTTAAACACCAGCCCAGAAAGCTGGGTGTGGGGACCGGCGGTGAGGATCAGGCTGATTCTGCAATGTTTCCCTCTCCGTGGCACTGTGAGACTGTTCCGGCTGCTACACACATCGTGTCTGTGAGCTTCGGTGATTTGTCCCGCTGTGTGATGAACTGAGACAGAGGCTATGGGCCTACTCCAGCGTTTCAGATCTATGGACTCAATTTGCTTCTGAATGCTGTTGCTTGCTTTTCTTGTTTGCATGATTTGTGTTTTCCCTTTCTCTCTCTGCACATTGAGTGTTGGTCTTTTTTGACTAAATTGGGCTTCTTGCTTTGTGGCTGCCTGTAAGCAGGCGAATCTCAAGGCTGTATAATTTATACATACTTTGTTAATGAATGCGCCCTGAACTCCCACATTCCAAACACGTACAGGTTGGGGTTAGTGAGCTGTGGACGTGCTGTGTTGACACTTGCAGGCTGCCCTCAGTACAATCCTCGGGCTGTGGTCGTTGACGCAAGCGACACATTTCACTGTATGTTTCAGTGTCCACGTGACGTATATGTTGGAGTCGAAGTGACGTTGGTTCAGTGCCCCTTGTGAAAGGTGCATGGCTGACGAGCAAGGCCCTGCCTGGAGGGATAATGGTGCTTCACTGCTGAGGTCTCTGGAGCAGGCCTGTTACTCTTCGATTCAGCTGCTGGAATTAATTGAACTGATATCATTATTTCATTTTGGTGACACACTCACCTTGAGAGTGCTGAGGCCTGACCGTAGAAAGCAGGTGTGACCCCCCCCCCCCCCTTCCCCACCCACCTCTGAGGTAGGTGTTGGGTGGAGGGGGGAGTTCTGCGTGGATGGGGTGGCCAGTACAGGAAGGAAATAAAGAGCCCAATCATGTGGTGTCGTGACCACAACATTTCTCTCAATGTGAGTAAACAATCTGGCCATTGACTATAGCACACACACACACACACACACACACACACACACACACACACACACACACACACACACACACACACACACACACACACACACACACACACACACACACACACACACACAGTGATTGATAAGTTCGTGGCCTAAGGTAGAAGGAGTCAATTTTAGAAAACCTAGCACATTTATTTTTCAACATAATTCCGTCCTACATTTACACACTTATTCCAGTGGTCATGGAGCATACGGATCTTGGACCTCCAGAAAGTGTCCACAGCAGGAGTGATTGATAAGTTCGTGGCCGAAGGTAGAAGGAGATGAGTTATACAGCTCTCGTTACATGCACATGCAGGTCAACTCTTTGAGTGATTATGCAGAAAGTTTGAAATGAATAACTCATCTCCTTCTACCTTAGGCCACAAACTTATCAATCACTCCCAATGAGTTATTAACTTTAAGCTTGGAGTACTGTGCTCGGTTCTGGTCGCCTCACTACAGGAAGGATGTGGAAACCATAGAGAGGATGCAGAGGAGATTTACAAGGATGTTGCCTGGATTAGGGAGCATGCCTTATGAGAATAGTTTGAGTGAACTCGGCCTTTTCTCCTTGGAGTGACAGAGGATGAGAGGTGACCTGATAGAGGTGTACAAGATGATGAGAGGCATTGATCGTGTGGATAGTCAGAGGCTTTTTTCCAGGGCTGAAATGGCTAGCATGAGAGGGCACGGTTTTAAAGTGCTTGGAAGTAAGTACAGAGGAGATGTCAGGGGTGAGTTTTTTTTACTCAGAGAGTGCTGAGTGCATGGAATGGGCTGCTGGCGACGGTGGTGGAGGCAGATACAATAGGGCCTTTTAAGAGGCTCCTGGATAGGTACATGGAGCTTAGAAAAATAGAGGGCTATGGATAACCCGAGGTAATTTCTAAAGTAAGTACATGTTCGGCACAGCATTGTGGGCCAAAGGGCCTGTATTGTACCATAGGTTTTCTATGTTGTATGTACGGGACAGCTATAAATACATGGGTATCCTTCAGGTGTATGGAAGCTGCAATGAGGACACAAGGAAGGCTGCAACATCCAAATACCTCCAAAGAGTGAGACGGGTCCTAAAAACAGCTGAATGGGAAGAACAAAATCAGAACCGTCAACACATTCGCCATAGCCGTCATCAGATTACCCAGCCGCAAAAGCGTGCTGGCCACGGAACGAACTTGAAGCTGCTGACATCAAGACCCGGAAACTACCCGAAGTTCAATGTCGAGTGACTGTACCACCTGCCGAAATAAAGGAGGACAGGAACTTGGAAGTGTCAAGGCCGCAGTCCTGGAAGAAATGTGAAACATCCATGAGTATGTCAGGAAGATGGCCCCTAAGGGTGACCTCCTAGGGGAATACCTCAGACACAGGCATGGGACATGGAAACGGAAGTGGGTGAAGCAGAGCCAGAGGACCAGAGGGCATGGCAGGACAAGCCACTGCACGGGATGTACCATCTTGAGGGATTCGCCAAAGGTTAATTTGCAGGTTGAGTCTGTGGTGAGGAAGGCACCACAGTGTTAGCATTCATTTCAAGAGGACTAGAGTGTAAATGCAAAGATGTATTGTTGAGACTTTATAAAGCACTATGGAGGCCTCACTTGGAGTATCGTGAGCAGTTTTGGGCCCTTAGAAGGGATGTGCTGAAACTGGAAGCAGTATAAAGGAGGTTCTTGAAACTGTTCCAGGATGAATAGCTTGTCAGATGAAGAGTGTTTGATGGCTCTGGGCCTGTATTCACTAGAATTTGGAAGAATGTGAGATGACCTAATTGAAACCTATCGAATGGTGAAAGGCCTTGATAGAGTGGATGTGGAGAGGATGTTTCTTATAGTGAGAGTGTCTAAGACCAGATAACAGAGCCTCAGAATAGAGGGGTATCCATTTAGAATGGAGATGAGGAGGAATTTCTTTAGTCAGAGAGTGGTGAATCTGTGGCATTCTTTGCCACAGGCAGCTATGGAGGCCAAGTCTTTATGTATATTTAAGACAGATGTTGATAGATTCTTGGTTAGTCAGAGCATGAAGGTATTTGGGGAGAAAGTAGAAGATTAGGGCTGAGAGGAAAATTGGATCAGATATGATGAAATGGCAGTGCAGACTTGATGGGCTAAGTGGCCTCATTCTGCTCCTATATCTTATGTTCTTAAGTATAGCAACTATGAAGAATTTGATGGTATCAGCAATTATTTTGAAATTTGCAATGAAAATGAAGATTTGGAGGGTGCAATCATTGATGACACTGGTAGAAGGCAGTGCATTTTCTGTGCTGCACTGGCTTTGCTTATTTACAGTCAATCAAAAGAACATGGCAGTGTACACAGGATGAATTCCAATACCGATAACTATTAGGAGCTAATATAGAGTTTTATAGAACTGTAGTAGTACTTATAGCATCCTGATTTATTCTGTATTTCATTTATATACCTAATTTGTTACTCAGCTAAATGTAGTTGGTCTTTTTTATATATATTTTTTAAAACTATTGTCATAAAACTTGGGGTAGCTGCTTAATTGGGCCAAAATGTACTGGTCCTGTTGTGTCTCAATTAACTGGAATCCATTGTAGTTTAGAAACATAGAAAACCTACAGCACAATACAGGCCGTTTAGCCCACAAAGTTGTGTCAAACATGTCCCTACCTTAGAAATTACTAGGCTTACCTATAGCCCTCTATTTTTCTAAGCTCCATGTACCTATCTAAAAGTATCTTAGAAGACCCCATTGTATCCGCCTCCACCACCGTTGCCGGCAGCCCATTCCATGCACTCACCACTCTGAGTAAAAATCTTAGCCCTGACATCTCCTCTGTACCTACTCCCCAGCACCTTAAACCTGTGTCCTCTTGTGGCAACCATTTCAGCCCTGGGAAAGAGCCTCTGACTATCCACATGATCAATGCCTCTCACTATCTTGTACACCTCTGTCAGGTCATGTCTCATCCTCCATCGCTCCAAGGAGAAAAGGCCGAGCTCACTCAACCTATTCTCATAAGGCATGCTCCCCAATCCAGGCAACATCCTTGTAAATCTCCTCTGCACCCTTTCTATAGTTTACACATCCTTCCTCTAGTGAGGCAACCAGAACTGAACATAGTACTCCAAGTGGGGTCTGACCAGGGTCCTATATAGCTGCAACATTACCTCTCGGCTCCTAAACTCAATCCCACGATTGATGAAGGCCAATACACCGTATGCCTTCTTAACCACAGAGTCAACCTGCACAGCTGCTTTGAGCGTCCTATGGACTCAGACCCCAAGATCCCTCTGATCCTCCACACTGCCAAGAGTCTTACCATGATTACTAAATATTATTTTACTATATATAATTTATTATGAGTAAAGTTTATTTCTGAAATTATAAAAGCATTACCAAATTGCGGAGTAGAGGGATGAGTCGGATATGGACTCCCTGCCGACCGCTGGCTGGTGGCAGGACCAGGTTTTACAGAACATCTCCAAGGAGGAACAATGCAGGGAGATGGGCAGGGGAAACCCAGATTTGGATTGTTGCCGTGGAGATGGATGGAGTCAAGGCCATGATGTGGCAGGAAATAGAATGGTTCAGCCTTCCCACTGGTTTGGTTAGAGTACCTTTCTGTGTTATCAGGTCAGCAGTAAAGGTCACGTGTGATACCCAGCCTGCAAACTACCTTTTCCAACAGCTCCCTTGATGAAAGCACTACTGTTCATTTATTTGTTTACTGCTGTGTGGTATGATGTGGGTAATCATGGTCTTGTGGCGACCCACTTCCTAGCGCACTCGAACCGGCTCACAAATAGCCAGCGCGCCGGCATAAAGGCCAGTCCCAAAAGGGCGCCAGGTCTGCTTCACCAGCAAGGGGAAAAGCCCGCGGGGGACTGTGAATATGTGCCCCCCTACAGCATCCGCGCCCGGGGAGGGCAGGATCAGGAAGGCTTTGAAGCGAGGCCGCGAAGTTCGAATAAAATCTTTTTGTAACTGCAGTTCATTGACTCCGTGTCGTTATTTCAGTGCTACATGTAGCACACCGCTACAGTCTGTCCATTACCATGATTGTTCTTGGCAAATTTTTATGCAGAAGTGGTTTGCCATTGCCTTCTTCTGGACAGTGTCTTTACAAGCCGGGTGACCCCAGCCGGTTATCAATATTCCAGAGATTGTCTGCCTGGCGTCAGTAGTCACATAACCGGGACTTGTGATACACACCAGCTGCTCTTACGACCATCCACCACCTGTTCCCATGGCTTCATGTGACCCTGATGGGGGGGCTAAGTAGGTGCTACACCTTGTCTAAGGGTGACTTTGATAGAGGTGTATCCCTACCCTATCTCCCCCCCCCCCCCCACCCAAGAAAGCACTATAGGGCTATTAAAACAGCAACCACACCATTTTAGAAGTTTCTTCCCTAGTTGATTTGGTTAATTCTAGTTAGCCCCCGCCCCCCCACACCCCTCTGTCCATTGCCCCCATCACTGCACCGTAAGCATTTTAAACCAGTTGTCATAATGCTGTTTACACTGCAGTGACGGTACTGTGCAAAAAACATGGATGTAGCTGGAATGCACAGTGATGTATTATATCTTTGCAGTTACCAAATAACATTTAATACTACTGAGCTAATACAATGATAAGTGCTCTTATTTCTGTTTCCCAACCACCTTCCTATGTTAACCATTAAGCAGGACTGTGCAAAAGTCTGCGGTACCCCAGCTACCACTGTTCTATCTGCCTCTGTCAGCAACCACCAGCAGTTAATTCCTGCCACCCCACACTCTCTACGTAATTTAAAAAAAAAACAACTTGCTCCTCACATTTACTTTAAACTTGCCCTCTCTCACCTTAATCCATGCCCCCGAGTATTAGACATTTCCAATGGGAGATTATAACATTTCCTGGGGAAAAAGTAAATACAGGTAAGGAAAAATTACAGTGGATTCTGGTTAGACACTACTGTGTGCTTAGAGCAAACAGTTTTTAAATAGCATGAGCTGTACGTGCTTGTGTTCAAAAAGCAATGATTTTTGTCACTGATAGTTGGTGAGAAGTCAGCAGTAGAAACTGTTTTGTTCACTGTGGTTTCAAGCATTCAGTCTTGGAATTGCCAGAAACAGCTGGGAGTGAAAATGAAACTATTTCACTACTACAAGAAGTTGGGAACTATGAAGAATCTGAAGGTATTGACAATCATCTTGAATATTACAATGAAAATGAAAATTTGTGGGATACAGTATTAGAAAGCATTGTATGAAGGCAGTCCATTATCTTCATTAGGTGTCTGCACTGATTTTGTTTACAGTCAATCAAAAGAGTATGGCAGTGTACACTGGATGAATTCTTCCGTCGTTAACTATTGGGAACTAATTCACAATTTTAAAGAACTATAATTTGTTCTCTCTTTCATTTAAAGACATAATTTCTTATTCAGCTAATCGGTAATCTGTCTTTTTAATACCTTTTTAATTATTTCCATGAAACTTCAGCTAATTTGGTTGTCACTTCTTTGGTCCAAAACGTATTGATCCCAATGAACCAGATTCCACTGTGTGTAAGAGTCTTTTCTCCCCTATTTAGGGTGGAAATGTTAAATCCTGGAAGTCCTCGGTTTAAGGTTTGAGGGGAAAAATCTAGAGGAAATTTATGAGGCAGACATTTCTTTTTAAATGCACGGAGAGTGGTGGATGCCTGGAATATACTGATTTGGGTGCTGGTGGAGGCAGATATGACATTTAAGAGACCTGTAGACAGGTGCCTGAACTCGTAACTAATAGAGGGATATGCATCACATACAGGCTGAAGAGGTTAGTTTAATTTGGCATTGTGGTCAGCACAAACAAGATGGGTCGAAGGGCCTGCTTCTGTGCTATACCATTGGGCCTTTCAGGTACAACGAGTTGCACTGCCCAACCCCAGACTGATCCCAGGACAATTTGCAATCACTGATTAACCAGCTAGGGTGGTGGGGTGGAGATACAAATTTACTAGGTATCTGCACTGATTTTGTTCATTTACAGTCTTTCAAAGGAGCACTGTGTCGTACACTGGATGAATTTCTTCATTGATATCTCATGGGATACTAATACACAATTTTAAAGTACTGCAATTTGTTCTCGCTTTCACTTAAATACATAATTTGGAGGTGTAAGGTGCTCCTTCCCTCTGCTAGCCTGCACATCACCCTTGGGCAAGGTGTAGCATCTGCTTAGCCCCCGGATAAGGATCACATGAAGCCATGGGAGCAGGTGGTGGATGGTCGTATGAGCAGCCGGTGCATATCACAAGTCCTGGTTATGTGACCACTGACACCAGGCAGACAATCTCTGCAGAGTATTGACAATGGCTGGGGTCGTCTGTCTTGTAAAGACACTGTCCAGGAGAAGGCAATGGCAAACCGCTTCTGCAGAAAAATTTGCCAAGAACAGTTATGGTCATGGAAAGACCATGTTTACCCACGTCATGCAACACAGCATGTAATGAAGTAACAGATTAACCTCCTAACTGATACCTCTTTGGAATGTGGGAGGAAGCCAGTGTGCCTGGAAGAAGCCCTAGGCACTTACCGGAAAGATGTGCAAACTTCTCGCAGAGGACACGGGAATTGAACTCTGAACTCCATTACCCCAAGCTGTAATGGTTTTGTGCCAGCCATTGCGTGACTGTTCTGTGTTTTACTGAGCTGACATGGTGTGCTGTCATTAAACTTTCATTTAAATATCACTAGTATGGGGAAAAAATGTACAGAGTTTGACAGAGAGAGCCTTTGCTTTCTGCCTCGTTATCACTGATGTGCAGAGGGAATGAGTAAATGCTATTACTGCAGAGTGCAGCAGCCAATCCAAAACACTCGGGCCAGGGCGAATGCCACCACAGTCGAGGGCTTGCCTGGTGTTTGTAACGGGCTTTGGAGCTCACAACCCCTGGGCGCTGCTGGCTGAAGCTCACCGAAGCCTCAGAGAAAGCTGGCGATTGATCTGCTGTGTCTGAACAGAACTTGAAGCTCCTAGTGAGACGAGCACTAAACACACATTCTGTTCTTAGCCAAGTCACTGCCAGCAACCTCAACCTCAGCTGCTAAGCCAATTGCAAGCAAATGCTTCTGGATCAATTTGGCAGGTTTATTGGAATCTGTTTATTATCAGTAAGGAGAGACAGGAGCCTCTGAATTCACACCATCAGGTTCGGGAACAGCATTTCCCCTCGACCATCAGGCTCCTACACCAGAGGGGATAACTTCACTCAACCCATCATTGAACTGTTCCCACAGCCTATGGACTCACTTTCAAGGTCTCTTCATCTCATGTTCTCGATGTATATTGCTTTTTTTTTCTGTTTGTATTTATAGTTTGTTGTCTTTTGCTCATTGATTGTTTGTCCATATTGTGCCTGGTCTTTTTGATAACAAATATACTTTGAACTTTCACTTTATCACATACAGTAGTTTAAAGATTAGGTTTATATGACACAGGTGCATCAAATTCTCCTGGGACATCCCAAGAATGAGGCAGGAACCATACCAGTTCAGTTTTGCCACCTTGACCTTGTAAGAAATAGTAGGGGTGAGGGTGAGAGGTAAACCATTTGGCCCCTGAAATGCTCTCCTCTCACTCAGTAAGGTTGTGGTTTCAGCTTGACCTTTTCTCTTCTCCAGAACCCTGGGCATTGGTTTAAGGTGAGATTAAAGGTTAGCTTTTTGTGTGTCACATGTGCTTTGAGACATACAGTGAAATGCGTTGTTTGTGTGATCGACTCACACGGTCCGAGGATGTGCTGGGGGCAGCCCACAAGTGTTGCCAGGCCTCTGACGCCAACATAGCATGCCCACTACTTATTAATTCTAACCCGTACACTTTTGGACTTCAGGAGGAAACCAGAGCACCTGGAGGAAATACACAGGGAGAACGTGCAAACTCCTTACGGACAGAGGTGGGAATTGGAACAGCAGAACTTGGCCCTGTTGTGCTAACCAATATGCTGCTGTGCTGCCCCGAACAATGTTAGTACTAAGATACAGTGGGAAGGCTTTGTTTGTGCAAGGGTCACCACAAGTAGATTGGGAGATCAAACGTAGCTCCACCCTGCCACCACAACAGTAAGTATATGTGGATAGAGCACATGTAAGTATGTAGAGACATGGTGGGGAGGTTATAACACTGGCAAATCTCACAAACCAAGTATATCTCACTGCAGGGATCACCATGGACACGGCGGGCAAATGGCCTCTCTCTGTGCCATAGGAGTCTACTATGATTACCCAGTTAGCATATACCAATGTCCCTTTGTAGAACTTAGAATACTACAGCATAGTACTGGCCCTTTGGCCCACAATGTTATACCAACCTTTTAACCCACTTTTAAGATTGATTGGTGAGGATCGCCCAGGACATGCCAAATTTCTTAAACCTCCTGAGGTAATAAGAGGCACTGATGGGCTTTCTTGGCTGTGACATCTAGGTGATTGGACCAGGACAGGCTGCCAGTGACGTGCAGGAGGGTCTTGGTTTAATTCAGCCCTGTGTTCAGTTCAGACATTGTGCTCATTCCTGTTTGGCTCTGCGTAGTGGTTAGCATAACGCATTACAACGCCTGCGATCGGGTTCAGTTCCTGTCGCCGTCTGTGAAGAGTTGGTACGTTCTCACCATGTCCACGTGGGTCTCCTCTGGGTGCTTGGTTTGGAATGTAGGGTGAAACCACGTACAAGTTAGGGTTAGTGAGTTGTGGACGTGCTGTGTTGGTGTCGGAAGCAAGGTGACATTGATGCACTACCCTGGCACATCCTTGGGCTGTGTTGGTCTTTGACACAAACAACACATTTCACTGTATGTTTCAATATACTTGTGACAAATAAGGCTCATCTTTCAGGAGTCTTTTTCCATAAACACAAGAGATTCTCATGTTCTTCTCTAGGAGTTTGGATGTTAAGATAGCAACCATTTTAATTCCCATCCCCATTCCCATTTCGATGTGTCAGTGCATGAACAATGAGGCCAACCTCAGGTTTGAGGAGCAACATGTCATATTCCACTTAGGTAGCCTCCAACCTGATGGCATAAATATTGATTTCTCCAACTTCTGGAACTTTTCTCCCCTCCCTCTTCCCTCTTCTTCAATTCCCCACTCTAGCCTCTTACTAATTCTCCTTATCTGCCTATCACCTCCCCCTGGTGCCCCCCCCCTTCCCTTTCTCTCATGGTCCACTCTCCTCTCCAATCAGATTCTTTCTTCTCCAGCCCTTCGCCTTTTCTTCCTTTCACCTCCCAGCATCCCCTCCTCCCCCACCTTTTTATTCCGGCATCTTCCCCCTTGCTTTCCAGTCCTGAAGAAGGGACTTGGCACAAACGCTGACTTTTTATTCCTCTCCATAGATGCTGCCTGACCTTCTGAGTTCCTCCAGCATTTTGTGTGTGTTGCTCTGGATTTCCAGCATCTGCAGAATCTCTTGTGTTTATCATTGGTTAGTATCGTGTACCGGCTGTTTCCAGCACATCCTTTTGGACTGTGTTGGTTATTGACACAAATGACGACTTTCACTGTGTGTTTTGATGTTCATGTAACAAATAAAGTTATTCTTTGACAAACTTCTATAGACGTGCAGTAGAGAGTATATTGACTGGTTGTATCACAAACTGGTATGGAAACACCAGTGCCCTTGAACAGAAATGCTTACAAAATGTAGATACGGTTGAGTTGAGTTGTTCTCTGATCTTAGCAATCCATCTGCAAATATTTTCTCACCATATGAGAAGACATCATCAGTGTGCTTTCACTTGTCCATCCTCTTAATAATTGGCTTTTATACACTTACCAATCAGTTACAAACAAGAGAAAATCTACACATGCTGGAAATTCAAGCAACATGCACAAAATGCTGGAGGAACGCAGCAGGCCAGGAAGCATTGATGGAAAAGAATATAGTCAATGTTTCAGGCTTCGACCCTTCATTGGGACTAGAGGAAAAAAAGATGAGGGGTCAGAGTAAGAAAGTGGGGAGAAGGGAGGGAGAAACACAAGGCGATAGGTGAAACTGGGAGGGGGAAGAGAGAAGCAAAGAGCTGGGAAGTTGATTGGTGAAAGATAACAGGGCTGGAGAAGGGGGAATCTGATGGGAGAGGATATAAGGCCATGGAAGAAAGAAAAGGGGGAGTTTCTGATCAATCAGTTGATTGGTCGTCATTACAGGAACTCAATCGTGACGAATGAAGGGCAACTATGTTGTCTGGAATTTTGCCTGCAGTTACTTATTAAAGGGAATGAAGCCTACATGTTTACAGAATCGTTTGTGAAAAGCCACACTTCTAGGAATTCTCTTGCATGTCATGAGTTTGCTTCCACTGTGACTTTCACTGATGCCCAGTTGAATTTGTGAGCCTCTCGATCTAAATGGGTGCAGACTAGGGAGAGCTGGTCAGAAATGAATATGGTGCATATTATCACCATATTAAGCTCTCCCTACCATTGAGCACATCTACGTGGAGCGCTGTTGCAGGAAAGCAGCATTCATCATCGGGGACCTCCACCATCCAGCACCTGCTCTTTTCTCGCTGCTGCCATTAGGAAGGAGGTACAGGAGCCTCGGGACCCACACCACCAGGTTCAGAAATACTTAACCATCAAGCTCTTGAACCAGAGGGGATAGCTTGACTCAACTCAACTTGTCTCATCTCTGAACTGTTCCCTCCACTGATATCTCGTGTTCTCTATTGCCTTAATATTATTATTCCTTTTTTCTTTCTTTTTGTATTTGCACAGTTTATTGCCTTTTACACATCAGTTATTTGTCCGTCTTGTGTGTGGCCTTTCATTAATTCTATTGTGTTTCGTTGAATTTACTGTGATTGCCTGCAAGAAGGTTGGGACATACAGTATACGTATTTTGATAATAAATTTATTTTGAACTTTGATCTTTAAAAGTTGGGTAGCGGGGTGGAGATGTGTCTCTAGCACAGGATTTGTAAGCTGCTCCTTCATTCCACTAGCCTTCAGATCCCTCTTGGACAAGGTGTAGCATCTGCTTGGCCCCCTCTATCAGGGTCACGTGAAGTCAGTGGAGCAGGTGGTAGATGGTCAGGCGAGCAGCTGGTGTAGATCACAAGTCCTGGTTATGTGACCACTGACACCAGATCTTCTATCATTTATGTAGAAGATCTTGATCATCATACAACACGACACATAATGTGATGGTAATCTTTAAAAGTGCCTCTTGTCCTTGTAGATTCAGGATATCTTGAGAAATGTAAAACATCGGATACTTTTACAGACGGTTTAATCAGTGTGTGGGGTGTGATTGGGACCTGGTGGGGTTGAGTTAACATGTGGCAGCTGCGTGGGCTCAGAGTCTGCTCTCCTGACGTTGTCTCTGTGGCTCCTGTCCCTAGGGCTATGCCAGGATTCGCAAGGAGCGAGCTTTTGAAGCAGATGCTCGTTTAACGAACACGACAACAGGTGACGACGCTCCGGACGAGTGTATGGAACCAGAACTGACAGAGATCGAAGAACGCACCAGTCTAGGTGAGGCTCATCGCTTGTGTTTCATTCGTTTGAGTGGGGGCCTCGTAGAATCATACAGCAGGAACAAACTCTTCATCTCTCCATGTCTCTGCTGATCCATTTAATGAATCCTATCTAAAACAGTTACTTTCCCCAAGTAATAAGGCTGATCAATACCTTCACCCACTAACCCACCCCTCCACATCCCCCACCACCACTACTTTATCATTTCTTGTCAGAGCTACCTTATGTACAGACACTCCTGTGCCTAGCATCACTTTATGGACATACAATCAATCTATGCATAGAAGCTATCTTACATATTTATATTATTGTCTTCTTTATCTTATTGTTTTTTTTTGTGTGGTGCATTGGATCCAGAGTAACAATTATTTTGTTCTCCTTGACACTCGAGTACAGGTTTCCCCCACTATCCGAAGGTAGAGCGTTCCTATGAAATGGTTTGTAAGCCGGAATGTCGTAAAGTGAAGAAGCAATTACCATTTATTTACATGGGAAAAATTTGTGAGCGTTCGCAGACCCAAAAAATAACCTACCAAATCATGCCGAATAACATAAAAAACCTAAAATAACAGTAACATATAGTAAAAGCAGGAATGATCTGATAAATACACAGCCTGTATAAAGTAGGAATACTTTTCCGCAATTATTGCAGCACTGTCCACCACAGCGAAAATTCCACGCAAGCGCTCCCAGCAGAAACACTTTTTCCAGTAACCTTTAAGCTATGAAGCTACCGAATAACACATAAAAATACACAGCCTATATAAAGTAGAAATAATGTACGCCCAGTGTAGTTTCACTCACCGGAATTGGGAAGACAGTGAGCACACTGATGATGGTGTGTTAGACTGAGTCGTCGGAGGCTGGGCTGGTGGGAAGTAGAGGAGACTGGGGTGTCATCTCATCGTTGTCTGTTTCCATCAGGGCAGGCAGGTCACCTTCTTCTATGTCTGCCTGCCTCAATGTCGAAGGTCGAGTTTCGTCGTCTGCTGTGGCTGATGTGGAAGGCTTGAAAAACGACAGTATGCTTGACTGCTTAGCCTCGCACATTTTTCTATCATACAGTTCTTGGTAAGCACTCAAACCATCCTGCAAATATGCCCTAAACCTACGTACCCTTTCAAAATTAAAGTCATACTTTTCTGCAATCATTGCAGCGTTGTCAATCGCAGCGAAAATCTCACGTAATTGCTTCATGTTCAGTTCCTGGATGTCTTCACTTTCAGGTCAGTCGCTACTGCGTTCGCCTTCAATTGTTATCCTTTCCTCTTCATCAGCTCTTCATCTCTCAGTTCTTGGTCATGGGATGCCAAAACCTCTTCAACATCTTCTTCGTCAACTTCCACAAACCCTTAGCCAAACTCTCTATTTCCTTACTTTGTTCACCACCATCGAAATGCTTAATTATGTCTAGTTTTACGCTAAGTGTAACACCCTTACTCGCTCTTTTAGGCTTTTCCAATACCTTAGAACTCATCTTGCTAACGGATGCACAAAATAAATCGACATAAAGCACAGATGCTCACAGGCACGTGTTTAAGCAATGCCGGCTAGAATGCAGTTCCGGGGAGGAGCTTGGCTGTTCAGCGCGTGCGCTGCCTTTTCTCGTAACGGTGAAAACACCTTCTGTTAGCGAAAACAGGTAACTAGGTCTTTCGTAACAGCGAGTTGACGTAAAGCGAACGTTCGAAAAACGGGGGGCACCTGTACTGGAAATAATGTTAACCAGGGATTCCCAACCTGGGGTCCACGGATCCCTTGGTTAATGGTAAGAGTCCGTGGCAGGAAAAGGGTTGAGGACCCCTGCATTAAACAATCTTGAACCTTGGTCCAAAGCCTAACCTGTGCAGATAGAATTAGGCCATTTGGCCCTTTAAAGTTTGCTCTACCATCTGATCATGGTCAATCATGCTTAAGGCTCCTAGCCTGAAGCATCGACTATCCACTTCCCTCCACAGATGCTGCCTGACCTTATGAGATCCTCCAGCAGTTCATTTTCTGTTCCGGATTCTGGCATCTGCAGTCTTGTTGAATTTTTTTCCCCCACTCTTCCCCCTTACTCCCCCAACCCTGAAGCCCCCTTGCTGTTCAAAAACATATAGGTTCCCTCTCAGCCTATCTTTATGGCTGACCCAACCTGCAAGTATGCAAGATAAGCTCGTCACTCTTCCTCGGTACGTGACAATAATAAGGCCGTTCCATTTCGACCATAAGTTATAGGAGCAGAATTAGGCCATTTTAATCATGGCTGATTTATTGTCCCTCTCAACCCCGTGCTCCTGCCTTCTCCCCTTTACTTTTCACGCCTTGACTAATCAAGAACCCATCAACCTCAGATATGGGGCCCAAAACTACTCTCAATACTCCAAATGTGGTGTGACCAATACTTTATAATGCCTCAGCATTACATCCTTGCCAGAACTTCAGGACCTGAGCTATAGACTAATAGGTTAGGACCTTATTCCCTGGAGTGGAGGAGAATGAGAGGAGGTTTGATGGAGATATATAAAATTTGGGGTGGTAAATTTAAATTGGCTTTTTCTATTGAGGTTGAGTGAACCTGGAACTAGAGGTTATAGGTTAAGGGTGAAAGGTGAGATGTCTAAGGGGGACTTCTTCATTTAGAGGGTGGTGAGTGTGTGGAAGGAGCTGCCAGTGGAGGTGGTGGATACAGGCCCGATTACAGCATTTAAGAGAAGTTTGGAAAGGTACGGATGGGCGAGATATGGAGGGCTATGGGTGGACGGGACTAGGCAGAATACAAGTTTGGTCTGAACGGCTCATTTCTGTGCAGTAGTGTTCTATGACTGTTACTCTCGTGTATTCCAGTCCTCTTGAAATGAACACTAACATTGCACTTGCTTTCCTTACCAGAAATAAACCCGCAAGTTAACCCTTAGGAAAACCTGTACTAGGTCTCCCAAGTCCCTTTGCACCTTTGATCTCTGAAATCTCATTCCATTTAAAAAATAGTCTACATCTTTATTCTTCCTGAAACCCCTTTAATACTAGGTGTTGCTAGAAACAGTGCTGATTAGCCCTTTGCTAACAATATTAGCCAATGGACTCTGCAGTGAGAAAACCACCTTTCTTGAATTCCCAATCTGAGCGAATCCTGTGTAAGTGCTGCCCACTGTCAGCAAGAAATAACACATTATCCACCACGTACAATTTGAAAAAAATGTAGATTTACAAATCTCAGCTTTATTGACCAGTTAGAAGGAAAAAGAAGAACAGTTAACTCGGTCCAAATGTGCACTCAGGTTGCAGCTCATCTTGAGGTTGCCTTAACTCGCGTGCTGAACCCACGATCTGTGTGAAAGCACGCGTGACTTTCCGATGTCACTCGAAATTCATCTTGAACAAACAGGCGCACCCCCCCTCCCCCACAGTAGTAACTGTTCCTTCCTCCTTGAGGCCATTCATTTGCACAAAGCACCTTGTGCAACAGGGACTGCATCCTCAGCCATCTTTCCCTGCCCCCCCCCCCCGTCTTCTCCCAGCTCCCATCAAAAAAACCTCAACCCACACCAGTGTCCATCACCAAAAACCTCTCCGCCCAGCTTTCTCTAGAACCTTCTCCCAATTCCACCATCCTAACTGGCTGACACAATATTCCCAAGTTGAACAGGGCTCCTTATCTCTAGCTGAAGCCCAAACATGCTAAAAGCAAAACAGACTGCTCTTGTAGAACTGCTAAAATAAGGTACCTACAGCATAGCAGTAGAAATGTTAACCAGGGATTACATTCTTCTCTCCCCCCCCCCCCCCCACCAAAACATAGTCACGTCCTCATGACTTTGAACGTAATCAACCCATCATTAATAACATAGTTTTAAAAGGATTTTTGTGATCCAATCCATTTGTGAATGGAGTGACATATCTCACTAGGGGGATAGACACAACACTCTGTTCCCCTGGTGTGTCATAGGCCAGCCTCTCTGGGGGTTTCCTTACTCTTTGCGACCTCCTTATCCCACCTTTGGCTCCTCCAGCTTCAACCATGCTTTGTGACCTTTCCAGTCTACTAGAGGTTGCCTCCCTCTGTCTATCGCTTGTGTCTTTGGTGGCTCAGGAACCCCTGCTTCCTGACTGAACTTAACTTCCTTCAGTTTAAGCAGGTGCTGCCAAACATCTTCATCCTCCACTGGTACTAACTGGTGAGACCTCTCTCAGAAAGGGGTGTCCTCGGTTACTCTAATAGTGTGGCAAGTACTCCTGGTGTAACCAACATCAGACTCGTCAGTAGAAAATGCATCTTCACATCTCAACATCTTCTCAGTTAATCTCCTTTTCCATTCTTCAGACATTCCGGTAAATTTGGGTGTTCCTGTCACTCTAGCTGCTCCTCCAGGATGTAACATGACAGGTTTAGACTGGGTGTACCACACAGTTCCTCGTTTCTGCTCATCATCCTGCTCAGGGGGAACTTGCACCTTCTCAAAAGCAGCTTTGAACACGGTGAATGGATAAGGTTTTCAAAAAGTTCTCTCCATTCCTCTCCTCAAATGCTCCCAGGAGCCTTCTCACAATGGCAGTACTTGTTCCCACAAGAATGGAAGCTCCACCCTTTGTAACTGGATCCGGGCAGACCAACATTGGTGTGCCAATAGTCTCAGTTGCTCCAACATCTGCTTCTGAAAACTCCAGCTTCAATGACAAGTAATCATCATATGGATATCCATCAGTACTAAGCCCCTGAATCTCAAGGGCACTAAATGAACTGGTGTCTGGCAGCTTCATGTGTGGCATCTTGTTAAAAGCCTTCTAAGAATATGCTAGTATCCTCATCTTCACAGTTGCCCTTAAAACTTTTTTTTGAGTGTGTCCACACCTGAAACCTTTGCAGCAGTTCAGAGAGAATCAGACAATGAGCTTGGGATCCTTCTTGCTAATGGAGGTTAATCAAAACAAACATGACAGGGGAGTTCTTCTCATTTTTAGGCCAAGATCTCTTGCTTAAGTTGTACCTTCCCTGGTTTGTTTGTGTTTGTCACTAGTGCTGCTCCAAGTTCATTACTGCTGTGTTTCAGACAGACAGACATACTTTATTGATCCCGAGGGAAATTGGGTTTCGTTACAGCCGCACCAACCAAGAATAGTGAAGAAATATAGCAATATAAAACCATAAATAATTAAATAATAATAAGTTAATCATGCCAAGTGGAAATAAGTCCAGGACCAGCCTATTGGCACAGGGTGTCTGACACTCCGAGGGAGGAGTTGTAAAGTATGATGGCCACAGGTAGGAATGACTTCCTATGACGCTCAGTGTTACATCTCGGTGGGATGAGTCTCTGGCTGAATGTACTCCTGTGCCTAACCAGTACATTATGGAGTGGATGGGAGTCATTGTCCAAGATGGCATGCAACTTGGACAGCATCCTCTTTTCAGACACCACCGTCAGAGAGTCCATTTCCACCCCCACAACATCACTGGCCTTACAATGAGTTTGTTGATTCTGTTGGTGTCTGCTACCTTCAGCCTGCTGCCCCAGCACATAACAGCAAACATTATAGCACCGGCCACCACAGACTCATAGAACATCCTCAGCATCGTCCGGCAGATGTTAAAGGACCTCAGTCTCCTCAGGAAATAGCACTGGGTACTTGCTTGCCCCAAAACTTCCAATCAGTTCATCCAAAATTGTCCTGGGACGTCCCAAGAACGAGGCAGGAACCAAACAAGTTCAGGGGTTTGACCTTGTAAGAAATAGGAAGTGAAGGTGTTAATTATTCAGCCCCTTGAACTCTAGATGCATTTGAAAGATTGTGGGTACTACCCTGTTTTTTTTTCTCCCCAGAAACCTCGACATTGGTTTAAAGTAGGATTCCCAACCTTTTTCATACCACAGACCCCTACCGTTAACCGAGGAGCCTGTGGACCCCAGGTTGGGAACCCCTGGTTTAAGGAGAGATTAAAGATTAGCTTTATTTATCATATGTACATCAAAGCACAGTGAAATATGGCGTCTGCACCAACGATCAACACAGTCCGAGGATGTTTTGGGGGCAGCTTGCAAGTGTTGCCATGTTTCCAGTACCAACGTAGATTGCCCACAACTCACTAACCCCAACCCAGATGCCTATGGAATGTGGGAGGAAACAAGAGCACCGGACACGAGGAGAATATGCAAGCTCCTTATAGAATTGAACCCCGATCTTCCAGTCGTTGGCACTGTAAAGCATCATGCCAACCACTGCGCTACTGTGCCGCCCCAGAAATAGGGAACACTTCACAAATTCGAGTGGAGAAAGATTTAATAGGAAATAGTGTTTTTACCCAGAGTGTTGTCAGTATGTGGAATGAGCTGCCAGAGGAAGTGGTTGAGTCATAAGAGTCTTAGAAAACTGCGTCACTGAAACAGGCCCATTAAGTCCATGCCAAACCTCCATCCATGTACTAATCCAAACTTTTCTTGAATGTTGAAATCAGGCTCCCATGCACCACTTGTGCTTGCAGCTCTTTCCCCACACTCATCACCCTCTGAGTGAAGAATGTTCCCCTAAAATATTTCACCTTCCACCCTTAACCCATGACCTCTGGCTGTAGTCACACCCAAACTCAGTGGAAAAAGCCTGCTTGCATTTACATAAAAAACACAAAATGCTGGCAGAACTCAGCAGGCCAGACAGCATCTATGGGAGGAGGTAGTGACAACGTTTCGGGCCGAAACCTTTCATCAGGACTCCTGAAATGTCGTCACTACCTCCTCCCACAGATGCTGTCTGGCCTGCTGAGTTCTGCCAGCATTTTGTGTTTTTTATTTATTTCCAGCATCTGCAGATTCACTCATGTTGCTTCTGCTGGCATTTAGCTTGTCTAAACCCCTCATAATTTTTAATACTTCTATCAAATCTCCTTTCAGTCTTCTACATTCTAAAGAATACAGTCCTAACCCATTCAGTCTTATAACTCAGGTCCTCTAGACCCGGCAGCTCTGTGGGAATTTTCTCTGTACTCTTTCAACCTTGTTTACATCCTTCCTGCACTCCCTGCATATTCGTGTGTCTGCCTAACAGCCTTTCAACCACCACTGTCGTATCTGGGTCTATATCACCACAACTAACAGCACATTTCCGGCACCCACCCCTCACTGTGAGGGAAAAGATAACTTCCCCCCTCATGTCTCCTTTGAACTCCCTCACCGCCCTCACCTTAACTCCATGTTCCCAGGTTTTGGACACTTCCACCCTGGGGAAAAGTACATACAGTAAATAAGATAGCTGTTCTTAAAGTGTTGATTGTGTGTCTTCATGCCCCTGTACCTCCTTCCTGGTAGTTGTAACAAGTTGACGTCCTGGTGCAGGGGCTCCCATAGTGGTGTTATGGGAGGGGGGAGCAGAGCTTCTGGATTCAAATCCAGCAACACTGAAGAAGTGACGATGTGTTTCCAGGTTGGGTGGAAGTGTGGCTTAGAGGGGGAACTTGTGGGCAGAGGTGACCCTGTGCATCTGCTGACTTTACTAGTTCCAAAGCGTGAGCCTGCAGGTTGCTGGCAGAAGTGAAAGTGAAAGTTCAGCAAGGTTGATGTTCAGTTGTCAGCACAGATTTTCGTTGGCTTGTTCTTATTGGGAAAGAAAGGTGCTTCCTCTCCCCCTCCCCTACCATAAGCCTTTTGGTTTTTTTTAAGAATATAACACATAACAGCAGCGAACAGGCCTTTGGCCTGCAATGTTGCAATGACCTTTTTAGCTACTTGAAGATCAATCTAACCTTTCCCTTCTACATAACCCTTCATTTTTCTTTCATAAAAGTGCCTAGCAAAACCTTTTAAATGTCCCTAATGTGTCTGCCTCTAACACCACCTTTGGTAGAACATTGAACCGCACAGGACCTTCGCCTACTCCACAATCAGTCTAACCCTTCCTTTCTACTTAACCCATAACCCTCTGTACTGAGGTGTTGGAACATTAACTAGACAATCGGCCCAACTCTACTCAGAAATGATTTGAGAGTCGGGGTGTAGTCTCTTGGCTCCCTGGTTTTATTGCAGACACAATGGCGTGACACAGTGAATAAGGAGCTAGAGGCCTATTTTCCGACTCTCATTATTTTTAAATAGAGTTTGGCTGACTGTCTAGTTGATGTTACAACACTTCTGTGAGGGGTAGTACAATGAAAAAACAATGCTTCTGCTGGGGAAATAACAGAATGGATTTAGATAGAAACTTCTGTTCCTAAGGTAAAGCCAGCCAATGTGCATTCCTAATTACTACTTCCTGCCTGCACAGGAAGTGCCTAATACAGCTCTGAAACTGCTTATTAAAATAAAAGCTGAATGTGCTTAACATAAATCAATTGCTTGAAAGGCAGAACACCCTCCTTTTTTTTTTTTTACATCTGTGTGCCTATCGAAGACCCTTTACACCCACAACTGGCCTCTCCTGAGTCTCACTGCTTATTTCCCCGAACTCAGAGTTCCCAGATTCAAGCCTCCATAATCAATTCAGGTTCAGGTTTATTGGAGAAGATCCTGAGAGGCAGGATTTTTGAGGATTTGGAGAGACATAATCTGATTAGGGATAGTCAGCATGACTTTGTCAAGGGCAGGTCATGCCTTACGAACCTGATTGAATTCTTTGAAGATGTAACAGAACACACTGATGAATGTAGAGCAGTGGATGTTGTGTGTGTACATTTCAGTAAGGCATTGATAAAGTTGCCCTTGCAAGGCTCAGTTAGTAATGAGGTATGGGATCCAAAGAGACCTTGCTTTGTGGATCCAGAATTGGTTGCCCACAGAAAGCAAAGGGTGGTTGTGGACGGATCATATTCTGCATGGAGGTCGGTGACCAGTGGTGTTCCACAGGGATCTGTTCTGGGACCCCTCCTCTTTGTAATTTTTATAAATGACCTGGATGAAGAAGTGAAGTGGTTTAGTAAATTTGCTGATGACACAAAGGTTGGGGGTGTTGTGGATAATGTGGAGGGCTGTCAGAGGTTACAGTGGGACATTGTTAGGATGCAGAACTGGGCTGAGAAGTGGCAGATGGACTTCAACCCAGATACATGTGAAGTGGTTCATTTTGGTAGGTCAAATTTAACGATAGAATATAATAATGGTAAGACTCTTGTCAGTGTGAAGGATCAGCGAGATCTTAGGGTCTGTGCCCTTAGGACGCTCAAAGCTGCTGCACAGGTTGACGGTGCTGTTAAGAAGGTGTATGGTGTGTTGGCCTTCATTAACCATAGGATTGAGTACAGGGGCCAGAAGGTAGTATTATGGCTATATAAGACCTTGGTCAGACCCCACTTGCTCAGTTCTGGTCGCCTCACTACAGGAAGGATGTGGAAACTATAGAGAGAGTGCAGAGGAGATTTACAAGGATATTATGTGGATTGGAGAGCATGCCTTATGAGAATAGGTTGGGTGAACTTTTCTCCTTGGAGTGATGGAGGATGGGAGGTGACCTGATAGAGGTGAATAGATGATGAGAGGCATTGACCATGTGGATAGCCAGAAGCTTTTGCCCAGGGCTGAAATGGGTAACACAATGAGGCATAGTTTTAAAGTGTTTGGAAATTAGTATCGAGGGGATGTCAGCGTTGAGTTTTTCACACGGAGTGGTGAGTTCATGGAATGCACTGCCAGTGGCACTGGTGGAAGCAGGTACAATAGGGTCTTTTAAGAGACTCTTAGATAAATTCATGGAGGTTAAAAATAGAGGGCAATGCAGTCGGCAAATCCTAGGCAGTTTCTAGAGTCGGTTACATGGTCGGCACAACGTTGTGGGCCGAAGGGCCTGTAATGTGCTGTAGATTTCTATGTTTCTTTTTTCTCTGTTTTATTATAGACCATAGAACACTACAGCACAGTACAGACTCTTAGGCCCATGGTTAAATGCTATCTTGTGGACACTTTTTAAAATGTTCAAACTTTTTAATTCTTCCCCCAGATTTGGAGCAAGATGCCTCTGAGATGGAATCGGTGGGACACTCCTCTGTGGACAACTTTCCCAAGGTTCCTGAATCCACGCATACCTCTGAGCCGGTAAGGGCAATGTCGAGATGGTGAATTTTCCAGTTGTGATGATGGCTAGGTAATACAAATAAAAGCAGTCAGTTCAAGGTTGGACAAGCCTGGGTGTTTGTCATACAATGTACACTCAGTGGCCACGTTATCAGGCACAGGAGTGGAACCCGGTGTGGTCTGCTGCAGTTGTAGCCCACCCACTTCAAGCTTCAACGTCTTGTGCATTCAAAGATGCTCTTCTGCACACCACTGTTTATTTGCTTTCATTATCATGGTCCACAAGCCAGGCCTGGGTTGGGTCGACCAGACGAGGGAGCCTAGTGATTGAAATCTGAAACACCCAAAGACCCCAGGTTGTGTTACTGATTATGTGATCCGGTGCACACCAGATAATTAAGCCAAGTGGTGTCCGGCCAGGTTAACGAAAGGCATGGGCCAGATTAAAGTGGCTTTGTAACCCTATCCGCCACAACCCCACATACCTCCTGGCGCTAAACTCCATGACCCTGTCTCCCACTGCCCCACGTGTACAAACTCCCAACTCTACCCTTAACTCTCATCCTAACGTCCAAGGGCCTACACATCCCGACTAACCCTGGCCACACCCCCACAGATGATTTGACTTGTTTCAGGAGGAGGAAGATCCCAATAAAGGCAAGTGTTGGACACAATTAATGAAGGCGTGGGCCAGATCAAAGAGGCAGGGTTGCTTGACACTGAATCTCGAGTGACGAGATCAAGAAGCACAAAAGGATTATTTTCCCATTGCCCACATAATCACATCCCCCCACCTCCATACCTTCCTCTAATTAACTTAAAGTTATGCTCCTCTCATAATAGCTATTTCCACCCAGGGAAAAGACTCTGGCTGTTCACTCTGTGCATCTTATCTTGTACACATTGATCAAATTAAGTTCTCCCTCCTAAAGAGTTTGGAAGCTGGAGGGAGACATGATAAAGGTTATTTTTAATTCTGAGAGGCATAGATAAGGTAGCTGGTCAGAATCGTTTCCCCAAGGGGTAGAAACATCAAATACCAGAGGGCATTTTTTAAGGTTAGATGGGAATTTTAAAGGCGATGTGAGGGTCAGGTTTCTTGCATGGAAAGCGGTAGGTCCCCGGAATTGGCTACCTGGGGAGGCTAGTGGAAGCCAGCAATTTGGGGGAGGCTTTTAGCCTGACAGGTGAATATGGAGGGACATGGATGATACATGGAAGGGGGACATTTAGTTTAAATTTGCAACGAGATTGGTGCAAGAGCGTAGGCTGAATGGCCACTGCAGTACTGTTCCATGTTGTAAAGCCGGTGACAGTGACCACCTGGTCCACCGCTCTTGAGAAAGGACATCTGCCCTCCTCAGGACTCTCAGACCTGATGAAGGGTCCCGGCCCGAAACGTCAACTGTACTCTTTTCCGTAGATGCTGCCTGGCCTGCTGCGTTCCTCTGGTATTTTGTGAGTGTTGCTCTACAGTTCCAGCTTCTGTACATTTTGTCTTTTTTCTGCCCTTCTCACCTAGTCTGACTTGTATTTGACTCCAGACAGTGAAATGCAGCTCTTAACCTTCGTAGTTGGAGGCATTTAGAAATGCTTAAATAGAGCTGTATAAAATTATGAGGTTTAAAGTTGTCATGATGGGTGGTGAGGGGGAGATGGAGAATAAGCTCCCACTACCTGTTAAATGCTCCCAATGGCGTGCATCTCAAATAACCTCTGTCAGGTCCTTGTCTTCACGTGTGGGTTACCTACTAAGCCTGGCAAAACCATTTCTGTTGACAGGAAAAAGGACAAATTTGGGTCACCGTCACCTTAAAGCCAGTCATTTCAGGCAGGTGGGGCTGGTCAGTCATGTTTGGCAGCTCATCTAGGAGAAGGAAGACTGATCTACAACCTCCACTGCCTTGAGGCTCTACTCACTCATGGGAAAGGCTTCAGGAGTAAAACCTGAGGGAAAAACCCAGAGCTGGTGTCCCTAAGGCAATCCTACTGGGTTCAGTACTGCCTGGCACATCCTGCGATCCCAAACTGTATCAGTCTCTGCTGTTCCTTTGGATTCATCTGCTTTCTCTCCATATCATAGTGCCCAGGCTTACATATCGACACATAGTCAGCCAGGATCCTGCCCAACGGAGGGCCTCCAAGAGTCTGAAAACAGTATGATAGAAGCTGTCCTTGGGCCTGTTGGTACTTGTGTTCAGGTTTAGATAAATCAATATTGGTTTATTAGTGTCAAATATATAGAGGTCCAGTGAAAAACTTGGCCACCCCTACAGATTGATTCATTACAACAGTGTATTGAGGTAGAACACGGAAAAGCAATAACAGAATGCAGAATAAACCCTGTTACAGAGGAAAGCAGGCAGGCAATAAGACGCATGATGATGGTAGATTGTCAGGTGGTTGTACTGGGGCAATGTTTTGCAATCTTACAACGGTGGGACAGGACCTCTCTGAGCCCGGTGGTCAAGCTTCCGGGCTTTTCTATCTTCAACTTTCTACCCGGTGAGAGAGGGTATTTCCTGGGTGGGTGCAGTCTTTAATTATGTTGGCTGCTTTACTGAGACAGTGAGAAGTGTAGACGGTCTGTACTGGCTTGTGTAATCTCCCGACTGACTGGGTATAGATACGACAGACAGAGCCTTTTTGTCAAATACAGGATAACATAGTTTATTTACTCATTGAGATACAGTGCGGCACAGGCCCATCGTGCCCTTCGAGCTGTGCTGCCCAGTAATCCCCCAATTTAATCCTGGAGTAATCACGTGACAATTTACAATGACCGGTTAACCAGCCATCCGGTGCATCTTTTGACTGCGGAAGGAAACTGGAGCACCCAGAGGAAACGCACGTGGCAACAGGGCAAACAGACAAACTCCTTCCAGACAGCAGTGGGAATTGAACCCAGGTCACCGCTTGCCACTTGCCGCTACTGACTGCAAAGCGTTGTGCTAGCCACTGTGCTACCGTGCCACCCCGCAGTTTAAGGTGAGAGGGAAGAAATTTGAATGAGATGTGCAGGGTTAGTTTTCTTAGGCAGAGGAACCTTCTGTGTGCCTGGAACATGTTGCCAGAGGCAGGGACAATGAGGCCACATGGTGTAGGGTAGTGGTTAGCTCAACAGTTTACAGTGCCGGCAACCCTGTCGGAAAGGAGTTTGTATCTTCTCTGTCTGACTACCTGGGTTTCCTCCCATAGTCCAAAGATGTACATTGGGCCAGAAGGGCTGTTATTGTGCTGTATCACTGAATAAATAAAAATAAATTAGGGTTGTGGGGTGAAGATATCTTTACCAAAGGAGGTAAAGGTGCTTCTTCCCTCTGCTAGCCTGCAGGTCACCCTAGGGCAAGGTGTAGCTTGTACTTAACCCCCTGATCAGGGTCACATGAAGCCATGGGATCAGGTGGTGGGTGGTCGTACGAGCAGCTGGTGCATATCACAAGTCCTGGTTATTCAACCAGTGATGCCAGGCAGACAATCTCTGAAGAGTATTGATAATGGCTGGGGTCACTGTCTTGTAAAGACACGGCCCAGAAGAAGGCAAAGTCAAACCACTTCTGTAGAAAATTTTCCCAAGAACAATCATGGTCATAGAAGGACCAAGATTGCCCACGTCATACAACACGGCATGTAGTGATGATGAAATAAAATATCCGTGTTTATGTGGCGTTTAGACATGTGAACGTGCAGACAGTAGATGGGTACAGATCATGTTCAAGCAGATAGGATTAGCTTAATCTGACAGTATAGATGTAGTGGGCCAAATGGCCTGTTCCTGTGCTGTACTTCTGTGTTCTAACATTCCAGATCCCTTCATTAAAACCAACACTTTCCTCAACATCTGTACCCACTTCCTCGATCAGAAGATTGCCCCCCCCCCACAGTACTGTAGACCCTTCCTCCTCTGACCAGAATTTGCAATTCATCTAATGGAATAAAAGCATTCATTTCTGAAGAATGATGTGGCCCAGAGGGGAAAAACGTTTTCCTCTCTCTCCACAGTTGCTTCCTGACCTGCCAAGTGTTTCCAGCAAAGTTTGTTGTTCGGGTAAACAAAATGGCTATTTGTGTGTCGGTCTTGAATTCTGTTGATCGGCTGTTATACTCTGCGGTAAATGCCTCTCTTTAGACCATGGGTTCCCAACTATCTTTAAGCCATGGACCCCTGTTTTATCAGAAATCAATTCTGTATGTTTAGGCCTCTAAAACAGTGACCACATCTACATTTCCCCTGAAGAAGGGTCTTGTTGACTTTTTATTCCCCTTCATACATCAATGTCCCAAGTAAATTTATTTTCAAAGTATGTGTGTATCCCCATTTTTTTGCCGTGAGATTCATTTTCTTGCAGGCATTTACAGAAAAAATATAATTCTATGAAAATTATGCATAAACAGGCAAAGAGTGACAAACGACCAATGTGCAAAACAGGTAAAAATAATACTGAGAACTAAGTTGTAGAGTTCTTGACAATTTATCAATGTGTTGTGGAATCAGTTCAGAGTTGTAGTGAGTGAAGTTATCTATGCTAGTTCAGGAGTCTGATGGTTGAGGGGTAATGAATGTTCCTGAACTTGGTGGTGTGGGACTTGAGGATTCTCTGCTTCCTGCCTGATGGTGGTAGTGAGAAGAGGGCATGGCCTGGATGGTTGGGGGTCTTTGATGGTTGCTACTTGTAGCATTGCTCCATGTCAATGTGTTCAGTGGTGGGTGGGTTTTGCCTGAGATAGCTTGGGCTGCATCCACAACTTTCTGCAGTCTTTTTTGTTCCTGAGCATTGGCGTTTTCATACCTGGCTGTGTGCTGTCTGACTTGCTGAGTTCCTCCAGCGTTTTCTGAGTGTCGCTCTGATTTTGCCCCATGCCTTTTCTGTTTCAGTCAGAACTCTTGAATTGTGAAGACTACAAGAAGTCTCGTGGCTTGAATGGTCATACCCAAGACCTATCAGGAAACTCTGCAGGTAAAGCTTCCCTCTTGTTGCTGATCCTGGCACAGTGGGTAGTGCAGCTTTATCACAGCTCCAGGGACCTGAGTTTGATACCGATCTCAGGCACTGTCTGTGTGAAGTTTGCGCGTCCTCCCTGTAACTGCATCCACAATGTTGTGCTGAACCAATTCAGTTAGCAATCAAATGGCCGCCTAAGCTAACCTCATCTGTCTACACAAGGTCCATATCCTTCCATTTTCCTCACATTCATGTGTCTGTCTAAAACATCTCTTAAAAATCTCTAATGTATCTGTCTCTGCCACCACCCAGGCAGTGTACTCCAGGCACCACCACTCTGTGTGGGGGGAAAAAAAATACTTGCCCCTCACACTTCCTTTGAAATTACCCCCTCACCTTAAATACACACCCTCTGGTATTTGACATTTCAACACTGAGAAAAAGATACTGTCTGCGCTATCTATGCCTCTCATAATCTTTAAACCTCTATCAGCCGCTCCAGGGTAAACAACTTTCGTTATAGTGTGTGTCCTCTAATCCAGGCAGCTTCCTGGTAAACTTCTGCACCCTCTCCAAAGCCTTCGCATCCTTCCGATAGTGGAGTGACCAGAGCTGTATGCAAAAAGCTTTTTTATGTTTAAATATGTTGGTACAGTTTTTGGAATTTTTAATTACGTAATCCTGTGATCGAATTTAGAGGCTAATTTGTTTCTGAGATTCTGTATGCTTTAAATGACCTTTTTCATTAATTATAAAATGTTCTCTGTATTGTTGGTGCTATAGTTAATTTTAGTTAAAAGGTACCTGCCATCAATACCCCGAGAGTCACCAACAAGCAGAAACTTAACTAGATCAACCACATAAGTGACGTGGCTACACAAACTGGACAGAGGCTAGGCATCCTGAAGTGATTGACCCTCACTTCTGGCTCTCAAAGCCTTTCCACCATCTACAAGATTTACATCACATTAATGATTTGCTCTCCATATTTTTAGATGTACATAGAATGTATATGCTGTTCAGTATATAAAAACATCACGAAGGATCCCACACACCCTGCTCATGGACTGGTGGTCCCACTCCCATCGGGGAGGAGGCGACGCAACATCCACACCAGGAACACTGGACACAAAAACAATTACTTTCCCCAAGCAGTAAGGCTGATGCAACACCTCCACCCACTAACCCACCCCTCCACACCCCCAACCACCACTACTTCATCATTTCCCGTCAGTCACCTTATGTACAGACACTCCTGTGTCCAGTGTCCCTTTACGGAAAATCTACGTATATGAGCTTTCTTATGTATTCATATTTATTGTGTCCTTTTTGTGCTGCATCAGATCTGGAGTAACAATTATTTTGTTTTCCTTTACATTAAGTCTACTGGAAATGTCATTTAACAATCTTGAATCTTGCACAGTATTGTAGTAATTTTATGTATTGCACTGTACTTTTGCCACAAAAAGAAACAAGTTTCATGACACATGTCAGTGATGATAAACCTGATTCTGATATGGTTCTCTGTTGTGGACTGAGAGTGGGAAGGGGGCAGGGAGAGGGGAGGGAGTGGGAAGCACCATAGAGACAGTCCATAATGATCAATAAACCAATTGTTTGGAATCGTATGATCTTGCATCTCAGGGCCGGTTGTGTCTGCACTCACACCACCCCTGCCCCTGGCACTCCTTCTCTGCCACCTGTCCCACACCCCTCCCGCGGTGCTTCACCCTCACCATTCCCAACATCCCTTGCTCCTGCCATATTTACATGCTGTCTGTCGGATTCATGTTGAGAAATACGGTACTGTGGGAAAGTCTTGGGCAGCCTAGCTATATACTGTACATGTCCGAAACTTGCACATGACTGTGTGTATTAATGTAGTGTCTTCTCGTGAACACATAAGAACCACAAGAAGGTTTCCAGACATTGACACTGGTATTGCGTTGTTCTTTAAAGACACCGTGAGTACCGTGTCCTTTTGTCAATTTCCCATCACCACCTCTGGTGCCTGTGTGTACGTGCATGCGTGTATCTGAATCAGGTTCAATATCACTGGCATATGTCGTTAAACGTCTTTGTGGCAGCAGTACAGTGAAATACATAATAAAAGACTGAACTACAGTAAAAAGTTAAATAAGTAGTGTAAAAAGAGAAAAAAAATAGGTAGTGTTCATGGGTTCAATGTCCATTCAAAAGCCGGCAGAGGGGAAGAAGCAGTTCCTGAATCATTGAGTGTGTGCCTTCAGGCTTCTGTATCTCCTCCTTGGTAGCAGTGAGCAGGCATGTTCTGGGTGATGGGGGGTCCTTAATGATGGATGCCACCTTTTTTGAGGCATTGTGCCTTGAAGATGCCCTGGATGCTGGGGAGGCCAGTGCCCATGATGGAGCTGACTGAGTTTACAACATTCTGCAGCTTATTTCGATCCTGTGCAGTGGCCCACTCCAAACCAGGCAGTGATGCAGCCAGTTAGAAACTTCTCCATGATATATCTGTAGAAATTTGCGAGTGTCTTTGCTGACAACCAAATATGCTCAAGCTCCTAATGAAGTACAGCAGCTGTCATGCCTTCTTTGTAATTGCACTGTACCGTTCTTCATTCTGATTGCTTGCACCTCTTCCCCTCTCGCAGTTCTGGAAGTCCGAGGTGCCTCATGCCTCCCAACGCCGTCGGCGTCTCCCGTCGAGATGAAGACGTTTGAGACCAGCTCCTTGGGCACTGAGAGGTGTGTGTCAATTTCCCCTTCTTGCTTGGGAGCTCTTGCCTAATCGTTCCTGGCCCTCTGCTGTCCGGTGTCCACCCGATGCTCGCTGAGGAAAATACTTCGGATGACGACGTAGAGTGGGTGGCACAGTACCATAGCGGTTAGCACATCGTTTTGCAGCAGCAGTGGTCGGTGGCGGGGTTCAATTCATGCCGCCGTCTGTAAGGAGTTTGTACATTCTCCCCATGACTGTGTGGGTTTCCTCCGGATGCTCCAGTTTCCTCCCACAGTCCAAAAGACGGAGGGTCACTGTGTTGTGGGCATGCTGTTTTGATAGCAGAAACATAGTGACACTTGTATGCTGCCCCCCAGTACATCCTTGGGCTGTGTTGGTGCTTGACGCAAGCAACTCATTTCACTGTGTTTTGGTGTTCATGTGACAAATAAAGTTCATCTACTGTATCTAAGAGTCTCAAATACAGAAGTGTCAGGCTTCACAGTGGAGGACATGTCTAACATGCCAAAGAGAGATGTTATGGATGTGATGGGAGGTAAGGACCTCAATACAATAGATACCACTGAAGAGGCAGTGCTGAGCAAACCTGTGGGCCTGAAGGTAGACAAGTCCTCTGGTCCTGATGGAATGCATCCCAGGGTACTGAAAGAAATGGCAGAAGTTATAGCAGAGACTTTGGTGATAATTTACCAAAATTCTCTGGACTCTGGGCAGGTCCCAGTGGATTGTAAGACGGTGAATGTCACGCCATTGTTCAAAAAAAGATGTAGGCAAAAGGCAGGTAACTATAAGCCATTTGTTTAACATCTGTAGTTGGGAAAATGCTTGAATCTATCATTAAAGAAGAAATAGCGAGGCATCTGGCAAGAAATGGATCCACCAGGCAGACAAAGCATGGATTCAGCAAAGGCAGTTTGCTGTTTGACAAACTTACTGGAGTTCTTTGAGGATATAATGAGCGCAGTGGATAGAGGGGAACAGATGGACATTATTAATTGGCTTTCCAGAAGGCGTTTGATAAGGTGCCACATAAAAGAGTTATCCATAAGAAAAGTGTAAAGATAAGGGATGATGTATCAGCATGGACAGAGGATTGGTTAACTAATAGAAAGCAGAGAGTGGGGATACATGGGTGTTACTCTAGTTGGCAATCAGTGGTGAGTGGTGTACTGCAGGGGTCAGTGCTGGGCCCACGACTGTTCACAGCATACATTAACATTCTGGAAGAGGGGACAGAGTGCAGTGTATCTAAGTTTGCTGATGATACTAAATTGAGCGGAAAAGCAAATTGTGCAGAAGATACAGAGAGTCTGCAGAGAGACATCGATGGGTTAAGTGAGTGGGCAGATGGAATACGTTGATCATCCACTTTGGAAGGAAAAATGGAAGAGCAGATTATTATTTAAATGGTAAAGAACTGCACCATGCTGCTGTGCAGAGGGACTTGGGAGTGCTTGTGCATGAATCACAAAAGGTTGGTTTGCAGGTGCAGCAGGCTATCAAGAAGGCAAGTGGAACGTAGGCCTTCATTGCTAGAGGGATTGATTTTAAGAGCAGGGAGGTTATGCTGCAACTGTACAGGGTGCTGGTGAGGCTGCACCTGGAGTACTGTGGGCAGTTTCTGGTCTCCTTAATTGAGGAAGGATATACTGGCTTTGGAGGCGATGCAGAGGAGATTCACCAGGTTGATTCCAGAGATGAGGGGGTTAGACTATGAGGAGAGATTGAGTCGCCTGGGACTGTACTCAATGGAATTCAGAATAACGAGAGGAGATCTTATAGAAATTAAGTTTACAAAATCTTAAATTATGAAAGGGAAAAATAAGATAGAGGCAGGAAAGTTGTTTCCACTGGTAGGCGAGACTAGAACTAGGGGGCAAGGTTCAGGGAGTAGATTTAGGAAGCGGAAATGAGGAGGAACTGCTTTTCCCAGAGTGGTGAATCTGTGGAATTCTCTGCCCAATGAAGCAGTGGAGGCTACCTCAGTAAATATATTTAAGATAAGATTGGATAGATTTTTGTATAGTAGGGGAATTAATGGAAGAAAGACAGTTAGGTGGAGATGTCCATGGTCAGATCAGCCATGATCTAATGGAATGGCAGAGCAGGCTTGGCAAGCCAGATGGCCTATTCCTGCTCCTATTTCTTATGTTTTTTTGTAAGTAGGTGAGGAAATTCCTTAAGGCATTGAACACCATCACCTTTCAAGGGTGGAAGGAGCTCTCCCACACCTGTGTGTTTTCCAGCCCAGTGTCCCAGCCCATAACCCTGTACCATCGTTCTTCCCAAATAGAGACACCATTTCCTTCTGAAAATAGCACTTGGATGATTGTCAAAAATCCATGCTCTCTGTTTAAGTTCAAGTGTGATGCCATAGGCTGACACTTGCCCTCCAAAGGTGAATAGGTTAGTGTTGGTGAGTTGAGGGCATGCTGCGTTGGTGCCAGAAGCACGGTGAAACTTGTGGGCTGCCCCCAGCACATCCTTGGACAGTGTTGGTTGTTGATGCAAAGAATGCATTTCACTGTACGTGTGCTTCAATGTACATAAGACACAGGAACATAATTAGGCCAATCGGCCCATTGAATTTGTTCTGGAATCCATCATTTTTGGTCAAAGGGCCTGTCCCTGCATTCCTCTGACTGTATAGCCTAGCACACAGCTATCATCACCTTGTGCAGAAGACATGGAGCAGAATCGGGCCATTCAGCCCATCAAGTCTGCTCTGCCATTCCACCATGGCTGATTTATTATCCATCTCACTCCATTCTCCTGTTTTCTCCCCATAACCTTTGATGCCCTTGCTAAACAGGAACCGATCAAACTCCACTTTAAATACATCCAGTGACTTGGCCTCCACAGCCGCCCATGGGAGCAAATTCCATAGATTCACCACCCTCTCGCTAAGGAAATTCCTCGCCTCTGATCTAAGTGAGCATCCTTCTATTGAGTCTGTGCCCTCTGGTCCTAGATTCCCCTATCATGAGATGCTGCTTGTGATGTGTAGCGCAGTTTGGACTACCTGTCTGCCGCTGTGTAGTTTCCATACCTCGGTTTTATGGTCTTGTCCATACTGCACCAACCACCGCCACTGGGCTATAAACGTGCAGTGTGTGGTTAAGCGCCTTGCTCAAGGACACACACACTGCCTCAGCTGAGGCTCGAACTAACGACCTTCAGATCGCCAGCCCAAAGCCTTAACCACTTGGCCACACGCCAACACACCGATGTACATACCGATGGTTGAAAGGTAGTCCCAAAGTCACCTTCCATCAGCCAGTATGTCCTTCCTCTTTATATATCAGAGCTATAAAAGTGTATTTACAGCACATAGACACAAGACCATTAATATTTACAAGATGGTAGCTACACTCAAGTTACAATACGGTTGCAATACTACCGTCTATAGAACAGTCTATACCGCGGTGGGACCTCCGCTCAGGGAAATCCCCCAGTGTGTCCACCGCGACTGCATGCTTCCTCTCCAAGGACAGCCGGGCACGGACGTATCCTCAGAAAAGGGGCAGGCAGTTGGCCCAGGATGGAGATGGCCATCCACCTTCCGCCGCCTAGACCCTTGGATGGCCATCTTGGCCAGGCCCAAAACCAAGCCCACCAGGAGACCCTCCTCATGCCCCGCCCCCTTCCGAACTGGGTGCCCGTAGATGAGGAGCTTGGGACTAAAGTGCAGCCGGAACTGCAGCAGCACCCTGAGAAACTCAAAAGACCCTCGCATTCCGTGTGCGCGTGGTACACTGACTCCTCCCGCCTGCAGAATGGGCAGCTGGACGTGGAGTCAGTGAACCTGCTCAGCAACCTGTTATACAGGACTGCCCCGGGTCCTCCGTGTACAGGGGAAGCACCCCTGCGTAAAGAGACTTCCACTGGGGACACAGACTGAACTGAGCAAAGGGCTGATCTTTTTTTGTCACCTTCCTGCAAATCGCCTTTTGTAAATGTCCGTGATGTTAGAGGCCTTCCCTTGGAGTTTACCAGTCTCTCATTCATCTTCGTGTTCCAATTCATTTTTTACGGTTGGTTTAGCTGTCTGGTGCAGTTGAGAGATCCAGGCTGATTGTTTGAATTGTGTCTGTCTTCCTAGTCCAACGGAAAACACTCGGCTAGATCCAGTGGAGTGGACAATCCTAGACGTTTTCAACTACTTCAAGAAAGCTGGCTTCGAGGACCAGGCTGGAGCATTTCAGGAACAGGTGGGTCCATGGAGGGTCCTCGGAGGTGGTCGGTGCCTTCAGAACCTCAGCAGCTTAATTATTCAGCTGGTCTTCCTCCTATTGTAGAGTGAAGCGTCCTCTCTTCTTTCCACAAGATGGCCCCTCTGCATCGTTTCAGTTTTCGGCAAACCTCATCTCCATCTGCTAATCCCATTGTTTCAATTCCAAAGTGGTTTGAAATTTGACAGGAAGCTGGTTCCTGTGCTTCCTTTATATTCACCAGGACACAATTTCCCACTCCCTTTAAACCACCGGGACTTCATTCCCTGCTCCCTTTAAACCACCAGGATCCAATTTCCAAAATCCATTTAAAACCCTCCAGGACCCTGTCGCCTGCTCCCTTTAAACCCTGCGGGACCCTGTCGCCCGCTCCCTTTAAACCCTGCGGGACCCTGTCGCCCGCTCCCTTTAAACCCTGCGGGACCCTGTCGCCTGCTCCCTTTAAACCCTGCGGGACCCTGTCGCCTGCTCCCTTTAAACCCTCTGGGACCCTGTCGCCTGCTCCCTTTAAACCCTCTGGGACCCTGTCGCCTGCTCCCTTTAAACCCTCTGGGACCCTGTCGCCTGCTCCCTTTAAACCCTGCGGGACCCTGTCGCCCGCTCCCTTTAAACCCTGCGGGACCCTGTCGCCTGCTCCCTTTAAACCCTCTGGGACCCTGTCGCCTGCTCCCTTTAAACCCTGCGGGACCCTGTCGCCCGCTCCCTTTAAACCCTCTGGGACCCTGTCGCCTGCTCCCTTTAAACCCTCTGGGACCCTGTCGCCTGCTCCCTTTAAACCCTGCGGGACCCTGTCGCCCGCTCCCTTTAAACCCTCTGGGACCCTGTCGCCCGCTCCCTTTAAACCCTGCGGGACCCTGTCGCCTGCTCCCTTTAAACCCTCTGGGACCCTGTCGCCCGCTCCCTTTAAACCCTCTGGGACCCTGTCGCCTGCTCCCTTTAAACCCTGCGGGACCCTGTCGCCTGCTCCCTTTAAACCCTCTGGGACCCTGTCGCCCGCTCCCTTTAAACCCTCTGGGACCCTGTCGCCTGCTCCCTTTAAACCCTGCGGGACCCTGTCGCCCGCTCCCTTTAAACCCTGCGGGACCCTGTCGCCCGCTCCCTTTAAACCCTGCGGGACCCTGTCGCCCGCTCCCTTTAAACCCTGCGGGACCCTGTCGCCCGCTCCCTTTAAACCCTCTGGGACCCTGTCGCCCGCTCCCTTTAAACCCTCTGGGACCCTGTCGCCCGCTCCCTTTAAACCCTGCGGGACCCTGTCGCCCGCTCCCTTTAAACCCTGCGGGACCCTGTCGCCCGCTCCCTTTAAACCCTGCGGGACCCTGTCGCCCGCTCCCTTTAAACCTAGCAGGAGCTTGATTCCTGTAAACCTGATAAACTCACCATATTCTCTGGAAAAGTTATTCCACCCCTGTGTAACAGCTTTGCAAACGAAATAAACTGAAGTTTGGGTGGGAAGAACATCCAGGATTCTGGGAAATCTAGAGCAACACACACGAAAAGGAAGACAGAAGAAGAGATGGCCAGTTAGCCTGACTTCGGGGGTTGGGAAGATGTTGGAGTCTACTATTGAGGATGAGTTTTTGAGGTACTTGGAGGCACAAGATAAAATAGGCAATAGCATGGATTCCTCAAGGGAAAGTGGCAGGTGGAATACAGTGTGGGGAGGTGTGTGTTCATGAGGAATAAAAGCATAGACTATTTTCTAATATGGGAGAAAACTGAAAACCCGGAGGTGCAAAGGGTCTTGGGATTCCTCTTGTAGGATTCCCTGAAGGTTAACTTGCAGGGTTAATTGGTGGTAAGGAATGCAAATACAATGTTAGCGTTCATTTCAAGGGGATTAAAATATAAAAGTAAGATTATAATGTTGAGGCTTTATGAGGCATTGGTGAGATTGCAGTCGGAATATTGAGCGCAGTTTTGGGCTCCTTATCTAAGAAAAGATGTGCTGGCGTTGGAGAGAGTCCAGAGGAAGTTCATGAGAATGATCCCAGGAATGAAAGGGTTAACATGAGCATTTGATGGCTCTAAGCCTTCCTTACTGGAGTTCAGAAGAGTGAGGGGCATCTCACTGAAACCTGTCGAATGGTGAAAGGCCTACACAGAGTGGATGTGGAGAGGATGTTTCCTATGATGGGAGAGTCTAGGACCAGCAGGCACAGCCTCAGAATAGAGGGGCATCCATTTAGAACAGAGATGAGAAACAATTTCTTTAACCAGAGGATGGTGAATCTGTGGAATTCATTGGCACGGACAGCTTTGCAGGCCAAGTCACTGGAAATATTTTAGGTGGAGGTCGATAGGTTCTTGATTAGAGAGGGTGTCAAAGGTTACGGGGACAAGGCAGGAGAATGGGGTTGAAAGGGATAATAAATCAGCCATAGTGGAACAGTGGAGAGGACTTGATTGACCAAATGGGTTAATTCTGCTCTTGTGTGTTATGTCTAAAACACACTGGAGGAACTCAGCATGTCAGGCAGCAGACCAGCATCAGAGGCAGGTCTGTGTATTATCAGAACTTCGCTGTAGATCAGGTCCTCACGGGAGACTTTCTGTTAAAGCCGGTCTGGTGTTAAGGCTTTCACAGGTCACGTACCCAGTTTCACTGTGTACCAGTGGCACTGGTTCTCATTATTCATTCAAGGATGTGCGGATATTTCTAACAATGTCAGCTTTTATTACACATCCATAATTATTCCGGAGCTGAGGAGATTGGGAGGAATGAGCCACATTGGGGGTGTAGTGGACAGCAGTGAAAAGTATCTGAGCTTGCAGCAGGATCTGGATCTGCTGGAAAAACAGGCCGAAAAATGGCAAATGGAATTTAATGCAGACTAGTGCAAAGTGTTTCAATTGCACTTTGGTAGGACCATCTAGGATAGATCCTACACGGTGAATGGTAGGACACTGAGGAGTGTCATAGGACAGAGGGATCTGGCATTACAAGTCCATAATTTATTGAAGGTGGCATTAGAGGTGGATACGGCCATTTTGCCACATTGGCTTTGATTAATCAGTGTATTGAGTATAGCAGTTCGGGTGTTATGATGAAATGGAAACACAAGATGTGAGGCCTATTGTGTGCAGTTTTGTCACCTACCTGCAGGAAAGATGTAAATAAGGTTGAAAGAGTTCAGAGAAAATTTACAAGGATGTTACCAGGACTTGAGGACCTGAGTTATAGGGAAAGGTTCAAAGGTTCATTTATTATCGAAGTACACAACTTGAAATTCTTCAATTCTCCGCCATGACACCAAGAAAAAAAGAGAAAGGCAGCACATCAACCTCCAGATCCCACCTCCCCGCAAAAAAAAGAACAAAAATGGAACAGACATATCAACCTCCAGATCCCTCCTCCCACACAAAAAAGAACAATAAAACAGATCAGACACATCAAACCCAAAATCCAAACCCCTGCCTGCATAAAAAAATTGAAACAGGCATATCAACACCCTCCCCCCCCCCCCGGCCCAATCCTTCCCCCTGCATAAAATAAATGAGAAGATTGGGTGAAAAACACAGAATATGAAAACTATAAGTCTGAAAAATAGAGTCTATAGTCCAAGACACTGAAAAAACCTGGGTAACACTCTCCGGGCACAGCACAGGCTCTCTCCTCTGTGGTGCCGAGCAACTTTCCCGAAGTTAAACAGCCAGCTCTCAGCCTGTGCATCGCTCGGCAATCGATGGAAAGTATAATCAGCGAAGTGGAGCTAAGCATCGGCTCGCCACGACGTTCGCACACACACTGCCTCTGTCTCCCGGAATCCTCGGTGAGACTGCAGTGCGCTGCAACACCCAAACGACCTCCAAACTCCTGCAGTTGGCTTGATGTTTCACTTTCCCTTGTCGCTTTAGTCGGTGAAATGGGGGTCAAACATCGGTTCGTGCGTTGTCCTGAAACCAGCTCGCCACCAAGTTTGCTCCCGTTCCCTCTGCCTCCCAGAACCGTCTCGGAGACTGCAGATTGCTAGAGCACCCAAACGACCTCCAAACTCCTGCAGTTGGCTTGATGTTTCACTTTCCCTTGTCGCTTTAGTCGGTGAAATGGGGGTCAAACATCGGTTCGTGCGTTGTCCTGAAACCAGCTCGCCACCAAGTTTGCTCCCGTTCCCTCTGCCTCCCAGAACCGTCTCGGGAGACTGCAGATTGCTAGAGCACCCAAACGACCTCCAAATTGCAAGACACAGGCTCCAACAGTCCCGGGGTCACATTCAGGATGAGAAACAGATGTAAAAGAAGTGAAAAAGATGACCTAGCCAGAAAAAGTCGACCAAAGGAATGTTGTACACAGGTGCCATCTTGACCGGAAGCCATGCTCTTTCCTCAAAAGGTTGAACAGGTTAGGACTTTATTCCCTGGAGCGTAGGAGAATGAGAGGAGATTTGATTGGTATAGATAGGGTAAATGCAAGCAGGTTTTTTCTGCTGAGGATGGGTGAGACTAGAACTAGAGGTCATGGGTTAAGGGTGAAAAGTGAGATGTTTAAGGGGAACATGAGTGGGAACTTCACTCAGAGGGAGGTGAGGGTGTGGAACGAGCTGCCAGCGGAAGGGTGGATGCGGCTTCGATTTCATCATTTAAGAGACGTTTGATAGTTACATGGAGTTTAGGGGCTGCATCCCAGGTGAGAGCAGATGGGACTAGACAGAATAACAGTTCAGCATGGACTAAATGGGCCGAAAGGCCTGTTTCTGTGCAGTAGTGCTCTATGACTCTGTGATATAAAGCTTAGAACACAGAATGTAGAACATTACAGCAGCTTTTTCACTCAGAAGGTGAACTCTATATCAGATGAGCTGCCAGAGGAAGTGGTTGAGGCAGGCACATTAACGACATTTGAAGGGTATTTGGACAGGTGTGTGGATCGGAAGGGTTTAGAGCAGCAGGGGATCCCAACCTTTTTTAACACCGTTAAACAAGGGGTCATTAGAACCCGGATTAGGAACCCCTGGTTTCGAGGGATATGGGTGAAATGGCAGCAGGTGGCTCAGATGGGCATCTTGGACAAGTTGGGCTGCAGGCCTGTACCACTGATACCTGTACCAGAAGCTTTGTGGATTGGCTCAGTGTGGCAGAAAGTCGCAGGTTCCGATTTTGCGCTGAAAGTAACGATACTTTGTTCATTTGGACAGAATAGGAAGCATAAAAATACTTAACTAGGTATGTACGAGCCCTCTCACCGTGACGCACTTCCAACTCGAGCCCCAGCAGTGTTCACAAGCCGGGGTCTGCCGGTGAAGCCTCTTAGTCTGCACCCCCTCCCCTCCTCCCCCCCCCCCCGAGTGCTCTACTGTTATACCCTCCCCACTGATGTAAAATACTGCAGAAATGGACCACTACATTAACACAAGCTCAGGTGCCACGTTATGGTAGCAGTCAACGAGACACTATTAGCTGGGTGTTCTGGAATCCGGAGTTAAATTCCAGCACCGTTCTATGCCTTTTTCATGGAAAATGTGGGTTTCCTCCCACGGTCCAAAGCCTCACTGAATGGGTTATCTAGTGTCAGGGGTTGCTGGGGTGGGTGGCTCGAAGGGCCTGTTAGCTCTGTCGCTAAATAAATAAGCCAGCCAACAGAACCAATCACTACTCTTCACGAGTCCCACTGTGTGTTCACCCGAGTTTCACGTTCTGATGGCTGTAGTGCATTCTCACGGTCTCAGTCTCATGTGCTCAAGGCCACAGTGATGAAGACATTGCAACACGACAATTCCCCCTTCACAATCATTCAACATTCCTGTTCCGGCTAGCACTGACTTGTATCTGGTCTCTCCTTCCCACAAACCTGCAGGAAATCGACGGCAAGTCCCTGCTGCTCATGAAACGGAGCGACGTTCTAACAGGACTGTCGATCAAGCTGGGCCCCGCCCTGAAGATCTATGAGTTCCACGTGAAGGCCTTGCAAATGAGTCACTTGAAGGGCAGTTCCTCGGAGTGTTAGAGGAGGCCGGCGACTTCTGTGCTGGAGGTGGTGCGTTGGGGTCAATACCTCCCTTCTTCCTGGTTGCATGTAGGATATTGGATGTTCAATAGTGTGGATTGTGTGTTGTAGAAACTTGTCAGTCTCCTCTTTTAAGTTCGAGGTGTTGTCAAAACCCGTTGAGATGTTGGCCTGGACCCTTGCCTCGGATTTTGTGAGCAGTTGTGTTTCGCGCCCCCCTGCCTCGCCCCCCCCCCCCGCTAAGTAAGCATATTTACTTTGTGTACATAACTCCTGTCTGAGGTGTTGCATCGTGGGAAGCTGTAACCATGGGGACACACTGACAGCAGTAACATGTTGCTTAACTGTGGATGTCTTCGGAAAGACGTGACTGTATTTGTAAAAGAAATATATATTCTACTGATTTGATGGAAATGGATGGTTGCGGGGTTTCTCAGTGTCACGTTTAGCTGTCAGTGTCGCTGTTGGGAGGCCTTCAGCCTGACAGTGCCTATCCGAAAGGAATCTGGTTGGGTGACGAGGGGAACCACATGAACTTTGGAATGAGGTGGGGGTGGGCACCATGGTAGTTCAGCAGTTAACGCAATGCTACTACAGCTCTGAGCGTATGATTTCAATTCCTGCGCCGTCTGTAAGGAGTTTGCACATCCTCCCTGTAAACCATGTGCATTTCCTCCAGGTGCTCTGATTTCCTCCCACGGTCCAAGGACATACTGGTTAGTAGGTTAATTGGTCATTGTAAATTGCCCTGTGATTAGGTTAGGGTTGAATAGGTGGTTTGCTGGGCGGTAGGACACGTTGGGATGGAACTGTTGTTCGGTGCTGTCTCTCTGAGTTAATAATATCCTGAGGTTCCTGACACTGCGTCCCTCACGGAGGGAGTGCGCAGACTTGCCAGATATTCCTGATGCATCCCCCGCCCTGGTCTGATCGGCTGGAAGATGATCGATCACACACAGATTCAGGAAGCCTTGCTGTGGTGTGGTTGCCGGGAAACATCTCAGCAAATTGCCTTGAGGTTTGTGGAAAGTTGTGAGGTATTGAGGCTCAGAATCAGTTTTAATATCACTGACATATGTCGTGAAATTTGTTCTGCAGCAGCAATGCATAATAAAACTGTGAATTACAGTAAGAAGTGTGTGTATATATATGAAAATTAAGTTAAATGAGTAGTGCAGTAAGAGGAGAAGAAATAGTGAAGTAGTATATGATGGGCTCATTGTCCATTCGGAAATCTGATGGTGGAGGGAAAGATGCTATACCTGAAATGTTGGGTGTGTTCAGGCTCCTGCCCTCCTCAATGCAGATCGCCACGTGTAGGTTGTTAACGCAAAAGACATAATGCTAATGGTATCAGTCTGAGATAGGCTTGAGCTGAGGCCTACAGTCAATTTACAAAGATTCAAGTTTATTTATCATGTGTGCATCGAAGCATATGGTGAAATGTGTCTTTTTACATTAACATCCAACACCCAACTATGTGCTGGGGACAGACTGGCAAGAATCACCACAAATCGGGCACCAACGTAGCCCTCGATGAACACAAACAACTAAACAACGGACGGCACAGCAGCGTAGTGGTTGGCACAACAATTTACAGTATTCAATTCCTGCCACTGCCTGTAAGAAATGTTGTACATTCTCCCCACGACCGGTTGGGTTTCCTCCCGGTGTTCCGGTTTCCTCCTTGGTCACTGTAAATGCTCCTGTTGCTAGGATAGGATTTAATCAGGGGTTGCCGGGCAGCGCGGCTGCAAGGGCCTGTTCCACGCAGCAGTTCAATAAAATAAAAAAATCAGCAGCAGTAAAAACGAACCCCGTTCCTTCCTCCCACCCACGCACGTACGTACGTGGTCTTTAACCCCAGGACAGGCCATCTTCTTTTGACCTCCAGCAGTCTTGGATTCGGCTCTGCAGACATTGGGCTTCAACTAACCTCCGGGTTCATAGACTTGACTCTGTTCAGTGGGCCTTGGCTTCCAGACTTCCGATTCAACCCTTAAGCCTCGATCCCAGGACAGAAACTCAGGCAATGCCCATGTCTGGAGTAACTCAGCACATCAGGTAGTGTCTACGGAGAGTAATTAACAGTCAATGTTTCGGGCCAAGAGCTTTCGTCAGGTGGAAGAAGCCAGAATAAAAGGGTGGGGGAAGGGAAGGAGGACTAACTAGAAGATGATAGGTGAAGCCATGTGGGTGGGGGAGGACTAAGTAAGAAGCTGGGAGGTGATAGGTGGAAAGGATAATGGGCTGAAGAAGAAGGAATCTGATAGGAGAGGACAGTAGACTGTGGGAGAAAGGGAAGAAGGAGGGGTGCTGGGGGAAGTGATAGACTGTTGAGAAGAGGGGAGAGGTCAGAGTGGGGAACTGAAGAAGAGGGAAGAGGAGGGAGGAAAACATTCAGTATTGGAAGGAGAAATCAATTTCCAATCCTAATGATGGGTCTTGGCCTGAAATGTTGACTGTTCATTCATTTCCGTAGATGAGTTCCTCCAGCATTTTGTGTGTGTTGTTCTGGATCTCCAGCATCTGCAGAGTTTCAAACAAGAGAAAATCTGGAGGTGCTGGAAACCCAGAGGAACACACACAAAATGCTGCAGGAACTCGGCAGGTCAGGCACCATCAATGGGAAAAAGTAGTTGGATGTTTTGGATTGAGACCCTTCTGCAGAATTTCTTGTGTTTAACAGAAACTACAGCGACCTCTCTCAGTAAAAGCAGGATAATCCCAGCAGGAAGGGTAGTGTTGTTTCCAGATAATGTGAAGTCCCTGCACTTCCATCAGTACTGTAGGGAAATTATCCAATCACCTCTCCATTCAGCATACAACTTTACAACAAGATGTGGCTGGAATTTACACAATTCCTGTGTCTGGATATATGAAGAGTGTCTTGACTTGATAGAGGTGTATAATATGACAGTGGCATGGTAGTGTAGTGGTCAATGTAACACTGTTACAGCAGCTTTCAATCCTGCCGCTGTCTGTAAGAAGGTTGTACGTTCTCTCTGTGAGTGTGTGGGCTTCCTCCAGGCGTCCCGCGTTCCTCCCGCGTTCCACAGGTGTACAGGTTAGTAGGTAATCGGGAACATGGCTGTAATTGACAGTGTGGGCTCGTTGGACCAGAAGGGCCTGTTACCATAATGGCTCCGTCTGTCTAAGTAGACAATGGATGCGCCTGGTTTCGGACTCAGTTGGGTGTGGAACAGCGTCGGCTGTGGCTGAATAAGCCGATTCTGGAGTGGCGGTCCTTGGCACAGCTGCTGCACACGAAGGCCGATGGCTGCGGCTGGGTAGTGGCTGCCGCAGCTTTCCTTCTCTCTCTTCTGTCCCACCACAGTTGAGTTCGTCTTTCCTCTGCATTGATAATGTCTGTACGTACAGCCTGTCGCCAGGTGCAGCGATTCGCAGGTGCCTCTTCCCAAGTGATATCAGCAGACTTCAGGTCACGTTTACAAACGTCCCTGTAACGCAGCAGTGAGCGCCCTATGGGCCGGGATCCTGCGGCCAGTTCTCCATGTAGGATGTCCTGGGGGAATGCGGCAGACGCGGCCAGGCCAGTGCAGTCGTCACTGTGTGAGAGGGACATACATGCTTGGCATGCTGGCCTGGTCCAGGGCGTCCTTGTTTGGCATGCGGTCTTTCCAGGAAATGCCCAGGATCTGACGCAAGCACCGTAGGTGGAAGCTGTTGAGGTGGTGCTCTTGGCGCGTGTAGGTTGTCCAACTCTCGCTGCCGTAGAGAAGAGTACTCAGTACACAGGCTCTGTACACTGCAATCTTGGTGGCTGTGGTGAGCTTGTTGTTTTCCCCCACTCTCTTCGACAGCCTGGCCATAGCAGAGGTGGCTTTGCCTGTTGAGCTCTGGATCGAGGGACAGGTTGCTGGAGGCTGTGGACCCTCGGTAGGTGAATTCATCTACCGCTTGCAGGGTGTGGTCGCCGATGCCTTTGCTGACGACCTGGCCCATGACCTCCATCTTCTTCAGACTGATGGTGAGGCCAAACTCTTTGGCAAGCATGTGCAAGGGAACTGACTAGCCTCTGGAGCCCAGAGTGTGTGTGATGTCAGGGCAGCATCATCAGCGAAGAGTATCTCCCGGGTCAGCACCTGACGCACATTGGTCTTTGCTCTGAGGCATGCGGTTGAAAAGCTCGCCGTCGGACCTAGTGTGTCGGTACACTCCATCATCAGTTGTCCTGAAAGTGTACAACAGCACGAGGGAGAAGAAGATCCCGAAGAGCGTCGGGGCAGGGACGCTTCGCTCCGCTTTGGATGGAGAAGGGCTCTGAGGATGATCCATCGAATTGTACTGTCCCCTGCATGCCGTCATGGAAAGAGGCGACGAGATTCAGCAGCTTTGATGGGCATCCGATCTTCTTCAGGAGTGCGAAGAGGCCTCTTCTGCTAACCAGGTGGAAAGCCTTGGTCGGATCGATAAAGGCAACATACAAAGGCTGTCTCTGTTCTGCAGCTGCCTGAGTGAGAAGATCATGTCGATAGTGGATCTCTCTGCTCTGAAACCACACTGGGACTCAGGGTAGCCGCGTTCTGCGAGTGTCTGCAGTCGGGCAAACGCCTTGCCAATGGTGTTGAGCAGGAATATGCCTCTGTAATTATTACAGTCATTACAGTCTCCCTTATACTTGAACAATGTGATGATGTTTGCGTCTCGCATGTCTTGGGGAACTGATTCCTCCTCCCAGCACTGGCCGAGCAGGTCTCGAAGGTGGCTTAGGAGCACTGGTTTCCCGCACTGGATCACTTCTGCAGGGATGCTGTCTTTGCCTGGTGCCCTGTCGATGGCCTTGCTGTGTTCTTCCTCTGTTGGGGGTAGGCCCAGCTCTTCCATGACAGGTAGGGCAGGGATACTGGCAAGGGCTGACTTGTTCTCAGTGGCGTACAGGTTTTGGTAGAGCTCGCCCCACCTCTGCATCTGCTTGGCACGGTCCTTGATGACTTCACCGTCCCTGGTCCGGAAGGTTTTCTTCATCCCCTCATACGTGCCTTGCACGTTGCCACTGTCGGCACAGGCTCTGCCAGTAGTGGACTGCGCAGCATCTAGTCATCCTTTGAGCGTTGTTTCTTGCCATTCTCAGTGCAGTGAGATTCTGCTCTGACAGGGCTCTCTTGTAGTTGATCGGAGCTTCTCTCTTGGCATTGATGGCAGGTTCCATCTCAGACAGCTGAGATTCAAACCAATCTTGGATTTTCTTCTCCTCCTTCCCGGAGGGATGACATGGCGGTGTTGTAGACGGTGTCACGAATGAATTGGTTGTGGCTATATTTGCTTTGAAAGCCTGTTTCCTTTGGTCGTTGAGTTTCGTGCGAAGTTCTGGGTTCGCTGCCTTAGCGGTGTTGACGCGTGGGCATCCTTTCTGCTTGGTGTGGTGGATCTTCTTTGGTTTCAGTCGGACTTTGCTGCACACCATGGAATGGCCTGTGTCGCAGTCTGCACTGTGTAAGCTGCGTGTTAGAAGCACGCTGTTGAGGGCAGCTCTTCTGGTGATGATCACGTCCAGCTGATGCCAGTGTCCGGACCTTGGGTGTCTCCAGGAGACCTTTATGGTGAGGCTTTGTCTTGAAGAGCGTGTTGGTGAGGCACAGCTTGCCATAGGAGCAAAGCTCCAGCGGTCTCTGGCCGTTGTTCATCTTACCAACGCTGAAGTGTCCGAGGCAGCCTGGCCATGAGCTGTGGTCAGATCTGACTCCAGCATCGAAATCACCAAGCGGAATGATGCATTCAGATTCTGGTATTTTGCTGATTGTAGCTTCGAGGTCCTCGTAAAACTGACCTTTTGTTTCTCGAGGTGAGCCCAGCGTTGGAGCGTAGACACTCAGGATATTCGCTTTACCTGACGTTGAAAGGCTGGGGGAAAGGATGCGTTCTGACCCGCCGGTGGGAGGAACGATCGTGGACAGCAGGCTGTTGTTGACAGCAAGGCCGACGCCGTGCGGTCGGGATTCCTCAGGTGGTCCGCCCTGCTGAAAGAAGGTAGAGTCCCTCTCCCGCAGCACGCCGTCTGCAGCAAGCCTGCTCCCTTGCAGTGCTGCTACGTCGATGTCCAGCCTCCTCAGCTCAGGGTCAGTGATTGCTGTTTTCCTGCTGTCGCTGATCTGCTGCAGGTCGTCTGAGAGGCCTGGGCCCACGGTCCTAACGTTCAGTCGCATGACTGGTGGTTTCTTCTTTCTTCCCTGTCATTTGCCTGGTGCAGTGATGGCTGTCTGCTTCTCGATGCAAATGTAAGCTCCAGGCACCCATTGAAGCATACCATGATGTATCTGTAAATAATTAAAAAATAGAGTGAGTCGACAGCCAGCACCTTTTCCCATGGCCAAAATGGCTAACATGGGGGGGCATAATTTTAAGGTGATTGGGGGTAAGTATTGGAGGGATGTCAGAGGCAGGTTTTTCACACACATTGATGGGTGTGTGGAACAGCCAGCCAGGCTTGGTGTTCGAGGCAGATGCATTTGGGACATTTAAGAGACTCTTGGATAGGCACGTGGATGATAGGAAAATTACAGGTTATTTGGGAGGGAAGGGTTAGATCGATTTTAGAGTAGGTTTAAAAGGGCCAGCATAACATTGTTGGCCGAAGGGCCTGTACTGTGATGTATGTTCTTTGATCTGCCACTTTAGTTGTCCGCTGTAAATTGCCTCTAGTGTGGGTGAGGGGTGGAATCTGGGGGGGGGGGTTGATGGAAATGAGGGGGCATGAATAAAATGGTTCTGGGGTAGGATTGGTGTTGATGATCAGCACAAACTCGATGGGCTGAAGGGCTTGTTTCGGTCCGAATATGGTGCTGGGGGCAGCCCGCAAATGTCACCATGCTTCCAGCGCCAACGTAGCATGCCCACAACTCACTAACCTTTGGAGTGTGGGAGGAAACACAAAATCTGGAAGAACTCGGCAGGTCAGGCGGCATCTGTGGGCAGCAGCAGGAAGCAAATCCGGATTTTTCCCATCAGTGGTGCCACTACACTAATGGCTACGCTGCTGTGTCAAATGAAGGGCGTGGTAACACTTTGTTTTGCATTCGGTTGTAGTTAGATTACTTTATTATTTGTCACATGTCCATCAAAAACGTACGTTGTGTACAACGCAGCCCGAGGATTGTGCTGGGCACAGGGCACAGGTGTTGCCACCCTTTCTGTGCCAACACAGCGTGCCCACAGCTCGCTAACCCTAACCCGTCTTTGGACTGTGGGAGGAAACCCACACGACCATGCAGAGACCACACAGATTCCTTACAAACAGCAGCAGGGATTGAATCCCAATTGCTGGCGCTGTAAACGCAAAGTGCTGGAGGAACTCGAGCAGGTCGGGCGGCATCTGTGGAGGAGAATCTGCAGTCAATGTTTCAGGTGGGGACTGGAACGGAAAGGGACGGAAGCCAGGATGAGAAGGTGGAGGGAGGGGGAGGAGTACAGGCTGGCTGGTGACGGGTGAGGGGGCTGAAGTGAGAAGCTGGGAGGTGATAGGTGAAAAAGGTAAAGGGCTGGAGAAGGAATCTGATAGCAGAGGAGCGTGAACCATGGGAGAAAGGGAAGGAACAGGAAACCAGAGGGGGGCAGTGGGCAGGTGAGGAGAGGAGAAGGGGTAAGAATGGGGACCTGGCGCTGTAAAGCATTGTGCCAGCTGCTGTACAACTGTGCCACCCTTTAGATTTAACAGCCGAGAGGAGAAATCATTGGATCAGCTCCCAGCTCAGAAAGAAGACAGTCACACAGCTTCGGGCTGTGCCTTCCTGTTCCACAGTCAGCTGTAGTCCCTCGTTGTTTGTCTGTCTTCTGCCCTCCAGCTTCCCTCGTGTCTGCGTTCGTACTGGACGCAGCTGAGGGCAGAGTTGTACCAGACCCCACCGTGCAGTGCGCCAGTCTCAGCGCAAAGCCAGCAAGCCAGTGTTCTCCCCATCACTGCCAGTCTGTTCTTGCAGAGACCACGTCTGATCAAGTTAACCGGGGGAGACCTGTAGCCAGCCCTGAACATAGGCTGGACCAGATCAAAGCTGAAAACGAATTTATTATCAAAGTATATACGTGCCACCATATGCAACCCTGAGATTCAGTTAGTTGCAAGCTTTCACAGTGAATACAAATGAACAAGTAAAATAGTAATATAATAAGACAATAACAAAGAAAATAAACAATAAATATCAAGGACATGAGATGAAGAGTCCTTGAAATGGAGTCCATAGATTGTGGGAAAATTTCAATGATGGGTCAAGTGAAGTTATCCCCTCTGATTCAGGAGCCTGATGGTTGAGGGGTAATAACTGTTTCTAAACCTGGTGGTGTGGGTCCTGAGACTCCTGTACCACCTTCTTGATGGCAACAGTGAGAAGGGAGCATGGCCTGGATGGTGGGGGCCCCTGATGCTGGGTGCTGCTTTCCTGTGACAGTGCTCCATGTAGACATGCTCAGTGATGTGGGAGGGCTTTACACATGATTACCGAGGAATTTGAAGTTGCAGACCAACTCACAGTGACACTGACACCATTTGCAATTTGCAAAAGGGGGGAAAAAGATCAAATGTTTAAAAATTGTATTGGTAACTCTGACTGTACTGAAGTCCCTTCTGTACAACCCATGCCTTCCTGTCTTGCTTGTACTTCATCGCTCATAACGTTGCACAGTGTCTGTAAGTGTTTTTTTGGACTAGTACACCTTTTGTTTCAGTTGGAACAAATGATCCTCTGTCTCCCCTCATGGGCTCTGTCTGTCTCTTTGGAAGAGTTGACTGCAACTCCTATGCGAGACACCTCGCAGTAAAGAGCTGATGACCTCTCCCCTCGTGCTTTGTATGTGTGAGGAATGTTAAGTTATGATTTTTGTGTGTATATTGCAGACTTTATCAACATATTGTAACCAGTCATCTCAAAATACAGATGTACATTCAAAGTATTTATACTTCTTGCTTAAGAGAGAAAATGTTATATTGATTTTTTTTTAATAAGAAGTGCTGGTGAAATATGTGTCCTGCCTGGTCTTTTGAGAACTGCAAGTGTACACTGTGGAGAGTGATCGTGCATTGTTTCTTCCTCCTGGTTTCTTGTCAGCCATGGTTGGCAGCTCACCTTGGAGACAGAAAACTCTCATCGCAAACCTCTGCCGCCTTGTGTCTATACCTACACTTAGGGAAGGCTTCGGGAGTAAACCCCGAGGGGATAAAACTGGAGCTGTAGTCTGACGTTGAGTTCAAGGGTGACTGGCAGCTCCTGCGATGCTGCTGGTGCCAAACTATATCGGTCTCTGCCGTTCCTTTGGGTTCAACAGCTGTGTGGAGAGGGGGAGCTTGCTCTGCATATCATACTGCCCTGGCTTGCATATCACGTAGACAGCTGGGACAGAGCATCTACGGTCGACGCGGACCAATGGAAACCTCAGATTCCCTCCTGGTCGACTTGGCCCATATTCCCTTCCTGTGATTCGGATTTATCAAGGATACATCGAAACATACAGTGAACAACCAACACAACCCAAGGATGACAGTGTGCAAGTGTACAGTGCAGCACCATGAAGGTCCTGATGTCGTCCGGACCTATTCACCTACTCTCAGATCAACCCAACCCTTCCCTCCCACAGAGCTCTCCATTTTGCTATCAGCCATGTGCTTATCTAAGAGTCACATAATTGTCTCCAGCATATCTGCTCTACCACTACCCTGGACAGTGAGTTCCATGCTCCCACCACTGTTTGTTTGTTTTTTAAACCCTATCTCTGACACATTCCCCCCCCCCCCCCCCCACTTTCCTCTAATCACCTTAAAATGATGCCCTGGTTAAAGCCATTTTGTTCTGGGAAAAAGTCTCTGGCTGTCCACCCAATCAATACCTCTTATACAAGGCCTTGGTGAGACTGCACCTAGAATATTGTGTGCAGTTTTGGTCCCCTAATCTGAGGAAAGACATTCTTGCCATAGAGGGAGTACAGAGAAGGTTCACCAGATTGATTCCTGGGATGGCAGGACTTTCATATGAAGAAAGACTGGATCGACTAGGCTTATACTCACTGGAATTTAGAAGATTGAGGGGGGATCTTATTGAAACATATAAAATTCTAAAGGGATTGGACAGGCTAGATGCAGGAAGATTGTTTCTGATGTTGGGGAAGTCCAGAACGAGGGGTCACAGTTTAAGGATAAAGGGGAAGCCTTTTAGGACCGAAATGAGGAAAAACTTCTTCACACAGAGAGTGGTGAATCTGTGGAATTCTCTGCCACAGGAAACAGTTGAGGCCAGTTCATTGGCTATATTTAAGAGGGAGTTAGATATGGCCCTTGTGGCTAAAGGGATCGGGGGTATGGAGAGAAAGCAGGTACAGGGTTCTGAGTTGGATGATCAGCCATGATCATACTGAATGGTGGTGCAGGCTTGAAGGGCCGAATGGCCTGCTCCTACACCTATTTTTTATGTTTCTATGTTTCTATCCTTATGTACACCTCTATCAAGTCACTTCTCATCCTCCTTTGTTCCAAAGAGAAAAGCCCTAACTCACTCAGCCTTTCCTCATAAGACATGCTCTCTAATCCAAGCAGCTATTTACCGATCTCTTCACACAATAAAGATGAACTCTTGATCGCTTGTTCTACCTCGTGGTGGCCCTTGTTTCTTATTGTCTACCTGCACTGCACTTTCTCTGAAACTCTTAACACCATTCTGCATCCTGATTATGTTTGACTGCCTCGATGTAAATACAATGAATGATCTGTCTGGATTGCATGTAAACGAAAGCTTTTCATTCTCTCTCAATGTGTGCTCAGTGGCCACTTCGTTAATACAAATGTGGCAGCAACTCGATGCATAAGAGCATGCAAACATGGTCAAAAGGTTCAGTTATTGTTCAGACCAAACATCGGAATGGGGGAAGAAATGTGATCTAAGTGACCTTTGACCGTGGAATGATTGATGCCAGATGGGGTGGTTTGAGTATCTCAGAAACTGCTGATGATCTGGGATTTTCACACACAACGCTGGCTAGAGTTCACAGAGAATGGTGCAGAAAAAAATCCACTGAGTGACAAAAATCTGTGGGTGAAAATGTCTTGTTAATGAGAGAGCTCAGAGGAGAATGGCCAGACTGGTTCAAGCTGACAGGAAGGTGACAGTAACTCAAATATCTACACATTACAGCACTGGTGTGCAGAAGAGCATCTCTAGAGGTACAGCTACAGCAACAAAGACCACAAACACGTGCTCAGCAGCAACTTTATTTGGTACAGGAGATAAGTTTTAGAGTTATTTCTCAGTCTATTACAGATTTATTCCGGGAGGGGGAGGTTTGTTGTATGGAGAGGGATTAATCTTGCTCTCCAGAATTCAGAGCTGAACTAACTGAAATGTACAAACTTAAAGAGTTCAAAATGTAATGGGACCTTGTAAACTTTTGCTATTTTTGCACATCTGCAGATGGTTTTATGATCTTTTTATACATCTTGTTAGATTACTATTCTGTTTTAATTAATTTTGTTCTCTTCTGTGAGTGTTTTGCAAACGGAAGATTTTTACTATAACTCTGTCCACATCACAATTGTAAATTCATTTCCATCTACCCCGATTAACTCTCACGTTTCTAATCAATAATAATTCCTTTTTCAGGTCCTGTCTGTGTCCTTTTAAAGAGGAAATGGAAACAGAATCAGAATCAGGTTTTACTTCATAAACTCATAAACCAGGGGTTTCCAAACCTTTTTTTTTGTGCCACGGACCCGTGCCATTAACTGAGGGGTCAGTACACCCCAGGCTGGGAATGCAGGATCTGTGCAAAGAGGTGATCCGCAGTTTTCAATTCTGCCACTAGAGGGAGAACCCCTTTGCGAAGACCATTCATGGTCCTAGATGTTTCAGAATCGGGTTTAATATCGCCGGCATGTGCTGTGGAATGTGTTGTTTTGTGGCAGCAGTACATTGCAATACATAATAAAAAAACAATAAATTACAGTTACAGATTTAAAATAGTGCAGAAAGAGGGAAGAAAAGATCGTGAAGTGGTGACATGGGTTCATTGTCCGTTCACAAATCTGATGGCAATGGGGAAGAAGCTGTTCCTGAATTGTGTCTTCAGGCTCCTGTACCTCCCTGATGGTAACAATAAGAAGAGGGCTTGCCCTGGGTGATGGGGGACCTAATGTGTCTTTTTGAGGCATCGCACATTGAAGAATTCCTGGATGCTGGGGAGGCTCGTGCCATGATAGAGCTGGCTGACTTTGATCCTGTGCAGTGGTGTACACCCCCCCCCCCCCCCCCCCCAATACCAGACAGTGATGCAGCGGTTAGAATGCTCTTAGAAACTTGCAAGTGTGTCTGATGATATACCAAATCTCCTCAAAATCCTAATGAATACGGCCACTTCCGTGCTTTCTTTGTGACTGCATCTACAATGCTCACCCTTTCCATCACTGACCCCTCAATGGTGACTTCATCAGCCAAGCCTCCTCCCTCTTCTAAACCACAGGCCCAGTTCGTCCATTTTTTGCATGTCTTATGAAGATACATTGAGCGAGCTAGGGCTTTTGTCTTTGTAGAGGAGGAGGATGAGAGGTGACTTGATGGAGGAGTACAAGATGATGAGAGGCGTAGATCGAGTGGATAACCAGAGACAATTTTCCCCGAGTGGAAGTGACTAATATGAGAGGGCAAAACTTTAAGGTGATTGGAGGGAAGTTTAGGGGAGGTAAGTTTTTTTACACAGAAAATGGCGGGTGCATAGAATGCCCTGCCAGGCAGATATGTTAGAGAGACTCTTAGTCAGGCGTATGGATGATAGAAAAGTGAAAGGTTATGTGGGAGGGAAGGGTTAGAATTATCTTATAGTAGGTTAAAAGGTTGGTACAACATTGTGGACAAAAAGGCCTGTATTGTACTGTGATGTTCTATGTTCCGTGATGTCCATTTGTTTTTAGCCGACATAATTCTGTCTTTTAATTGCATGTTTGCACTTTATCCCACTGTAAAGCACTTAGAAATACATCGTCTGTATGAAAGGTGCTCTATAAATATATTATTAGTAGTAATATTAATGCTAGTGTTGATTCCTGTTGTAAATTGGGGAACACTTCATTGAGCACCTCAGCTCCATCCTCATGGCCAACCATTCCCATTGTGATGTGTTGGTCCAGGGACTCCTTTTGTTGTGTGATGAGGCCCCCCTCAGGATGGGGGAGCAATACCTCTAGGTGGCCTCCAACCTGACATCATGAATATTGAATTCTCTTTCCAGTAAACAAATTTTTCTCGCCCCCTTCCCTCTTCTGTTTCCCACTCTGACCTCCTACCTCTTCTCGCCTGCCTATCACCTCCCCCTGGTACTCCTCCCTTTCTTCCATGGTCCAGTCTCCTCCCCTGTCAGATTCCTTCCTCCCAGCCCTGTATTTTCCCACCTGGCTTTACCTATCGCCTATGGCCATCGTCTTTCCCTCTCCCTACTTCCTCATTCTGCTGCTGCCTCTGCTTTTCTTTCCAGTCTTGAAGAAGGGTCTTGGCCTGAAATATCAACTTTATTAATTTCCATAGACGCTGCCTGACCTGCTGAGTTCTTGCAGCATTTTGTGTGTGTTGCTCTGGATTTCTGTCATTTAAATATGATTTCAGTTGTATTTTATCATTCTTTGATCATTAACAACTTGATTATTCATTAATAACCATTTACCTCTTCAAGAGGAAGTGGGCACAGGAACTGAGGGAGGGAGATTATTGGTTTTAAAAGGTGGCATGTAACTGGGGTAACAACACACACAAAATGCTGGTGGAACACAGCAGACCAGGCAGCATCTATAAGGAGAAGCACTGTCAACATTTCGGGCCGAGACCCTTCGTCAGCTTCTCCCTATAGATGCTGCCTGGCCTGCCGTGTTCCACCAGCATTTCGTGTGTTGTTGTTTGAATTTCCAGCATCTGCAGATTTCCTCATGTTTGCGTTTTCAAATTCACTACTGCGAAGCCTCTGCCAATGATGCCTACACTGAAGAAGTTTAAATCTTCTCTTCGATGCGAGTTCAGTGAAACCCTCTCTCGCTGCTCCCCATCTATAATTCCTTCGGCCCTTCAACTTTAGATCATATTTTGATCCAGACCCGCTATTACAGCCGTATGAGTCCAGACGAAGGGTCTCGGCCCAAAACATCAACAGTGCTTCTCCTTATAGATGCTGCCTGGCCTGCTGTGTTCCACCAGCATTTTGTGTATGTGGTTTGAATTTCCAGCATCTGCAGATTTCCTCATGTTTGCTATGTAACTGGGGTAGATGGGAATGCATTTATAATTGTGATGTGTACAGAGGTACAATAATAATCTTGTTTGCAATGCCATCCCAGCTGATTGTTCAGCAAAAGAGCAAAACAAAATTGATCGGATAGGGTGAAGTGGAACAAAACAGTAATCTAGCAAGATGCATAAAACGGACCATAAAACCTTCTGCACATATGTAGAAGTTTCCAAGGGCCTTTAAATTTAAAGCTCTTAATTCTTAATAATTTAATAATTAATTATTTAATAATTTTAACTGGTTTTAAAAAAAAATCCCTGATGTTAGGAGACATTGTAATAGTCTAAACAGCCCACTGGTAACAAAGGGACTGGAACAAAAGGACTTTTTTTCTTCGGCAGTTTAACGGGGGCACGACTGCGCAAGCGCGTGTAAGTCGGACTGTGAGGCAGCAGGAATATTTAAAGAGAACAGTAGATGGAGCGGACAACGGAGTAGAGGGGGACAGAGTAGGAAGGCTTTGTCTTGAGAGGCTTCGACGAGCAGAGGCTGAGGACGAACTTCACTCCAAGTGAGGTAAGGCCGGGTAAGTTCCTTTAAAAGGAGAAAGTTTCAAAAGTTGAGGCAAGTATTGGGTAGGTCATGGCAGCTGAGTTCGGCCCCGTGGTTTGTTCATCCTGCAGCATGTGGGAAATCAGGGATACTTCCAGTGTCCCTGACGACTATGTGTGCAGGAAGTGTGTCCAACTGCAGCTTCTGGCAGACCGCATTGAGCGTCTGGAGCTGCGATTCGATTCATACTGGAGCATCCGTGATGCTGAGAAAGTCATGAATAGCACGTTCAGTGAGTTGGCCACACCGCAGGTAAAGGCTACACAGGCAGAAAGGGAAGGGGTGGCCACTAGACAGCATAGCAGTAGGCAGATAGTGCAGGAGTCCCCTGAGGTCATCTCCCTCCTAAACAGATATACTGTTTTGGATACTGTTGGGGGAGATGTCTCAACAGGGGAAGGCAGCAGCAGCCGAGTTCATTGCACCATGGGTGGCTCTGCGGCACAGGAGGGAAGGAAAAGGAGTGGGAGAGCTATAGTGATAGGGGATTCAATTGTAAGGGGAATAGATAGGCGTTTCTGCGGCCGCAAACGAGACTCCAGGATGATATGTTGCCTCCCTGGTGCAAGGGTCAAGGATGTCTCTGAGCGGCTGCAGGACATTCTGGAATGGGAGGGTGAACAGCCAGTGGTCGTGGTGCACATAGGTACCAACGATATAGGTAAAAAACAGGATGAGGTCCTACAAGGTGAATTTAGGGAGTTAGGAGATAAACTAAAAGTAGGACCACAAAGGTAATAATCTCTGGATTACTACCAGTGCCACGTGCTAGTCAGAGTAGAAATAGGAGGATATTTCAGATGAATAGGTGGCTTGAAAAATGGTGCAAGGGGGAGGGATTCAAATTTCTGGGGCATTGGAACCAGTTCTGGGGGAGGTGGGACCGGTATAAACAGGACGGTCTGCATCTGGGCTGAACTGGAACCAATGTCCTAGGGGGAGCGTTTGCTACTGCTGTTCAGGAGGCTTTAAACTAATGTGGCAGGGGGATGGGAACAAGTGCAGAGAGACAGAGGGGTGTAAAATGAGGGTAGAAGCAAAACGTAGTAAGGTGAAAAGTAAAAGTGGCAGGCAGGCAAATCCAGGGCAAAAAGCAAAAAGAGCCACTTTTCAAAATAATTGTATAAGGGCTAAGAGTGTTGTAAAAACAAGCCTGAAGGCTTTGTGTGTCAATGCGAGGAACATTCGTAACAAGGTGGATGAATTGAATGTGCAGATAGTTATTAATGAATATGATATAGTTGGGATCACAGAGACATGGCTCCAGGGTGACCAAGGATGGGAGCTCAACATCCAGGGATATTCAATATTCAGGAGGGATAGACAAGAAAGAAAAGGAGGTGGGGTAGCATTGCTGGTTAGAGAGGAGATTAACGTAATAGAAAGGAAGGACATTACCCTGGAGGACATGGAAGCGATATGGGTAGAGCTGCATAACACTAAGGGGCAGAAAACGCTGGTGGGAGTTGTGTACAGGCCACCTAACAGTAGTAGTGAGGTTAGGGATGGCATTAAACAGGAAATTAGAAATGCGTGCAATAAAAGAACAGTAGTTATAATGGGTGACTTCAATCTACATATAGATTGGGTGAACCAAATTGGTAAGGGTGCTGAGGAAGAGGATTTCTTGGAATGTATGCGGGATGGTTTTCTGAACCAACATGTCGTGGAACCAACTAGAGAGCAGGCCATTCTAGATTGGGTATTGAGCAATGCGGAAGGGTTAGTTAGCAATCTTGTCGTGCGAGGCCCCTTGGGTAAGAGTGACCATAATATGGTGGAATTCTTCATTAAGATGGAGAGTGACATAGTTAATTCAGAAACAAATGTTCTGAACTTAAAGAAGGGTAACTTTGAAGGTATGAGATGTGAATTAGCTAAGATAGACTGGCAAATGATACTTGAAGGGTTGACAGTGGATATGCAATGGCAAGCATTAAAGATCACATGGATGAACTACAACGATTGTTCATCCCAGTTTGGCAAAAGAATAAACCAGGGAAGGTAGTGCACCCGTGGCTGACAAGGGAAGTTAGGGATAGTATCAAGTCCAAAGAAGAAACATATAAATTAGCAAAAAAAAGTGACACACCTGAGGACTGGGAGAAATTCAGAGACCAGCAGAGGAAGACAAAGGGTTTAATTAGGAAAGGGAAAAAAGATTATGAGAGAAAGCTGGCAGGGAACATAAAAACTGACTGTAAAAGCTTTTATAGATATGTGAAAAGAAAAAGATTGGTCAAGACAAATGTAGGTCCCTTACAGTCAGAAACAGGTGAATTGATCATAGGGAACAAAGACATGGCAGACCAATTGAATAACTACTTTGGTTCTGTCTTCACTGAGGAGGACATAAATAATCTTCCGGAAATAGTAAGGGACCGAGGGTCTAGTAAGATGGAGGAACTGAGGGAAATACATGTTAGTAGGGAAGTGGTGTTAGGTAAATTGAAGGGATTAAAGGCAGATAAATCCCCAGGGCCAGATGGTCTGCATCCCAGAGTGCTTAAGGAAGTAGCCCAAGAAATAGTGGATGCATTAGTGATAATTTTTCAAAACTCCTTAGATTCTGGATTAGTTCCTGAGGATTGGAGGGTGGCAATGTAACCCCATTTTTTAAAAAAGGAGAGAGAAACCGGGGAATTATAGACCGGTTAGTCTGACATCGGTGGTGGGGAAAATGCTAGAGTCGGTTATCAAAGATGTGATAACAGCACATTTGGAAAGAGGTGAAATCATCGGACAAAGTCAGCATAGATTTGTGAAAGGAAAATTATGTCTGACGAATCTTATAGAATATTTTGAAGATGTAACTAGTAGAGTGGATAGGGGAGAGCCAGTGGATGTGGTATATTTGGATTTTCAAAAGGCTTTTGACAAGGTCCCACACAGGAGATTAGTGTGCAAACTTAAAGCACACGGTATTGGGGGTATGGTATTGATGTGGATAGAGAACTGGTTGGCAGACAGGAAGCAAAGAGTGGGAGTAAACGGGACCTTTTCAGAATGGCAGGCAGTGACTAGTGGGGTACCACAAGGCTCAGGGCTGGGACCCCAGTTGTTTACAATATATATTAATGATTTAGACGAGGGAATTAAATACAGCATCTCCAAGTTTGCGGATGACACGAAGCTGGGCAGCGGTGTTAGCTGTGAGGAGGATGCTAAGAGGATGCAGGGTGACTTGGAGAGGTTAGGTGAGTGGGCAAATTCATGGTAGATGCAATTTAATGTGGATAAATGTGAGGTTATCCACTTTGATTACAAGAACAGGAAAACAGATTATTATCTGAATGGTGGCCGATTAGGAAAAGGGGAGGTGCAATGAGACCTGGGTGTCATTGTACACCAGTCATTGAAGGTGGGCATGCAGGTACAGTAGGCGGTGAAAAAGGCAAATGGTATGTTGGCATTCATAGCAAAAGGATTTGAGTACAGGAGCAGGGAGGTTCTACTGCAGTTGTACAAGGCCTTGGTGAGACCGTGCCTAGAATATTGTGTGCAGTTTTGGTCCCCTAATCTGAGGAAAGACATTCTTGCCATAGAGGGAGTACAAAGAAGGTTCACCAGATTGATTCCTGGGATGGCAGGACTTTCATATGAAGAAAGACTGGATCGACTAGGCTTATACTCACTGGAATTTAGAAGATTGAGGGGGGATCTTATTGAAACATATAAAATTCTAAAGGGATTGGACAGGCTAGATGCAGGAAGATTGTTTCCGATGTTGGGGGAGTCCAGAACGAGTGGTCACAGTTTAAGGATAAAGGGGAAGCCTTTTAGGACCGAGATGAGGAAAAACTTCTTCACACAGAGAGCGGTGAATCTGTGGAATTCTCTGCCACAGGAAACAGTTGAGGCCAGTTCATTGGCTATATTTAAGAGGAAGTTAGATATGGCCCTTGTGGCTAAAGGAATCGGGGGGGGGTATGGAGAGAAAGCAGGTACAGGGTTCTGAGTTGGATGATCAGCCATAATCATACTGAATGGTGGTGCAGACTCGAAGGGCCGAATGGCCTACTCCTGCACCTATTTTCTATGTTTCTATGAACTATGTACAGAGCAGGACAATATCCCAGCTGCTGTACTCCAAAATTAGTTATAGACTCACAGTGTACAACAGCACAGAAGCAGGCCTTTTGGCCCATCTAGTAAGTGTTGAACTGTGCCAAAAAAGGTCAGCTCAACATTGTAGGCCCATTGGCCTGTATGGTCCTACAGCCAATGACTGTGGGAGGTGAGGGAGGAGATTGCTGAGCCTCTGGCAATGATCTTTACATCATCAATGGGGATGGGAGAGGTTCCGGAGGATTGGAGGGTTGTGGATGTTGTTCCTTTATTCAAGAAAGGGAGTAGAGATAGCCCAGGAAATTATAGACCAGTGAGTCTTAATTCAGTGGTTGGTAAATTGATGGAAAAGATCTTGAGAGGCAGGATTTATGAACATTTGGAGAGGCATAATATGATTAGGAATAATCAGCATGGTTTTGTCAAGGGCAGGTTGTGCCTTACAAGCCTGATTGAATTTTTTGAGGATGTGGGAAAACACATTGATGAAGGTAGAGCAGTAGATGTAGTGTATATGGATTTTAGCAAGGCATTGGACAAGGTACCCCATGCAAGGCTTATTGAGAAAGTAGGGAGGCATGGGATCCAAGGGGACATTGCTTTGTGGATCCAGAATTGGCTTGCCCACAGAAGGCAAAGAGTGGTTGTAGATGGGTCATATTCTGCATGGAGGTTGGTGACCAGTGGTGTGCCTCAGGGATCTGTTCTGGGATCCCTACTCTTTGTGATTTTTTAAATAAATGACCTGGATGAGGAAGTGGAGGGATGGGTTAGTAAATTTGCTGATGACACAAAGGTTGGGGGTGTTGTGGATAGTGTGGAGGGCTGTCAGAGGTTACAGCAGGACATTGATAGAATGCAAAACTGGGCTGTGAAGTGGCAGATGGAATTCAACCCAGATAAGTGTGAAGTGGTTCATTTTGGTAGGTCAAATATGATGGCAGAATATAGTGTTAATGGTAAGACTCTTGGCAGTGTGGAAGATCAGAGGGATCTTGGGGTCTGAGTCCATAGGACACTCAAAGCTACTGAGCAGGTTGACTCTCTGGTTAAGAAGGCATACGGTGCATTGGCCTTCATCAACCGTGGGACTGAGTTTAGGAGCCGAGATGTAATGTTGCAGCTATATAGGACCCTGGTCAGACCCCGCTTGGGGTACTGTGCTCAGTTCTGGTCACTTCACTACAGGAAGGATGTGGAAACCATAGAAAGGGTCCAGAGGAGATTTACAATGATGTTGCCTGGGTTGGGGAGCATGCCTTATGAGAATAGGTTGAGTGAACTCGGCCTTTTCTCCTTGGAGCAACGGAGGATGAGAGGTGACCTGTAAGATGATGAGAGGCATTGATTGTGTGGATAATCAGAAGCTTTTCCCCAGGGCTGAAATGGCTAGCACGAGAGGATACAGCTTTAAGGTGCTTGGAAGTAGGTACAGAGGAGATATTCGGTGTAAATTTTTTTACGCAGAGAGTGGTGAGTGAGTGGAATGGGCTGCCGGTGGTGGTGGTGGAGGTGGATGTGATAGGGCACCTTAGGACAGGAAGGTTAGCCCCATGTGATGCCATTCAACGTCTGGAGGAGCACGCCCTCCGATATTTTTCCATCTGCTGGAAACCCACAGTTCTGCGATATAGGAGGGGAGGGAAGTTAGCGGGGCTGGGGCAAAAGGCTGAGCGGCGGGCTCAATACGCTCACATTCAAGCGCTCTATCATTCTTGGCGGAAAGATGCGGCCCAGACAGTTATCTCGGGGGCCAGGAAATCCGCCTATTTGCAAGATAGGACTCCTGGACTCCTGGAGACTCCTGGATAGGTACATGGAGCTTAGAAAATTAGTGGGCTACGGGTAACCCTGGGTGATTTCTGAAGTAAGTATATGTTTGGCATAGGTTTTCTATGTTGTAAATCTCCCGATCTGAAAGCGTTTTTAATGAGAAAACTTTGTGAAAAGATATTTGCTGTTTCAAAGGCAAGGGAAGCGTGGAGTGACAATGAATTCTACAGATTCATGTCTCTCTGGCTAAAGAAATTCCTCCTTAACCCAGTTCTAAATGAATGTCCCTCTATTCTGAGGCTGTGCGCTCTGGTCCTGGACTCCCCCTCTACAGGAAACATCCTCTCCATGACCATGACCATTCTGTCCAGGGCTTTCCATACTCAATAGATTGTAATGAGATCCCCCCATCATTCTTTGAAACTCCAGCGAGTACAAACCCAGAGGCCTCAAATGCTCCTCCTACGTTAACCCTTTCATTCCCAGAATCATTCTCGTGAATCTCATCTGAACCCTCTCCAATGTCAGGGCATCCTTTCCTAGATAGGGGGCCCAAGACTGCTCACCATACCCCAAACAAGGTTTACATTTTTATTGCATTTATTCAGAACATTTCAATTACACGGCTACAGCGGTGGTTATTTCTGCTGCATGCATGATTAGCACCATCTCCAATAGGGCATTTTCTACAGCTTGGATGCAAATCTCCTCCGTACACTTCCTGTAATATTCCCATACGGATTATCCGTCGGCAGCAGAACCTACAGGAGGTAAATAACAGACATCAGTGTTAGAGTGAGTTAATTGAATTCACTTAATTGGTAACAGCCTTTCACAGATTCAAGATTCAAGTTTATTTATCACCAGAACATTCAGGCATACAATGAAACTCTCAGTGTTAGAAACACCCAGCAGGTGAAGCAGCTTCTATGGATGAAGAAACTAGTCATTAATAATAATAACATCCAGGCACGTCTTGTACCCAGATTGGGTGGTGTTCAGGTCAGTGTCTTTTCTCCACGTTAGGAATAAAAAGCAATACCTTTTCACTTTAGAAATGGAGAGAGGTCTACGGAACAGAGTGATACAGCCGCTGCCCGGGAATCGCCAGGACATGCCTGGAGCGAGCGCTGTGCAGGACGGTAAGCAAACCGCTAGCGGTGCACTGCTGAATAGGCGGGTGGGCACCGGGAAACCCAAGAGAGGTACTGCCAGCATTCGGAGTAGCCCCTCAACGCCACAGGCTGTGACTGCTACAAGTGCTGCTCAGGGGAGCAGTTCACTTACAACTGCCACCACTCAAGCAGTTAAGATAAGAAAGACACACATGAAATGGTCATTAGAAGTAAACACATTCAATGTGCGTGTATACTACCACGTTACAGAACTTGGGACCAACATGACAACATAAAGGAAAATCTTCATCAACAGTTACCCAGTATTGAAAGCCACAATACTAAACACCACTACAGCAGTCCGGAAGTTCCTAGCACTTGAGAAATGAGTGTGCTTGGCTATGCCTGTACCTCAGGTTTTACCAGCTTGAGCTAAGAAGGAAAAAAATAATGATAATAATAACTTTATCAAGCACGTATCACATAGATGATGTAGTTCAAAGTGCTTTACACTGGGATAAAGTGCAAATGTCAAGATAAAAATCAAAATGAAACTAGAAGACATGAATTTCAGTTAAAAGCAAGGTTAAATAAATCAGTTTTGAGCTAGTGCCTAAAATTATCAACTGAGTCTGCATCCCTTACAGTTTTAGGTATTGAATTCCACAGTTTAGGAACATAGGTCAGAAAAGCTGACCTGCCAATTATCTTTTGAGGGAGATCGTTTAATTTCAAGAGAGCAGCAGAAGAGGAACTGAGAGCTCGAGCAGGATTGTAAAACAAATGTATCCCATTGTGATGTAACCCAGTTCTAGATCATTAAGAGCTTTAAAGACAAGGAAGAGAACTTTAAAATCAATTCTAAAAGATACAGGCAAAGGAACCAGACACGAAATGGGGGGATATTGGCCAGGTGCAGCCACTGAGCAGATTGAATTGGCATCATGGTTGGCATTGGTGTAGTGGGCTGAAAGGCCTGTTTCTGTGCTGTACCTTTCCATGTACTCCCTTCAGAACCCAGACAATGTTGTGCCAACCTTTTAACCTACTCGAAGATCAATCTAACCCTTCCCTCCGACATAGCCCTCCATTTTTCTATCAGCCACGTGCCTATCTAAGAGTTTCTTAAATGTCCCTCATGTATCTGCCTCTAGTTCCACGGCTGGGAGTTCCATGCATCTATCTTTCTCTGTGCAAAAAAAAAGCTACCTCTGACACGCCCCATTATACTTCCCACCAAACACCTTAAAATTATGCTCAATTGTATTAGCCACATCGGCCCTGGGAGAAAGTCTTTAGCTGGCCACTCCATCTATGAAGGGTCTTTCCTCTACACTCTGAACCCATAAATGCTACCTTATTATTCCCTTTTGACCTGCTTATTTATTTTGTGATTTATAGCATTTTTATGTCTTCGCACTGTACTACTCCACAAAACAACAAACTTCCTGCCTCTTGTGAGTTTTCCAGAGAGAGTAGGGTAGGGTGCCGTGCCCGGAGTGCTGCTAGAGGCAGATACACTGGGGGCATTTAGGAGACTCTTAGTTAGGCACACGGATGATAGAAAAATGGAGGGCTTTGTGGGAGTGGAGGGTTAGATTGATCTTAGAGTAGGTTAAAAGGTCAGGACAGCTCTGTGGGCTGAAGGGCCTGTACCGTGCTGTAGTGTTCTATGATACAAGGGATTCTGCAGGTGTTGTGCAGTTTTAATTGGCCACTGTAAATTGTCCCCAGTGTGTGGGTGAGGGCTGGAATCTGGGGTGAGTTGATGGGAATTGGTGGGGAGGGGGGGGAATAATGACAGCACAAAATTGTGGGCTGAAGGGCAAATACTGGTTCTATACATTCTATATAAATCGGAGATAATAAATCTGATTCCAACCCTATTTCTGAGTTAGATGTTTTCACCTCATTACTCTCTCCACAGAAGCTGCCCGACCTGCTGTGTCTTCAATGGCACTTTGATTTCATTTCAGATTTCCAACAGCTGCAGTTAAATGAATTCATTATAACCAGACCAGCAAACTCAAAAACAGTTCCTTTCCCCAAGCAGTTAGGCTGATCAACTTCTCCACTCAGTAACCCACCCCTCCACACTCCCAACCACCATTACTTTATCATTTCCTGTCAGTCACCTTATGTCCAGACATTCCTGTGCCTAGCGTCACTGTATAGACATATAATCAAATTCTGTATTTCACATTTCACATATTTTTTTCACAATTATATATATTTTCATATATATATATATCTATATATTTATTGTGTTTTTATTGTCATTGTGTTCTTTATCTTATTGTGTTTTTTGTGTTCCGTTGGATCCAGAGTAATTATTATTTAATTCTCCTTTACACTTGTGTACTGGAAATTACATTAAATGATCTTGAATCCTTAACTGCCTTAGGTCGAATGGCCCTGCTGGTACTTCTGAAATTTGTACTCATTATGATCAAATTGCATTGTTATCTTACATGCTGGATTTAATTTATAGAACTGTGGCATTTCAGATGACACACTGCTTTTATAACATATATTTTTACACCCAACAACGTACAATGTACCGAGCCACGTCGAAGCTGTCGCGCACTTCATTAAGACCACAAGGTCTGACATTAAGGAGTCTGTACAGATTTGATGAATCCAGTGAGCTTGTTGCTGTCACCAGGAATTTAGCTCACTCTTTCCGATAGAACACGTCAGACTCATGTTGGATTAGACCGCTTAATTGTTATTTTGTTTGCAATTTAACAATTTATGCCTGATTGCATTTTTTATAACTACATGTAATTGTTTTGTATGTTCCCTAGTGGTCATAGTATGTATATACAATTGTCCAGTATATCCCTGGTGGATATATTTGTATGATTCTGGAACCTTCTTCAGTGTTGTCTTATTTGAATAGGAGCTATCTGATTGGTGGACTCTTATCTATGAATTTGAATGGAAGTTTCTTATCTATGGAGTATCTATGGTGCCCTCTTTCTTTTTGCTTCTCTATCTCTTCACTCATTAGCATCCGGTCCTGTTACTGCCCATTTAAAACTGTTCTTTGTTGTATTAACACATAATAAAGTAATCATGAAACAGCAAGTTTTTTGCCTCTTTCCTGACTTGTGAAAGAACCTTCGATTAAAAACATCAGATCCCAACACTCACCTCATTATTGTTTGAAATCCCAAACTTTGTCATATCAATTGTGAAGTAATGCTTATTTGGCATAACTATTTCAATCTCTTCCATCTGAAAAACAGAGACACACAAAGGTAAGTGTTACAGCTGGCAGTGTATGTCTTCCTAGATTAAACACCGTATTACAGCACTTAAAATTTAAGAGACGACTGGACAGATATATGGAGAAATTTAAGGTGGGGGGGTTATATGGGAGGCAGGGTTTAAGGGTCGGCACAACATTGTGGGCCAAAGGCCTGTACTGTGCTGTACTATTCTATGTTCTATATTAGATCCACATCCGATCAGAGCTCCTAAAGTTGCTTTCCGACTCGGGGAACATCCGCAATTCCAGGATTTTGTTAAACTCCATTTAAAAAGGTGTTTATTTTCTCATGGTAACCACATCATGAAGCTGCACTTCTCATTTTTATCCTCTTTCTGAAATGAATTCCAGTTTGGGATTAAAACACCAATGCGCTTGAATGGAAAATCCCACAAAAAGTGGGTGAAGCCCTCTCCACCATTGAACACATCTACGTGGAGTGCTATTACAGGAAAGCAGCATCTGTCATCAGGGACCCCCACCACCCAGGCCATGCTCTCTTCTCAATACTGCCATCAGGAAAGAGGTACAGGAGCCTCAGGACCCACACCACTAGGTTCAGAAACTGTTATTACCCCTCAACCATCAGGCTCCTGAACCAAGAGGGATAATGTCACTTACTCCAACACCGAACTGTTCCCAAAAACTATGGACATTTTCAAGGACTCCTCATCTTACGTTCTCAATATTTATTGCTCATTAATTAATTATCATTATGGCTTATTTTTCTTTTTGTATTTGCACAAGTTGTTGTCTTTTGCAACTAGTTGTTTGTCCGTCTCCTTGTGTGCAGTTTTTCATCGATTCTATTGTGTTTCTTGGAGTTATTGTGAATGCCCACAAGAAAATCAATCTCAGGGTTGTATATGGTTACATATATGTACTTTGATAATAAATTTACTTTGAACTTTAAAATTTGTCTACGTTCTCATATTTAGTTGACTACATGCCACATGGGGAAGCCACTTCGCCCATCAAATCCATGCTAGCTCTCAGCACATTTCCATCAGTCTTGTTCTCCCACACAATTCCCTATATCCTGTTCCCCCACACCTGCCCATTGACTTCCCACTGGTATTTCAACACCCTCCCCCTCCACACCACATACAGCCATACTCACTAACAATCCATGGGGCATGCAAGGAAACTGGAGAACCTAGGGGAACTGGGGGAGTTTGCTAACTCCACACAAACTGCACCGGGGGTGAGGACCAATTTGATCACAGAGTGATGCATCACAGGAAAAGGTCCTTCAGTCCATCAAGTCCATCCTATCCATCAGAGGAGGACCTCCATTGGCCGGGGTCAACCATGGATGTTATGTCCTAGCTGTCATGGAGAGAAAGCTGTTGCCTACGTAACAGTCTCTGCCTCCCCATGCAGCTAATGAACCCAAAGAAACGGCAGAGACCAACACGGTTTGGCACCAGCAGCGTTACAGGAGTTGCCATTCAGTGTTGAACTCAGTGTAGGACTGCCTTAGCAACTCCACCTCAGGAATTTTCCCTCTGGGTTTGCTCCCAGAGCCTTCCCCATGAGTGGGTAGAGAGGCAGCAGAGCTTCGAACTCAGAGTTTTCCTTCTAGATGAGCTGCCAATCACAGCTGACAAACCCCATCTGCCCAAAGCAACTGGTCTTAAGCCACCAGTAGCCTCCTTTTGCCCTTCACCTGTCAGTAGAAACGATTCCGCTGGGCTTAGTAGCTAAGCCACACGTGAAGGCCAGGAGCTGGACTTGGTTGTCAGTGGTTAATTGGGACGTACGCCATTGGGGACATTTAATAAGTAGTGGGAGCTCATCCCCACTACCTCCCCTGGCTATGAAACCTGCCAACCATCAAGCTCTCATTTTTGCAGCAGTCCTACACTGGAGGTCCCTGGGGAGTGTTGTAGGACAGAAGGACCTAAGGGTACAAATACATAGTTTCCTAGTCACAGGTGATAGGGTGGTGAAGAAGCCTTTTGGCAAGCTGGCCTTCATTGGTCCGGGCATCGAGTACAGGGACAGTGATGTTCTGTTGCAGAGGGTTGTGTGCTTCTTGTTAGCTAAAAAAGTTAAGGATTCTAGAAGGAGAAATTGGGATTCAAAGATGAAGAAACAATGCTTTAATAAGGTTGGCATGTTAACGTAACCATTAGCACAAGGCTGTTACAGAGCCAGCAGCCGGGTTCAATTACACAGTACAGGAGACCTGGGGTTCAATTCCCACCACTGCCTGTTTGGGAGTTAGCACATTCTCCCCATGACCACATGGGTTTCCACTGGGTGCTCCAGTTTCTCCAAAGTCATACAGGTTAGTGGTTTGGTTGGTTTGGAGGTTTGGAGACTGATCAAAGGAAGAATGTGATGAAGATAGAATATAGCAACACACACAAAATGCTGGAGGAACTCAGGTCAGGCAGCGTCGATGGAAGGGAACAAACAGTTGGTGTTTCGGGCTGAAACTGGCCATCTTGATGAAAGATTTCAGCCTGAAATGGTGACGGTATATTCCTCTTCATAGATGCTGCTGAGTTCCTTCTGCATTTTGTGTGTGTTGCTCAAGATTTCCACCAATATGCATCAGGCAGTGTCCATCAATAAGGACCCCCATCACCCAGGACATGCCCTCTTCTCATTGCTACCATCATGGAGTTGGTACAGGAGCCCAAAGACACACTCAATGTTTCAGGAACATCTTCCCCTCCACCATCACATTTCTGAATGGACAATGTTCATAATGGAACTCATCATCATTAAGTGCTGTGTTGCATGACATGGGTGATCTTGGTCTTTCCATGACCATGACTGTTCTTGGCAAATTTTTCTACAGAAGTGGTTTGCCATTGCCTTCTTCTGGGCAGTGTCTTTACAAGATAGGTGACCCCAGCCATTGTCAACAGTCTTCAGAGATTGTCTGCCTGGTGTCAGTGGTCACATAACCAGCACTTACGATATGCACCAGCGGCTCATACGGTCATCCACCACCGGCTCCCGTGGCTTCACGTGACCCTGATCGGTGTGGGGGGGGGGGGGCTATGCAGGTACTATGCCTACACCCTGCAGGCTGGCGGAGGGACGGAGTGCCTTATACCTCCTTTGGTAGAGACATATCTCCACACTGCCTTATACCTCCTTTGGTAGAGACATATCTCCACACTGCCTTACTATTTTTTGCTCTCTTTTTGCATTATTTATTTAATGTAATTTTTAATATATATTTCTTATAGCAATTTGCGGTTTTTATTATTATGCATTACACTGTACTGCTGCCGCAAATCAACAATTTTCATAACATATGCCAGTGATATTAAATCTAAAACTGTTTCTGTTTCCCAGCATCTACAGAATCCCTTATGTTAATGAAGACAGAATATGATTCCAGTAACAGGGTCACTCCCATGACCCTGTTGATAGAGAGTCCGTCAGTGAGGATTAGTCCACAAGAGAAGTTGTTGAGGAGAGAGGGCAACTGATGGTTGAGGTTGGGTTACTTATTGAGAGTGGAGTGGTCCAAAGCATGGGCAGGTAAGTGAACGAAAGATTGGTCCAGATTTATTGGGTTCTCAGGGGTTCACGATGGGAGAAACCAACCCAACTCCAGAGAACAAGCACTGACCTCTGGAACCCTGCTCAGACTGAGACACTGAGCTTCATAGAGAGAGTGCTGAATGGACGGAGAGTAGATTCCACGATCATAGGGACCGGCAAACGTCTCAAGGATGGAATCCTTCACAGTATTCCTAGGAGAAACGATATACTCAGTGTTAGCTGCTTCCTCCGTTTTCCCACTCTCTCAGAGGCTGCGTGGTCCCCAGTGGCATTAGGGTGGTGAAAGGCAGAACCCTTACTGGTAAATGTGTGGACACACAGGGAGGAGCAACGTCTGGGTAGCCTCTAACCGTACACTGAATTCTCCAGCTTCCAGTAATTCCTCCCACCACCCCCCTCCCTGTTCTCTGTGGGTCATGTACTGCTTGTTGACTTCTTTTTAACAGTTTGTGCAATTTATCCTCTTTTGCATATTGGATGTTTGTTGATCTTTGTTGTGGGCTTTTTTTGTGGATTCTTTGTTTGTGTTTCGTGGCTGCCTGCAAGAAGATGAATTTTAAGTTTGTATGTGGTATAAATAACTTCGATAGTAATAGTATTTTGAACTTTGAACTTCTCTCTTTTTCCATTTTCCATTCTGGATCCCTTCTTGCCTCTTCTCTTCTCAACAGCTGTCTACCACCTTCCTCTGGTTCCCCCTCCTCCTTCGCTCTCCTATCAGACTCCTTTTTCAGCACTTCACGTTTTACACTCCCAGCTTCTTATTTCACCGCCCCTTCCCTACTTCCCCCTCACCTGGTCTCACCTATCACCTGACAGTTTGTTCTCCTCCCCCCACCTTCTTGTCCTGGTTTCTTCCTCCTTCATCCCAGTCCTGATGAAGGCTCTTGGCCTGAAACATTGACTGTTTATTCATTTCCATAGATGCTACAAGGCCTGCTGAGTTCCTCCAGCACTTTGTGTGTGTTTCCCATTTACATCTCTGTGTGTCTGTGTGTGAGTGAATGGGTGGGGTGGAGAAAGGGGGCTTGTTTTGTTGTTGTTGTTTTGGTTTGTAGTTGTTTGTGTTGTTCTGCCAAACATTGTGGGAATGCCATGTTGGTGCTGGGACTCATGCGGGCTGCCCCCAGCACACCCTTAGCTTTAGAAGACAGAAGTTTAGCTCTGTTAGTCACATGGACATCCAAACATTGAAACCCACGGAGAAATGCGTCATTTTGCACCCAATGATTGTGCAAGGGTCACCACACTTCTGGCGCCCATGACGTTGTACAAACCTGACTGAGCTACTGGCACCCAATCTCTTCTGCCTCCACATGGTCCATATCCCTCCCTCTCCCTCCAATCTCTGCTCATTTATGTGCCTGAAAGAAAACCTCTTGAATGCCCCTGTTGTATCTGTGTCCAACGCCATCCCTGACTGCACATTCCAGGCATCCATCACTCTGAATGTAAGACCATAGACCATCACACCATAAAACACAGGAGCAAAATCAGGCCATTTGGCCCATTGTGTCTGTTCCACCATTCCATCATGTCTGATTTATTATCCTTCTCAATCCCATTCTCCTGCCTTCTCCCGTGACTATTGCTGCCTGACTAATCAAGACCCCATTAACCTCCACTTTAAATATCAAAGGTTGAAAGGTCCAATGTCAGAGAAATGTATACAGTCTACATCCTGAAATGCTTTTTCTTCGCAACCATCTGCAAAAACAGAGAAGTGCCCCAGAGTATGAACGACAGATAAACTAAGAACCCCAAAGTACCCCCCAGCTCCCCCTCTCCCGCGTGGAAGCGGCAGCGAGCAACAATCCCCCCTCCCCCCACCCGCCGCTGAGCACTCGAGAATGAGCAAAGCATTAGCAAAGACACAGACTTGCAGTTACCCCAAAGACTTAGCGTCTCACCCGGCTTTCGACATAGTGCAGATTCTCTCTCTCCCCAATAAGGGAGAAAAAGGTGTCTCCGTTTTCCCAGTGAGCGGGGAGACATAACAAACACCTCGCTGGTTTAAAACGTTAAAGTCTGTTACATCGCCTTATTCGAGCTCTATACCCAATGACTTGGCCTCCACAGCCACCCGTGGCAATGAATTCCATAGACTCACCACCCTCTGGCTAAGAAATTCCTTCTCATCTCTGTTCTTAAGACAAGTCCTCCTATTGTGAAACTGTGCCCTCTGGTCCTAGACTCCGCCATGAAAGGAAACATTCTCTCCACGTCCACTCTATCCAGGCTTTTAATAATTGTTAGGTTTCATTGCGATTCCCCCCTCCCCCACATTCTTCCAAACTCCAGCGAGTACTGGCTCAGAGCCATCAAACGCTCCTCACACCATAACTGGGTTCATTCTTGTGAACCCTCTCTGGACCCTCTCCAATGCAAGCACGTCCTTTCTCAGATAAGGGGCTGAAAACTGTTCACAATGATCATTCCAAGGAATCTCTCCTTGTTCCTTGCAGGGCTATGTGTGATCCCCAATCCCAGTGACACGGTGGCCGGGACATTCGAGGAGAGAGGGGTTGATGTGAGGGATGTTGCCTTGAATAACCCCACCAACAGCAGCGCTTTGGTTACACCAATGTACCAGACAGCATCAAAGTTGATTGGCCTTGACGTGCTGTAGCGCCACTTGGCATACACAACGGTGGAGAAGATCCGATCCTTCACTTCAGGCAGTGTGGTGAAGCGGTCCTTCTGGAAGCCCTCGAACCCGGATTGCGTTGTCTTCAGCACCTGCATGTCCTTGATTCCAGAATGAATCACGGCTGGCTCTGCAAACCAAAAGTAGGTAATCTGGTAAGTCACCAAAGATAATCAAATCTAGACAGGTGTACCGTGGAGAGCATTATCAAACACAAGAAAAGCTGCAGATGCTGGAAATACAGGCAATGCACAAAAAATGCTGGAGGAACTCATCAGGCCAGGAAGCATGACGGATGAAGGGTCTTGTCTCGAAAAGTCAACTGTTTACTCTTTTCCATAGATGCTGCCTGGCCTGCTGAGTTCCTCCAGCACTTTGAGGAGAGCATTCTGACTGGTTGCATCATCGTCTGGTATAGAGACTCCAATGCACAGGATCAGGAAAAGCTGTAGAAGATTGTAGACTCAGCCAGCTCCATTATGGCCACTAACCTCACCACCATTAAGGACATCTTGAAAAGGAGGCAGCACCACGGTAGTGTAGCGGTGAGCGCAATGCTATTCCCGCTTGGGAACGCACAGTTTGGAGTTCATTTCTGTCGTAGTCTGTAAGGAGTTTGTATGTTCTCCCTGTGACCACACGGATTTCCTCCTGGTGCTCCGGTTTCCTCCCACAGTCCAAAGACGTATGGGTTAGTAGGTTAATTGGTGTCGTCAATTGTCCTGTAATGAGGCTAGGGTTAAATAAGTGGGTTGGTTGGTGGCACAGCTTGTTCTCTGCTCTACATAGACAGGCAGGCAGACAGACGGGTAGACAGGTAGATAGATAAATAGATAGATCCAGCATGAAGAACCTATACAGGGTGTCCAGAGCACTGTACCTTATGGTGATGGAGACACTTGTGTGATCCTGAGATCCTGAGAGCGATGCTGTCTGTTTAGCTCCTGGTAGGGTCACCCTTGGCGGTAAAGGCAAGGGGGAGGATCCAGATGATGTGTGGTGCAACTAAGACCTCAACAGTAAAGCAGGCAGGAGATTATGGTAAGTCGGAGTCTGCAGCAGAAGAGGGCCCCCAATCGTCTCGGTCTCCATGCCACTGGATTTTGGCCCTTTCTCTGTCAAGGACTGTGAGGTGGCTGCTTGTGCATCAGCCCCCCCACGTTGAAAGGCCTCACGCCTAGGTATTTTTCCCGGCTTGGCAATCGGATCGGCCAACTTGTGGCGGTCAGGAAGCAGTGACAGGAGCAAGAGAGTGAAGTCTGGGAGCTCCCAGCTGCAACCTGGCACTTGATCTTGGACTGAGGCAGACAGTGCTTTCTGGCAGCTGGCCCCATGGCTGAGCAGCTCTCTTCCGGACCCACCCCTCATGGGAAAGGTACCCTGAAAATAGCCTGCCTCCTCACTCCTGACTGGATTACCGCATCCAGCGGGACCACCTGATGCACCATCAATAACTCACTCTGAGACGTAAGAAGCGAGATAACGGCTTTTATTGACTGGAAGAATGAACAACACTACATCCTGGAGAATGAGGCCGGGCACAGGCCTCAGTCGCCTTTATACAGGGGTCTGTGGGAGGAGCCACAGGAGCAGTCCAGACAGGTATATGTAGTTCACCACACCACCATACTGCGGTGTGAAACAAAAGCATATGAATTTGGATCCTGGGACGTGCGGACACTTACGGGGAGCGAAACCAGCAATCACCCTGAAAGGCGTACTGCCGTCACCTCAAAGAGCTGAAAAGATCCCGAATTGTCTTTGCCACTCTCTCTGAAGTGTGATTGGCCAAGGAGGAGAAGAAGGGTGGTTACATCTTTTTCTGGGTAGGGAGATCGGCAGATGAACGCAGAATCCACGGAGTTGGATTCACCATAATGAACGGCATCATCAGTCACATTTCCGAATTGCCAGTTGGCTTCAATGGACGCCTCATGGCCATGCGCCTTCAGCTCGCTAACAACCAGATGGCTACAGCTGTGAGTGCTCACGCTCTAACCCTAGACTCACCAGATGATGTTAGGGAGACATTCTATGCCGACCTGGACTACATACTATCAGGTATTCCCAAGGAAAATAAGGTCATTCTTCTTGGACATTTCAGTGCTAGAGTCGGCAGGGGCAATGACTCATGGAAAGGCACATTTGGGAAGGAAGATGTTGGTAACATCAACTCCAGTGGAGTGCTCTTACTGTCCAAGTGTGCTGAACAGGACTTGACCATCACCAACACCCTGTTCCATCAGAGAAAAAAAGGTGAAAACTTCACGGATGCATCCCTGTTCAAAGACTTGGCATCTTATAGATTATGCCATTGTTTGGAGGAAGGATCGCAGAGGTGTAAAGAATATAAGAGCCATGATCAATGCTGATGATGGCGGGACAGACCAACAGTTTATTTGCTCACAAATGTCCATCAAAATCATGCGGAGAGTAGAGTGTAAAAGAAGCTGAGCCATCCCAGTTTCAACATCGAGAGCCTAAAGAAGACACGGCGAGTATACAACATCTCCGGACTGCCCTTACTGAAAGATTCCCAAAGCACACTGGACCAGACTGAAGACCACCATCTTTGATACTTGTAAAAAAATCATTGGATACAAGACCAGGCAAAACAAAGATCGGTTTGATGACAGTGACAATGAAATAGTAGAGCTAATCATCAACAAAAGGAAGGATTTCTGTTCCTGACAGAAGAACGTCAAGAGTAAAGCAAAATGATAAGCCCACTCCACAGCTAAGCCTGTAGTCCAGCGTAGAGTAAGGGTAATAAAGAATCAGTGGTGGACTGAGAGATCCCTAGAAACACAGCAAGTACACGGTGGCCTGGGGAGTATTGTAAAACAGAGAGAGTGAAGGGTATAGGTACAGGTTGTCCTGGTGAGTATAGTAGAACAGAGAGAGTGTCCTAAAGAGTGTTGTAGAACAGACAGAGCAAGGGGTATAAGTACAGGGTTTCCTGGGGAGTGTTGTAGACAGAGGAAGCTAGGTGTGCAGGTTCAAAAATCAGGAAGTTATGTTGCAGTTTTATAAAACTCTAGTTGGGCCACATCTGGAGTATTGCATACAGTTCTGGTCACCCCATTACAGGAAGGATATTGAGAGGTTGGAGGGGGTGAGAATAGGTTTACCTGGATGCTAGAGGGCACGTGCTATAACAGGAGGTTGGACAAAATTGGGTTGTTTTCTCTGGAGCAGTGGAGTCTGAGTGGAGATCTGAGAGTCATAGATAGAGTAGACCGACAGTATGGTTGTAATGTCTAATATAGTGGAGTAAAGGGAATTATAGAGGCATGAGAGAGGAGTTTGCCAGAATTTATCAGAAAAGAACACTGGCAGGGATGATGGCAGAGCAACAATGGCTGGAATTTCTGGAAGCAATTCAGAAGGCACAGGATATATATATATCTCAAAGAGGAAGAAGTATTCTAATGCAGGGTGACACAACTGTGGCTAACAAGAGAAGTCAAAGCCAACGTAAAAGCCAAAGAGATGACATAATAGAGTAAAGGTTAGAGGATTTAAAATAGAGCAAAGGTTAGATGATTGGAAAGCTTTTAAAACCCAACAGAACGTAACTAAAAATGCCATTAAGAAGGTAAAGATTAAGTAAACTAGCCAATAATATTAAAGAGGATACCAAAAGTTTCTTCAAATGCATAAAGTGTAAAAGAGAGGCAAGAGTGGATATCGGACAACTGGAAAACGATGTTGGAGAGGGAGTATTGTGGGACAGGGAAATGACAGATGAACTGAATGAGTATTTTGCTTCAGTCTTCACTGTGGAAACACCAGCTGTATGGTGGAAGTTTCACTTTTCAAGAAGGGAGAGAAGGCAGAAGAAAGGAAACTATAGGCTAGCGAGTCTGACCTCAGTGGTGGGGACAATGTTGGAGTCAATTATGAAGGATGAGGTCTCAGGGTACTTGGAAGCACATGATAAAATAGGCTGTAGTCAACATGGTTTCCTCAAGGGAAAATCTTGTCTGACAAATCTGTTGAAATGCTTTAAAGAAATAACAAGCAGGATTGACAAAGAAGGATCAGTTGCTGTTTTCTACTTGGAAAACAGTCTGAAAAGGTGCCAAACATGAGGCTGCTTAACAAGCTATGAGGCCATAGTATTACAGGAGAGAATCTAGCATGGATAAAGCATTGACTGATCGGCAGGAGGCAAAGAATGGGAACAAAGGGGGCCTTTTCTGGTTGGCTACCAGTGACTAGTGTTCCATAGGCGTCTATGTTGGGATCAATTGTCTTTACGTTATATGTCAATGATTTAGATGATGGAATTGATGCTTTTGTTACAAAGTTTGCAGACAATATGAAGATAGGTGGAGGGACAGATAGTTTTGAGTAAGTATAAAGGCTACAGAAGGACTTAGACAGATTGGGAGAATGACAAAGAAGGAATACAGTGCTGGGAAGTGTATGGTCATGCACTTTGGTAGAAGTAATGAAAGGGATTACCATTTTCTAAATGAAGAGAAAATACAAAAAACTGAGGTGCAAAGGGACTTGGAAGTCCTTGTGCAGGATTCCCTAAAGGTTAATTTGCAGGTTGAGTCAATGGTGAGGAGGCAAATGCAATGTTAGCACTCATTTCAAGAGGACTAGAATATAAAAGCAAGGATATAAGGTTGAGAATTTATAAAGCACTGGTGAGGCCTCATTGGGAGTATTGTGAGCAGTTTTGGGCCCCTTGTCTTAGAAAGGATGTGCTGAAACTGGAGAGGGTTCAAAGGAGGTTCACACAAATGGTTCCAGGATTGAATGGCTTGTCATATGAAGAGCATTCGATGGCTCTGAGGATGTTTCCTATGGTGGGAAGGTCTATGGCTAGAGGACACTGCCTCAGAATAGAGGGGCTTCCTTTTAGAATGAGGATGGGAAGGAAGATGAGGAGTGTGGTGAATCTGTGGAATTCGTTGCCACAGACAGCAATGGAGTCCAAGTCTATATGTATATTTAAGCAAAGGTTGATAGTTCCTTGATTGGTCAGGGCACAAAGAGATATGGGAGGGAGGAAAAGGCAGGAGACTGGGGCTAGGAGGAAAATTGGATCAGCCATGATGAAATGGCCGAGCAGACTCAATGGGCCATACGTCCTAATTCTGCTCCTTTATCTTACGTTCTTATGGTCTAATACCAGAGGGCATGCATTGAAGATGAGAGGAGGTAATTTCAAAGCAGATGTGAGCGACAGGTCTTTTACACAGAGAGTGGTGGGTGCCTGGAATGTGTTGCCTGGGATGTTGGTAGAGGCAGATACTGTAGGGACTTTTAAGAAATGTTTGGATAGAGACATGAATGTAGGAAAATGGAAGGATACGTAAGTTGTGCAGGCAAAGGGGATTAGTTAGTTGGCCATTTGATTACAAATTGAATTGTTTTGACACAACATTGTGGGCTGAAGGGCCTGTTCCTGTGCTGTACTGTCCCATGTCCTATGAGCCATGCCTCCTGGGAACAGGTGATGAATGAGCCTCTGCATCCAGCACATAATTCTCCGACACTTCCACCGTACCCAATGGGATCCCACCACCAAGCTCATCTTTCCCTCCACACTCGCCCTCCACTTTCTGCTTTCCACAGGGATTGCTCCCTACATGACTCCCTTATCTATTTGACCCTCCCCACTGATCTCCCTTCCCCCTTCACCATTTCCCATCCCCTTTTCCCTCTCTTATCTTATCTCCTTGCCTGCCCATCACCTCCCTCTAGTGCTCCTCCCCCCTTTTCTTTTTCCCATGGCCTTCTGTCTCTTATATCAATTTCCTTCCCAGCTCACCTGGTGCTTCTCTCTCCCCTCCCCCCACCTTTAAAATCTTTTTTTCTCCAGTCTTGCAGAAGGGTTTCAGCCTGAAACGTCAACTGAATTCTTTTCCTAGATGCTGCCTGGCCTGCTGAGTTCCTCCAGCATTTTGTGTGTGTTGCTCGGATTTCCAGCATCGGCAGATTTTCCCTTGTATGTGATGTTTATCAACCGCTCACAGAGGCCGCCCCACACGGGCTGAGTATCACAGCATTGCTCAGGCTACACTGAGCGTTCCCCTTCCCGTCAGAGGTAGTCCACTGCCGAGCCAAACTGAACGGACTGTAAGACCCTGAGCAGATCGGGGGGTAGGAACATACCATTCTGGGTCTCCTCAACCACACAGAAACGGGTGGCGTCTCCACCATGAATGAAGGCGTGAACATGCTCCAGTCCATCCTAGGGGAAGGAATGGGCCCGTGTTAGTTCTGGTCAGCTAGTTACCGAGAGCCGTTAACTATACCTTAATGAATTTATTGTCCTCCTGACAATCCAAGTTCAACCTGATGGGGTTGATGGGACGATAAGAAAGGCATACGACATACTTAATTGAGTCCAGAGTCAGGATGTTACGTTGCATCTTTAGAGAACTCTATTTTGGCCACATCTGGATTATTGGGTTCAGTTCTGGTCAATACATTATAGGGAGGTTGTGGAGGCTTTGGAGAACATACAGAAGAGGTTTACCTGGATGCTGCCTGCATTGGAGGGCCAGAGTTTGGACAAACTTGGATTGTTTAACTAGAGCTGGAGTCACAGACTGGGGCTCAATTCCTTCCGCTGTCTGAGAGGGCTCTGTACGTTCTCCCCATGACTGCATAGTTTCCTCTGGGAGCTCCAGTTTCCTGCCACCCTCCAAAGACATCTGGGTTAGAGTTGGTCAGCCGTGGGCAGGCTATTTTGGTGACAGAAGCATGACGATGCTTGTGGGCTGTGTTGGTTGTTGACTCAGATGATGCTTCTCACTCTGAGCTTCGATGTTTGGATGTACCTGTGACAATCTTCCCCTTTCCATGGAATGACAGAGCACAGGGGGGTATTGGCACAGGGGGGTATGGGCTGACCGCAGGAAACTGGGACTGTTTGGGTGCTCAGCATTGAGCAGTTGGGCCGAAGAGCCTGTACTTAATGCTATATAGCTCTGTGACTCAATCAGGTTAAGGTATGTGGTGGACAATTAAAGTTAGAAAGGAACAGGTGAGCACTGAGATCAGAGAGCTGTGAGCCTGGAGGATGTTACGGAACGAGAGGGAAGGAAACCCACGGAGGAATGTGAGAAGGTTTGATAAGGATCCACAGAACGTGGGCAGGATAGAGATGAGCAAATAATGAAATTATAGGGTGTCCCCAGTGCCCTAGTCCCCTCATGCATGGTAGTGCAACACTTTACAGTGATCAGCAACCCAGGTTCAGTTCCCACCACTGCCTGTTAAGGAACTTGTATGGTCTCTCCGTGAAGGCATGGGGTTCCGTTCCTCTGGGTGCTCTGGTTTTCTGCCACATACAGGGTAAGCTTTGTAAGTTCGTGGGCATGTTACCTCGGCACTGGGAGTGTGGCAACACTTACGGGCTGCTCCCAGCACATCATTGGACTGTGTTGGTCGTAGACGCAAACGAGAGATTTCTCTGTACGTTTTGGTGTTTGGGTTACATGTGACAAATAAAGCTAATCTACCTTCTCTAGGCGCCTCCAGGGTACCTCCTTAATGTAGACCTGTGCCCGAGAAACCTGATGGAAGGACGTCAGGAAATGGGTGCAAATATCCAGCGCAAATTCTTCAATAGTTCGAATCTGACAACACAGGACATTTCAATGTACACAGGAGTCTTTCCTCATTTCATTCCGTTATCCAACATAATGCATAAATTGGCTTACTATTGTCACTTGTACAGCGAAAAACCTGCATACTGTTTGTACAGATAATTTATGAATGGCTTTTCATGTGAAGAGTGTTTGATGGCTCTGGGCCTGTATTTACTGGAATTCAGAAGAATGAGGGGTGACCTCATTGAAACCTATCAAATGGTGAAAGGCCTCAAATGAGTGGATGTGGAGAGGATGTTTCCTGTGGTGGGAGAGTCTAAGATCAGAGGACACAGCCTCAGAATAGAGTGGTGTCCTTTTAGAATGGACATGAGGAGGAACTTCTTTAGCCAGAGAGTGGTGAATCTGTGGAATTCATTGCCACAGGCATCTGCGGAGGCCAAGTCTTTATATGTATTTAAAGCAGAGATTGATAGATTCTTGTTGGGTCAGGGCATGAAGGGATATGGGGAGAAGGCCGGAGATTGGGGCTGAGTGGAAAATTGGATCAGCCATGATGAAGTGGCGGAGCAGACTTGATGGGCCAAATGGCCTAATTCTGCTCCAATATCTTATGGTCTTATTTAATTATATCAGGGCATGAGATGGAACAAGTGGTGCTTTGGAAAACTTAAAGTACTGCAGGTCTACCCCATCAGCAAGTTGAAGATTGGTGGAGAAAGTGAAGGAGCTGTGCATCATGCTGCAGGCCTAGACAAAGGAGGCGTACAGTCTAATAGCGAGTGACCTTCTTGGTTGCTCTTCCTGTGATCACAAGACCCTTTTTGGACATTGTTAATGCGGTATGCCGCGAGTTCGATTCACTGGTTGATTGACTGAGAGCAGGGGCGGATGGCGGGGGAGTTGCATGGCCTCAGTCGTGGCAAGAACTAGGCCTCCAGCCACAGTGTCGCCTGCATACAGCTGCCCGGAGAGAGGCATTGGAGCTGGTGCGCTCCACCGGGGGCCGAGTGGCTGGAGTTGGTGTTGCCTCCAACAAATGTGTTTACTCAGCAGAAGACAAGCCCAGTTGTGGACCTCTACAGATTTTGGCAGCATTGGATGGCTCGAGTTTGGACTCTTTTACTGAGTGTGTGTGTGTGTGTGTGTGTGTGTGTGTGTGTGTGTGTGTGTGTGTGTGTGTGTGTGTGTGTGTGTGTGTGTGTGTGTGTGTGTGTGTGTGTGTGTGTGTGTGTGTGTGTGTGCGTGCGCACGCGCGCGTGCGTGTGTTTTTCTGTGAATATGCTTCTTTGCTCACCATTTTGAATGTGCTATTTTGTGAGTTTTGCACCCTGGCCTCTGAGGAACACTGTTTCATTCGCTGTATCTATTATGGTCGAATGATAATTAAATGATTTGATTTGATATGCTCTCCTCCAGAACCCAGTTGTCTAACTGAGTTAGTCCTATATCCAAACCTTTCCTCACCAAGTACCTTTTAAATGCCATAATTCTGCCCACCTCTACCACAGAGGATGGCATGATTGTGACACTTTACAGTAGTGACTGTAAGATTGGGGTTCGATTCCTGCCACAGTCTATAAGGGGTTGGTATGTTCTCTCCGTGACCACGTGGGTTTCCTCCCACAGTCCAAAGACACACGGGTTAGGGTTAGTGCGTTGTGGACATGCTATCTTGGTACTGGAAGCATGGCGATACTTGCAGGCTGCCCCAGCACATCCTCGCTGATTTGAGTTGGCCCACAATGTTGTGCTATCCTTATACCTACTCTTAGATAAATCTAGCCCTTACTTCCTACAATGCGCTCTATTTTTCTATCTTCTATGTTCCCATCTAAGAGCTCCTTAAATGTCCCTAATGTATCAACCTCTACCAACACCACTAGCATGGTGTTCCACGCACCCACCACTTTCTGTGTAAAAAAAAATGGTCTCCATACATTGAAAATTTACACTTTTTCAATGAGACGAATAAAGCTAATCTTCCCCTCCACCCACCTTTTTATTCTGGCATCTTCACACTTCATTTCCAGTCCTGACTGGGGGGTGGGGGTGAGGGCGGGTCTCAGGCTGAACCGTCAACAGTTCATTCATCTCCATAGATGCTGCCTGACCTGCTGAGTTCCTCCAGCATTTTGTGTGTGTTGCTCTGGATTTCCAGCATCTGCAGACTTCCTTGTGTTTATGAAAGCTAATTTTTGATCTTTTCTCCATGGGAAAAGGACTGCGACCTCTCACCTATCATCAGGCACAGGACTGGCATGTCATAGACGATGTGTGTACACCATATACAACCTTCAGATCCATCTTCTTACAGGCAGCCACAAAACAAAGAAATACAATGGAATCCGTGAAAACCCCCCACACAACAAAGACTGACAGACAACCAACGTGCTAAAAAAGAACAAATCATGCAAACAATTTTAAAAAAATAAGCAAATAGAAGACAGAACATGGATCATAGAGTTCCCGAAAGTGAGATCACTGGCACGGGGTCAGAGGTCAGGAAGAAGTTCTGGCCACACTCACCCCTCTGAGCTTCGCCAAGGCATGAACGGTATTTTTCATGGTGTCAGTGGGAATGATATCGGAATTGTCTCCACGGATATAATCCTTCCGTGACTTCAGCGTCAGCTGGACGTCAGCTTCGATCTCTTTGATGTGATGATAGTTCCCCTCTCTCTTGACACTCAGCACCTTCACCACGTCTTTCCCGTACCCTGTACGGACAAATTCCACATCTGCCTGCGGAGTGAAAGGAAATATAATTGGATCAAAGCAACGGGAACTCCACCACGCCTGTCCCGGCTGTGAAAGGAGGAGGTTCGTACATGGGGCTGGCAAATCCATCCCGTAAAAACCCAGTGCTCCAGAAACGCCAACAGAAGCTCCAAAGACCTCATCCCTGGGAGGACACACCAAGAAGATGGGCTACACCTGGAGACAACCTGGAAGAATGGCCCAGGACAGTGGACTCCGGTGAGCTGCCATTGGTGGCCTAGGCCTCAGTAGCAGTGCTGGCTCAAGAAGAAAAAACCAACAGGCCATAATTATTGGAAACACTTGTCTGCTTCAGACTGTATCTGCTGAGAAAGGAAACAAAGTTTACTGGTTGTAATCTTCAAATTCATCAGGTTTAAATCCAAGACTCTAAGCTATCATTGTAAGAGCGATTCAGATTAGTTTATTGTCATATTTTTAGGGGTGTATGGGGTATCCAGGGAGGGGTAGCACCTCTGGTGAAGGGGCCTGTTGTGTCCATTCTGGGACAGCTCACTCACCTTTGGTCCCCATTTACAAGAGGACTAGAATATAAAATCAAGCACAGGATTCTAAAGCTTTATAACGTGTTGGTCAGGCAGGTCTCGGCATATTGCGAGCCACATATCAAAGGAAAGATGTGCTGGTCAGGAGGGGATCCAGAGGAGGTTCACAAGATCCCAGCAATGACAGGGTTAACGTTTGAGGCGTCAGCTTGCACGTGATGGAGCTCAGCAGGGTCTCAATAAAACCTACCGAATACTGAAAGGCCCGGATAGAGTGGACGTGGAGAGGATGTTTCCATTAGCGGGAGAAACTATGATCTGAGGGCACAGCCTCAGAATATAAGGCATCCTTTTAATAACAGATACACACGATACCCGATGAGCACAAAAAATCACGGACTGGTACAGAGTGCAGTAATGTGACCTGAGGCGGGGCAGGAAGAACTATTACAGGAACAATGGTGAGAGAGATAGAATTAAGAGTTGGAGAAGATGGCAGTCCCACTGGGAAGGGGATGTAAAAGAGGTGAGTGGTTTGGGAGTCTGACAGCAAGGTGGGTGGGGGGAGAAACTGTTCTTGAGTTTGATCATCCGGGCCCTCAAGTTCCTGTATCTTCTCCCAGAAGGTGGAAGAGAGAAAAGGGAATACATCCCTGACCTTTCACCCCTCCTCTTCTCCTCACCTCACCTGCCCGACACTTCCCTAAGATTTCCCTCCTCTTTCCCTTTCTTCTATGCTCCACACTCCTCTCCTATCAGATTGCCTCTTCTTCACCTCTTTACCATTTCCACCTATCACCTCCCAGCTTCTTAAGTCATCCTCCCTCCTCCACCCACCTGGTCTCACCTATAACCTGCCAGCTTGTACTCCCTCTCCCCCCCCCCCCCCCCCCCACTTTCTTGTTCTGGCTTCTGCCCCCTTCCGGTCCTGATGAAATCTCTCTGAGTGAAATATGGACTGTTTATTAGACTAATGGAGTCATAGAAAAATAGAGCCAGTAATAGGCCTATCGGCCTATCTAGTCCATGCCAAATCATTTAAATTGCCTACTCCCATCGACCTGCAGGTGAGACCACAGCCCCCCATAGCCCTGCCATCCATGTACTTACCGCCAGGAGTAAGATTTGTTAAAGTGCCGGGGTTAGGACTCAATGTATTTAAGTAAACTACTTAAGAACTTTTTAAAAGCTATTATTAATGCTTTTTGAGAGGGTGATTTTAGATGCATATCATATTTTTACTGAGTTAAATATTGTATGTAATTAGTTTTGCTACAATAAGTGTATGGGACATTGGAAAAAATGTTGAATTTCCCCATGGGGATGAATAAAGTATCAATCAATCTATCTATCTAGTATTATTAAGAATCTCACTGATGCGTCTGGCCCCCTCTTTGACTCTCTACCATCAGGCAGGAGACTTTGATGCATAAAGACAAGAACGGTCAAAAACAGTTTCTTCATTAGACTTCTGAACTTTCTGCCGCATCACATTCAAAGCATCACCAGTTAATTTATTCTGTACCTGACAATATTTAATTTGGGCACTTTAATTTGTTTATTTATGTGTAATTCATCTGTAGATTTCATCCTTACTTTCATAAGTTACTGTGTGTTATGTGTATTACTGTGCTTTACACCCTGGTTTGGAGCAACATTATCTCGTTTGATGGTGTACATGTATATAGTTAAATGACAATCGACTTGACTTGACTTAACTTTCTCCACCTGTTCCTCTCCATAGGTGCTGCTTGACCTGCTGAGTTCCTCCACCATTTTGTGTTTGATCCCTGACAATCCTGTTGGCCTTCCTGAAGTGGCAATGATAGATAGACACTTTATCGATCCCAAAGGAAATTACAGTGTCACAGTAGCGTTACCATATAACAATTGCAACACGGAAACAGGCCATCTTGGCCCTTCTAGTCCCTGCCAAATGCTTACTCTCACAAATGCACAGATATAAATATTAAAAGAGAAGTAGAAATAATAAAAAATAAGTTACCTCAAACAGTCTAACAGGAGGGGTGGGTGATCATCACTTCCCTGGCTATAGGTTGACTCACTATAGAGCCTAATGGCTGAGGATTAGGATGACCTCATATAGCACTCTTTGGAGCAGTGCAGTTGCCTTAGTCTATCACTGAAAGTGCTCCTCTGTTCTGCCAATGTGACATGCAGAGGGTGAGAAACATTGTCCAGAATGGCCAGGATTTTCCGTAGGGTCCTTTGTTCTACCACAGCCTCCAGTGTGTCCAGTTTGACTCCTGTAACAGAGCCAGCCTTTCTAATCAGTTTATTGAGCCTGTTGGCATCACCCATGTTGATACCATTGCCCCAGCACACCACCACTTAGAAGATTGTACAGGTGACAACTGACTGGTAGAACATGTGAAGGAGAGGCCTGTATACTCCAAAGGACCTCAGTCTCCTCAGGAAATAGAGGCAACTCTGGCCCTTCTTGTACACAGCCTCTGTGTTGGTGCTGCACTCAAGTCCGTCATCCAGGTGCACTCCCAGGTACTTGTAGGTCCTCACCACATCCATGTCCTCACCATTAATAGTAACAGGGAGCAGTATAGGCTTAGTCTTCCTAAAGTCCATCACCATCTCCTCTGCGTTACTGGTGTTGAGCTGCAGATGATTTAGCTTGCACCATTCAACAAAGTCCTCAACCAGGGCCCTGTATTCATCCTCCCATCCTCCCTATATACACCCAACTATTGCTGAACCATCAGAGAATTTCTTCAACACACACAAAATGCTGGAGGAACTCAGCAGGCCAGGCAACATCTATGGGAAAAAGTACAGTTGATGTTTCGGACTGAAACCCTTCGGCAGCTCTGGAGAAAAAAAGATGAGGAGTACACTTAACAGCTTGGGGGGAGGGGAGAGAGAACCACCAGGTGATAGGTGAAACCTGGAGGGGGAGGGATGAAGTAAAGAGCTGGGAAGTTGATTGGTGAAAGCCATGGAAGAAAGAAAAAGGGGGTAGGAGCACCAGAAGGAGGTGATGGGTGGGTAAGGAGATAAGGTGAGAGAGGGAAAGGGGGATGGGAAATGGTGAAGAGGAGGAGGGATGGGGGGGAGTGGTTACCAGAAGTTTGAGAAATTGGTGTCCATGCCATCAGGTTGGAGGGTACCCAAGGTGTTGTTCCTCCAACCTGAGGGTGGCCTCATCATGACAGTGGAGGAGGCCATGGGTGGACATATCAGAATGGAAATGGAAGTGGAACTAAAATAGGTGGCCACTGGGAGATCCCACTTGTTCTGCCAGATGGAGTGCAGGTGCTCGGCAAAGCGGTTTCCCAGTCTACGCCAGGTCTCACCGATGTACAGGAGGCCACACCGGGAGTACCAAATGCAATAAATGACCACAACAGACTCACAGGTGAAGTGTCACCTCACCTGGAAGGATGGTTTGGGGCCCTGAATGGTAGTGAGGGGCAGGTGTAGCACTTGTTCCACTTGCATTGATAAGTGCCAAGAAGGAGATCAGTGGGGAGGGACAAATGGACAAGGGAGTCGCATAGAGAGCGATGCCTGCAGAGAGCAGAAAGTGGAGGGAGGGAGAGAGAGAGAGATGTGCTTGGTGGTTGGATCCCATTGGAGGTGGCAGAAGTTTTGGAGAATTACTTTCTGGACACAGAGGCTGGTGAGGTGGTAGGTGAGGACAAGAGGAACCCTATCCCTGGTAGGGTAGCAAGAGGATGGGATAAGAGCAGACTGCGTGAAATGGAAGAGACGCAGTTGAGGGCAGTGTTCATTCATGGCCTCCTCCACTGTTGTGATGAGGCCACACTCAGGTTGGAGGAACAACACCTTATGTTCTGTTGTTTAGCCTCCAACCTGATGGTATGAACATCGATTTCTCCAACATCTGGCAACACCCCCCCCATTCCTCCTCTTCTTCACCATTTCCCATCCCCTTTTCCCTCTCTCACCTTATCTCCTTACCTGCCCATCACCCCCTTCTGGTGCTCCTCCCCCTTTTTCTTTCTTCCATGGCTTTCTGTCTCTTTCACCAATCAACTTCCCAGCTCTTTACTTCATCCTCCCCCTCCAGGTTTTACCTGTCACCTGGTGGTTCTCTCTCCCCTCCCCCAGCTGTTAAATCTACTCCTCAGCTTTTTTCTCTCCAGTCTTGCCGAAGGGTTTCGGCCCAAAACATCGACTGTACTTTCTTCCATAGATGCTGCCTGGCCTGCTGAGTTCCTTCAGAATTTTGTGTGTGTTGCTCGGATTTCCAGCATCTGCAGATTTTCTCTTGTTAGAGGATTTCTGCAGATGACATGACTCAGTGTTGTACCTAACGTCTGAGGTATACAGGGTAAACAGGAAGAGAGCCAATACAGTCCCCTGTGGGGCCCCAGAGTGCTTGTAGCTATGTTTGACACACAGCTCTGAAGCTGCACAAACTGTGCTCTGCCAGTCAGGTAGTCCATTATCCAGGATACAATGGAAGTGCCAAATCTGCACTGAATGGAGCTTCCCCCAGCAATGCGGGCTGTATGGTATTGAAGGGACTAGAGAAATCAAACAAATATGATCGTCACAGTGCTGTCCTGCTTATCCAAGTGGGAGTAGGCTCTGTTCAGCAGGTAGATGACAGAATCTCTGACCCCAATGTGCTCCTGGTAGGCAAACTGCTGATCTATCCGGCGGTCAGTGACTGAGACTGTGACGGGCAGGATGGTGTTGATCACTCTCAACAGGTTCCACCAGCTCAGAGTAGATACAACCTGTCAGGATACTTTCTAAATCATGTCTATAGAGGTTTTGAGAGAATCACTGTGGCCTGCTTCTACAGCCAAGAATGAATGATAGACACAGACTGGACCCTGACCTGGAGTCACACTCAGAGTTGGGTTCTTTGCGGTGGTGGGACCTGCTCCTGGGGGTTTACAAGAGGCCACTTTTCGATACCCCAAGGACGCGGACTAGAAGACAAGCTCGCCTTTGTGGTTCCGAGGCTTTGCGGCCCTGTCGGTGAGCTGATTGTAAGCCAGTGCTGCCGACTGAAGCGTCGCGGGAGACAAATTGGAAAAATGGGCAAAAAAGTGGCAGATAGAGTGCAATGAATTTTGGTAAAAGGAACAATAGTGCACACTATTATCTGAATGTGGAGAAGGTTCAAACATCAGAGGTGTAGAGGGACTTAGGAGTCCTCATGCAAGACTCCCAGAAGTTTAAGAAGGCAAATGCAATGTTGCCATTTATTTCAAGGGGAATAGAATATAAAAGCAAGGAGATAATGCTGAGCCTTTATAAGACACTAGTCAGGCTGCACTTGGAATATTGTCAACAGTTTTGGGCCCCATATCTCAGAAAGGATGTGCTGTCATTGGAGAGAGTCCGGAGGAGGTTCAGAAGGATGATTCCAGGAATGAAGGGGTTAACACATGAGGAGTGGGTGTGATGACTGATTACTGCACAATGTTCGGTTCTATTCCATGGAATATCAATCCTAGAAAATGTGCAGGGAAGTGACAAGTGAGATTGTACCAGGCCATTGCTGTCTCCACCCTCCTCTTGAAGGTTAATTTACAGGTTGAGTCTGTGGTAGAGAAGGCGAAGGCAATGTCGACATTTATTTCAAGGAGAATAGAATCTAAAAGCAAGGAGATGATACTGAGCCTTTATAAGACACTAGTCAGGCTACTCTTGGAGTATTGTCAACAGTCTTGGCCCCATATCTCAGAAAGGATGTGTCGTCATTGGAGAGAGTCCAGAGGAGGTTCAGAAGGATGATTCCAGGAATGAAGGGCTTAACATATGAGGAGAGTTTGGCAGTTTTGGGCCTGTACTCACTGGAATTTAGAAGAATGCATGAGGATCTCACTGAAACCCACTAAATGTGGGTGGATGTGGCAAGAATGTTTCCTGTTGTGGGGTGTCCAGAACTAGAGGGCATCGCCTCAACATTATAAAATGACCCTTTAGAACAGAGCTCAGGAGGAATGTTTTTAGCCAGACAGCGGTGAATCTGTGGAATGCTCTGCCACAGACTGCAGTGGAGACCAAGCCCATGGGTATATTTAAGGTGGAAGTTGATAGTTTCCTGATCACTCAGGGCATCAAAGGATATGTATGGGTTGATTGGGATCCAAGATCAGCCATGATAGAATTTCGGTGTAGACTCAATGGGCTGAATAACCTGATTCTGCTCCTATGCCTTATAGTCTTATAATAAACCTGATTCTGATTCAAATATCTGCTTGCTTCAACCACATTCAGGCTCGCATTTGAATGTGGTTGGTGATCAGAGAAGAGACACCATGTTTCCTGAAAATGGAGGAACATTTCAGATGTCTAGGAATGGCAGGCCTCATTTTGAGAGCAGATATGTTGGAGGAACTGTGAGGAAAGGTTGTGTCCTTTCAAGTGACAGTGTGGGAAGATGTGTTGCCTGCATAGTTGTGGGAGTCAGTGAGTTTATAATGACTACCCATGGATAGCTTGCCTTCTGAGAGACAGACAGGGAGTGAAGGAGTCAGAAGCTGGTGCTGTAGCACAGCAGTGTGTGCAATAACTTCACAGTGCCCATGAACACCAATCGGGGTTCGATTCCGCCACTGCCTGTCAGCGATTTGTATGTTTTGCCTGAGACCAGGCGGGCTTTCTCTGGGTGCTCCAGTTTTCTCCTACATGCCGAAGATGTAAGGGCCAGTTTTGGGTTAGTGAGTTGTGAGCAAGCATATTGTTGCCGGGAGCGTGGCAACACTTGCAGGCGGTCCCCAGCACAATCCCCAGACTGTGTTGGTTATTAATGCAAAGCGACACATTTCACTGTATGTTTTGATGATTGATGATATATGTGACAAATAAATTTCTCCTTTTTTTCTAATTCAACCTAATTCTGCTCCCATGGCTTATTATCTGATGGTCTCTCTTTAGTGGGAGATGGTTCAATCGCGGGGTAGAAGCTGACCTTGAGCCTGGTGATACGTGTTTTCAGGCTTTTGTATCTTCTGCCTGATGGGAGAGGGGGAAGAGAGAATGTCTGGGGTGGGTGGGTGGGGTCTTTGATTGTGCTGGCTGCTTTACTGAGGCAGTGAGAGGTTGTGTTGGTTGATCACGTAAATGAGACATTTCTCTGTATGTTTCGCTGTTTCAACAGACATGCGACAAATAAAGCTAATCTTTATTCCAAATTTCCCAAATAAATTTAAGAGCAAGTGATTCAAATTTGCAAATTCTGCAAGGGTGCAGGAAGCAGCACCAACACAGCTGATGAAGAAACAGACAGTTGGGTGGGGCACCAGAGGAAGTATGGAACAAGAGATGTTGCAGATGCTGGAGGAATCAGCAGGCCAGGCAGAGTCTTTGGATGGGAATAAGCTGCTGACCTTTCAGACTGACACCCTTCATCAGAGTTCATGGATTGTTTCATGTAAGGAACAAATGTCCTGCGTTCCAGTCTCTCCCTGGTCTCTGAACTCTGTAAATGATCTATCCTCTTTGTCGACCTTCTCTTTTCCAGCCTTCAGTCCGTTCACATTTCCCCTCGCCCATCCCCATTGACAGCAAAACTTGTTTGCAACAACGTTTTACATCTCCACAATGTCTCTCCAAACACAAGACCATAAGTAAAAGGAGCAGAGCTGGGCCATTCAGCCCATCGAGTTTGCTCCATCATTCCATCATGGCTGATTTATTATCCCTCTCAACCCCATTCTTCTGCCTTCTCCCTGTAACTTTTGATGCCCTGACTAATCAAGAACATAACAGCAACAGGAGAAAATCTGCAGATGCTGGAGATCCAAAGCAGTACACACAAAATGTTGGAGGAACTCAGCAGGCCAGGCAGCATCTATGGAAAAGAGTAAACAGTTGATGTTTCAGGCCTTCATCAGAACTGTGGGTCTCAGCCTGAAACATTGACTGTTCACTCCTTTCCACAGATGCTGCCTGGCCTGCTGAGTTCCTCCAGCATTTTGTGTGTGTTGCTAAGAACCTATCAAACTCCACTTTAAATATACTCAATTACCTGGTCTCCACAGTAGTGTGTGGCAATGAATTTCACAGATTCACCATCCTCTGGCTAAAGAAATTCCTTCCCAGCTCTGTTCTAACCGGATGTCCCTCTATTCTGAGACTATGGTCTCTTGTCCAAGACTACCCCACCATAGGAAACATCCTCTCCACATCCACTCTAGGCTTTTAGATGTTCAATAAGTTTCATTGAGATCTGCCCTCATCTTCTAAACTCTAGTGAATACAGGCCCAGAACCATTAAGTGCTCCTTGTACATTAACCCTTTCATTCCCAGGATAATTTTCATGTACTTCCTCTGAACTTTATCCAATGCCAGTACATCTTTTCTTAGATCAGGGGTTTAAAGTTTCATGTTCTCCCCAGGTGTAGCTCATCTCTGGAGATCCTTCCTCTCCCAGGGATGAGGTCTTTGGAGCTTCTGCTGGCATTTCTGTACCTCTGGGTTTTCAAAGGACGGGGTTGCTAGCCCCATGCCCCACCCTCCTCCTTCCACAGCCACCTTTGGGACTGTCCATGGTGGAGTGACCCTGAAGGCACACATGGAATAATTGTCACGAGCTTTCCATGATCTCCACTGACAATAAACATCAACTCCGCAGAATCCAGGCTCCCATTCTTGGTGGTTGAAAGTTCTGTTTTGAACGTGGGGCTACAGAACGCTGATCAAAGTCACTTGGTTGTGGGACGTTCTTGCCATAGAATCACAATGTTGTGCTGCTACCCAGCGCCCATTTGGGCAGTGTGGGCTCATTGTATCTCAAAACAAATAACTAAAAATAAATACCCGGTTGTGCCAAACACAAAAATGAAAATCAAAATATTTCCCAGGAGTGAACTGAACAATAAAAATTGGGAAATACAAGGTCTGATTATACACATGCAACTATCTGTACAAGACAACACAATCCAGTGTGGTAAGAGGCCCTTCAGCCCAACTGATACCTTCCTAACCTAGTCCACCTTCCCTGCATTTGGCCCATATCCTTCTAAACCTTTCCTATCCATGTACCCGTTCAAGTGCCTTTAATGTTGTTGTACCCGTCTCTACCACTTTTATCCGCAGCTCATTTCACACACTGACCACTGTCTGGGTGAAAGCGTTGCCCCTCAGCCTCCTACTAAATCTCTCCACTCTCACTTTAAATCATCGCCCTTCAGTTCTCGATTCCACAACCCTGGGGATAAAGACTGCATACATTTACCCTATGTGCGCCCCTCATGATTTTACACATTTCTATAAAGTCACCTCTCATTAGCCTAAATTCAGAAAAAATGATTGGCATAAAGTATTCAATTTACAAATTACTTTAAGATCTCAACATAAGAATTAGGAGCAGGAGTAGGCCATCTGGCCCATTGAACCTGCTCAGCCATTCCATAAGATCATGTCTGATCTGGCCACAGATTCATCTCCACCTGCCTACCTTTTCCCCATAACACCTAATCCCCTACTAATCAAAAATCTATCCCACCTGTCTTAAATATATTTACTGAGGTAGCCTCTACTGCTTCACTGGGCAGAGAATTGCACAGATCCACCACTCTCTGGGAAAATCAGTTTCTCCTCATTTCCATCCTAAATCTATTCCCCTGAACCTTGAGGCTATGTCCCTTAGTTCTAGTCTCACCTAGCAGTGGAAACAACTTTCCTGCCTCTATCGCTTTCATAATTTTATATGTTTCTATAAGATCTCCTTTCATTCTTCAGAATTCCAGCAAGTACAGTCCCAAGCGACTCAATCTCTCCTCATAGTCTAATCCTCTCATCTCTGAAATCAACCTGGTGAACCTCCTCTGCACTGCCTCCAAAGCCAGTACATCCTTCCTCAAGTACGGAGACCAGAACTGCCCACAGTACTCCAGGTGGGGCCTCACCAGCACCCTGTACAGTTGCAGCATAACCTCCCTGCTCATAAATTCAATCCCTCTAGCAATGAAGGCCAACGTTCCATTTGCCTTCTTGATAGCCTGCTGCACCTGCAAACCAACCTTTTGTGATTCATGCACAAGCACTCCCAAGTCCCTCTGCACAGCAGCATGCTGCAGTTCTTTACCATTTAAATAATAATCTGCTCTTTCATTTTTCCTTCCAAAGTGGATGACCTTGCATTTACCAACATTGTACTCCATCTGCCAGACCCTTGCCCACTTACTTAGCCTATCTATACGCCTCTGCAGACTCTCCTTATCTTTTGCAAAGTTTGTTTTTCCACTCAGTTTAGTGTAACCCTCAGGTTCAGCTCACGGTTTAATCCAGGGGATGGCAGCCTCCAGCCTATAAGAAACTCAATCATACTGTGATTACTCTTTCTAAGAGGTTCCCTAACTACAAGATCACTAATTTTATCTGTCTCATTGCACATGACTAGATCTAAGATAACATGTTCCCTTGTAGGTTCAAGAAAGCCATCACGGATGCATTCTATGAAGTCCTCCTCAAGACTGCCTCGACCAACTTGATTCACCCAATCTATGTGTAAGTTAAAGACCCCATGATAACTGCTGTTCCATTCTCACATCCCTCAGGTATTTCTCTGTTTATTGCCTGTGCCACTGTAATGTTATTACTCAGTCGCCGACAGACAACTCTCACCAGTGATTTATTTCCCTTTCCGATTCCTAATCTCTACCCAGATGGATTCAACATTCTGCTCCATAGATTTTATAAGGTCTCTCACTATCTCCCTTATCTCATCCTTAATTAAGAGTGCTACCCCACTTCCATTACCTTCCTGCCTGTTCTTCCGTAATACGTGATATGCTTGGATATTTAATTCCCAATCCACTCCACCCTGCAACCACATCTCCATAATGGCCACTAAATCATACCCCTTTGTACTGATTTGTGCCACAAGTTCACTGACCTTATTTCAAATACTACAGGCATTTAGATAAAGTGTCCTTATACCCATTGTGCTTTTAAAAAATCTTGTAATCTTTTTCTCTTTTGTACTCGACTTTCCTTCACTCCACTCTTACTTTTCTCTTTTTTTATCTTCTGATTTTTCTTTATCAACATTTTTCTCTTTTACTTTATCCATACTTCTCCAATCTGCTGAACCCACCCCCTTACTATTTAGTTTAAGGCCCTATCCACAGCCCTAGTTATGCAATTCACTAGGATCCAAGTCCAATCACGGTTCAGGTGGAGCCCGTCCCTTTAGTAAAACTCCCTCCTTCCCCAATACTGGTGCCATTTTCCCATGAATTCAAACCCACTTCTCCCACACCAATCCTTGAGCCACACATTTAACTTTCTAATCTTCTTGACCCTGTGCCAGTTTGCACATGGCTCAGGTAGGAATCCAGAGATTACTACCTTTTTGGTTCTGCTTTTTAATTTAGTCCCTCACTGCTCAAATTCCCTCAGCAGAACTTCTTTCCTCATTCTGCCTACATCGTTGATACCCACATGGACATGACAACTGGATCTATCCCCTCCCGCTGCAAATTCCTCTGCAGGTCAGATAAGATGTCCGCAACCCGGGCACCAGGCAGGCAACACAGCCTTCGGGATTCTCTATCCTCGCGACAGAGAACTCTGTCTATTCCCCAGACTATACTACCCCAATTACCACTACATTTCTCTTATCTCTCCCCTCTGTGATGAAACAGTTAAAAAGTAAATCAAAAACCACCATTAATTTCTAAATCATGTTCCAAAACTATAATAGTTATTTTTCTTTGGCAACATATAGTAACAATTGGATAATGTATGATTTCGTCGACCTACCTTTTTATAACTGGGATCGTACATGCTGGACATTTTGCTTGGAGAATGACAATGTGTCTGTCGTTGAGGATGGTATTTTTAGTGATAACTGTCACTCCTGTATGTCTTATAGTTCACTTACCCCATAGTTAATAATTAAATCTGAGGTTCCAGCTAATTTTGACAGAAGAACTGGGAAATTTCATTGGATTATATTTTATCTCAGGTTGGGTTGACCTTCTTTCAACACGACTTATAGAACTGACGAACTTCTATAGATGTGTGGTGGAGAGTATATTGACTGGCTACATCACAGCCTGGTATGGAAACACCAATGCCCTGGAATGGAAAACCCTACAAAAAGTAGTGGATACAATCCAGTCTATCATGGGTACCCCCTCCGTTGAGCACATCTACGTGGAGCGCTGTTGCAGGAAAGCAGCATCCATCATCAGGGACCCCCACCATCTCTCTTCTCACTGCTGCCTCAGGGCTCACACCACCAGGTTCAGGAACAGTTATCACCCCTCAGCCATTAGGGTCTTGAACTAGAGGGGTAAGTTCACTCAACTTCACTCATTCCAAACCTGAACTGTTCCTACAACCTATGCACTCGCTTTTAAGGACCCTTCATCTCATGTTCTTGATATTTATTGCAGATTTATTTATTATTATTTAGTTTTTTTCATTTTGTATTTGCACAGTTTGATATCTTTTGCACATTCCTTGTTTGTCCGGCTTGTTGTATGTAGCTTTTCATTGATATCTATTGTGCCTCTTTGTATTTGTTGTGAATGCCCACAGAACATTAATCCCAGGGTTGGATATAGTGATATATATATAAATTTACTTTGAACTTTGATAACCCACCCATTTTGTGTTTGCTTCAGCCCCCAGCTCTACAAGAAGGACATAGTGCAAAGAGATCTTTCTTTTCGCGGACCCCACCGTGTGAGTTGATGGACTGAACTGTTTGGGATTGTATAGCATGGGGTGTCTTTCAGGAGTTAAGGGATAGGGGTAGCAGACAGGTAATACAAATGAGAATTGCTGGCACCGACCCAACCCGGGAGAGGCAGACGGCAGGCTCGCGACTCGACCCAGGGCGGAGGATAGGCAGGAACTGCATAAAGAGACAGAAACAAGAGGTCAGGCATGGGAATACCAACAGAGGCTCGGAGGAGTTACTGAGTGACACCATAAGGCAGATCATTGTCTCCAACACAATGACTCTGCCAAGGAACTGATTCTAAATCTATGATTTAGATAATCATAGAATGCAGGAAACGTGTCATTCACAAGTAACTTGACAAGATTAAACCAAAAACACAAGGGCTTAATGGCTCTAGTTAAGATAACAATTAGTAAATACAGGTGCTCAAGAACCCGAGAAGCTCAACGCTCTACAACAGGCTGCAGAGGCTGCAGGGTTTATAACACTTCTATTAATAGTAAAATGATGAATACATGTAAATATGCCACAGGGCTCATCATTTCTCCTTAAAGAAGTACAAAATTATTGTTACTATTTCATTAATCAATGATAATCCCTGGTCAAAATTACCATGCCATGCAAGAGAGTTTTTCAGAAGGTTACCATTGATTTGGGCACACACTCTCAATAAGGTTCGAAACTCCTGGCATAGGGGAAAGGCTTAAATGGAAAAAGAAGAAGAATAGGCCTTAACTCAGCAGTGGAGTTATCGGGGCACCATCATGACGGTGTTTCAGTAGCAAGCTATTCTTGTTTTTACCAGGCCGAGTTGCTAGCTCGACACTCAACCCGACTTGGATTCGAACTCAGGAACCTTTGCTCTGGAGTTCGGAGCTGATATTATTGCGCCACCAAGCGGGACTTAAATAGGACTCCAGGGAAAAGCTTTTCACACAGAAGGTGACGGGCACATGGAGGTGCTAAGGTCTCAGAGTCATAGAGCCAAACAGCACAAAAACAAGCCCTTCGGCCCAACTAGTCCATGCTGACTATTGAATGCATCCCTAGTACAAGAAGAGAAACTCTTGACCTCATAATCCACATGTATGTTCTTGCACCTTAACGTTTACCTACACTGCACTTTCTCTGTAGCTGTTTCACTTTATTCTGCATTACTGTTGTTTTACCTTGTTCTACTGTGTAACGATCTGATCTGTATGAACAGTTTGCAAGACAAACTTTTCACTCTATCTCAGGCCATGTGACAAAAATAAACCAAATCCAATACCAGACATATCCAAACTTGTCCCACTTGCCCCATTTGGCCTATAATTCTCTAAACCTTTCAAGAAGGAAGGTTGTAAAAAGAGGAAGTGGTAGAGAGCAGATACAACTGGTTCATTTTGGTAGGTCAAATATGATGGCAGAATATAGTATTCGTGGTAAGACTCTTGGCAGTGTGGAGGATCAGAGGGATCTTGGGGTCTGAGTCCATAGGACGCTCAAAGCAGCTGCGCAGGTTGACTCTGTGGTTAAGAAGGCGTACGGTGTATTGGCCTTCATCAATCATGGGATTGAGTTTAGGAGCCGAGAGGTAATGTTGCAGCTATATAGGACCCTGGTCAGACCCCACTTGGAGTACTGTGCTCAGTTCTGGTCGCCTCACTACAGGAAGGATGTGGAAGCCATAGAAAGGGTGCAGAAAAGATTTACAAGGATGTTTCCTGGACTGGGGAGCATGCCTTATGAGATTAAGTTGAGTGAACTCGGCCTTTTCTCCTTGGAGCGAAGGAGGATGAGAGGTGACCTGAGAGGCGTTGATCGTGTCAGAGGCTTTTTCCCCAGGGCTGAAATGGTTGCCACAAGAGGACACAGGTTTAAGGTGCTGGGGAGTAGGTACAGAGGAGATGTCAGGGATAAGTTTTTTACTCAGAGTGTGGTGAGTGCGTGGAATGGGCTGTTGGCAATAGTGGTGGAGGCGGATACAATGGGGTGTTTTAAGAAGGTTTTAGATAGGTACATGGAGCTTAGTAAAATAGAGGGCTATAGGTAAGCCTAGTAATTTCCAAGGTAGGGACATGTTCGGCACAACTTTGTGGGCCAAAGGGCCTGTATTGTGCTATAAGTTTTCTATGTTTCTATGTCTCAAAGTTCACAGTAAATTTATTATCAAAAAATATCTATGCCTCTATATACAACCCTGAGATTCATTTTCTTGTGGGCAATCACAGTAAAAAGAAGAAACACAATAGAATTAATGAAAGACCACACCTAACACGACAGACAAACATTGAATGTGCAAAAACAACTGTGCAAATTCAAAAAGGAGATTAAAAATAATGATAAATAAATACGCAATAAATATCTATCGAATACATGAGATGAAGTGTCCATAACTTGTGGGAACAGTAGTTCAGTGATGGGGTGAGTGAAGTTATCCCCTCTGGTTCAGGAGCCTGATGGCTGAGGGGTAATAACTGTTCCTGAACCTGGTGGTTTGGGACCTGAGGCTCCTGTACCTTCTTCCTGGTGGCAGCAGTGAGAAGAGAGCATGGCCCAGACGGTTCTTGATGATAGATGATGCTCTCCTGTCACAGCACATATTGTAGATGTGCTCAGTGGTGGGGAGGGCTTTACTGTGATGGACTGAGCCATATTCACTACTGTTTGCAAGGATTTCCATACAAGGATATTGGTGTTTCCATACCAGGCATGATGCAAACCATCGTAAACTCTCCATCACACACCTATAGAAGTTTGTCAAGGTTTTAGATGTCATGCCGAATCTTTGCAAACACCTTAGAAAGGAGAAGCACTGCCAAGCTTTCTTTATAATGACATTTGAAAGACTGTTGGACAAGGACAGGGACGGGAAAGATCCAAAGGGATGTGGGCTAAATGCGAGTAAATGGGACCAGCTCAGGAAGACACACCTTAGCCCCGTAGCACTTCCATCTATTGACTCCCTGCTTTTCACCCCAATTCCGCTCTCCCCCTTCTGAACAGGACCACCTATCACCTGCGGTATCCTGTCCCAACCCTTCCCGTAGCTCTTCATACACAGAAAGGTACCAGTAAAGGATCTTACCCACCCTGCTCATGGACTGTTTCTCCCACTCTCATCAGGGAGAAGGCTCACCACTACCACCAGACTCGAAGACAGTTACTTTCCCCAAGCAATGAGGCTGATCAACACCTCGACCCACTGACTCACACCTCCACACCCCCAACCACCACTACTTTATCATTTCCTGTCAGTCACCTTATGTACAGACACTCCTGTGCCTAGCGTCACTTTATGGGCATACTAAGATAGATAAGTATACTCATTGACTTGGGTTCCATAATTATCTGTGGCAATGGATAGCTTAGATTCATCACCCTCAGCTAAAGAAATTCCTCCTTATCTCTGTTATAAAGGGACATCCTTGTATTCTGAGGTGTGCCCTCTTGTCTTAGATGAAACATCCTCTCCACATCTACTCTACTAGACCTTTCAATATTCAAGTTCAAGTTTAATTGTCATTCAACCGTACATGAGTACCCATGGATACAGCCAATATTTAATAGGTTTCAATGAGATTCACCCCTCATTCTTCTGAACTCCAGAGCCATCAAACGCTCCCCATACATTAACCCTTTCATTCCCAGGATCATTCTCATGAACCTCCTCTGCACCCTCTCCAATGCCAGCACATCCTTCCTTAGATTTTTTTTTGTGTGCCATACTCTGCCAGAGCCTCGGACACCACTTATTTTTTTTCAAGTGGTTGTCTTGGAGGAGAGATTCTGTGAGTGGTCCCCCACATCCCCCACGTCCTTCTCCCACGTCTTTCTTAGATAGGGGTCCTAAAGCTACTCACGAGACTTCGGATGCGGTCTGACCAATGCCTTATAAAGCCACATCATTACACCCCTGCTTTTGTATTTGAGCTCTCTCGAAATGAAGGCTAACATTTACTTTCCTTACCACTGATTCAACCTGCAAGTTAACCTTTAGGAAACCCTGCATGAGGACTCTCAAGTCCACTTGCACCCCCATCGCTGAATTTTCTACCCGTTCAGTCTATGCCTTTACTCAGATACATAAAGTGTAATAGAGAGGCGAGAGTGGATATCGGACTGCTGGAAAATGACACTGGAGAGGCAGTAATGGGGGACAAGGAAATGGCGGATGACTAGAGGGCACAGCTTCAGAATAGAAGGGTGTTCATTTAGAACAGAAATTAGGAGGAATTTATTTTTAGGGGAAGTCAAAGAGAAGTAATATGAAAACATTGAATTACAGTAATGTCTACAGATGCTTCATTTACACCCACACCAAATTAATAATCACACAGTCACACCTACCAGCCTATAGATAGATATTTAACCAGTTAAGTATCATAGGGGATTCTATTCTATTCTCTAGGGTAATGCCCATGTGTTCTTCTGCAAATGTTGGGAGGTTTTAAATTACTGTCAACTTCCTCAATGTTTACCTTGTCATAAGACACCTCCCTATGTCCACTCTCAGACCTGGGGCTTAGATACCCAGGGCAAGTGTGATCACAAAGAGCACTGCAGCACAGAAACAGGCCCTTTGGCCCATCTAGCCTCGTCCAATCGCTCTGCACCGGGACCATAGCCCTCCATACCCATCCCATCTCCATATTTAACCAAGTTTCTCTTAAATGTTGAAGTCAAACCCACATCTATCACTTTCATTGGCAACTAGTTCCACATTTTCACCATCTTCTGAGTGAAGAACTTCCCCCTCATGTTCCCTTAAACATTTCACCTTTATTCCTTAACCCACGGCCTCTAGTTCTGGTCTCACCCAACCTCAGTGGAAAAAGCCTGCTTGCGTCCGCCCTGTCTATACCTCTCATAATTTTGTAAACCCCTGACAAATCTCCCCTCATTCTCTCCTCAAGTCCCGGCAACAGCTTTGTAAATCTTCCCTATAATTTTTCAATCTTATAGATATCTTTCTGTATTGAACCTTGCACCTTATTGTCTGCCTGTACTGAGATGAGGTCTCCATCAGTCAGGATCGACCATGGATGTTGTGTCCTAGCTGTCTAGATATGCAAGTCAGGGCAGTACGATATGGAGAACAAGCTGTTGCCCGTGTAGCAGGCTCCCCTTCTCCAAGCATCTGATGAACTCGAAATAACAGTAGAAACTGATACAGTTCGACACCAGCAGCATTGCAGGAGTTGACAGTCGGCAGTGAACTCGATGTAGGACTGCCTTAGGGGCTCCAGCTTTTTCCCTCAGGGTTTACTCCCAAATCCTTCTCCATGAGTGGGTATAGCCACAAGGCAGTGGAGGGTTATGATCATAGTTATCTTTCTCGTAGATGAGCTGCCACCCATTTCTGAAAAGCCCCATCTGCCCAATGCAACTGGTTTTAAGGCACCAGTAACCTGCCTTTGCCCCTTCTCCTGTCAGTAGCAATGGTTCCACCAGGCTTAGCAACTAAACCATACGTGAACGCCAGGAGTTGGACTTGGTTGTCAGAGGGTATTTGAGGCGCACACCATTGGGAGCATTTAATAGGTAGTGGGAGCTTAACCCCACCACTACCACCATCTATGACAACCTTAAGGAACTACACTGCACCCCTCTGTAAATGTAACACTTCATTCTGCATCCAGTATCAAGGACACCCTCTCCCCATACAGGGCATGCTCTCTTCTCACTGCTACCATCAAAAAGGAGATACAGGACCCTTAGTTTACACACCACCAGGTTCAGGAACAGTTATAACCGCTCAACCATTAGGCTTCTGAACCAGAGGAGATGACGTCAATCGCCTCAACACAGAACTGACTCTACAACTCATGGATTTACTTTAAAGTTCTCTACAACTGACTTTCTCGATACTTACTGCTTATTGATAGACTAAGTGATTTACTGATTTTATTTTTGTATTTGCACAGTTTGTTGTCATTTGTCTATCCTGGTGTGTGTGGCCTTTCAATGATTCTATTGTGTTTCTTTGTATTTACTGTGAATGCCGGCAAGAAGATGAATCTCAGGGTTGTATATGGTGACGTACACGTATCTTGCTTTGAAATTGATCTTATTCCTTTGTCCTGCTTAAATACACTGATTGCTGAATTGATCCACCTGGATGAAACGCAGGACAAAGTTTTCCACTGTACCATGGTGCAGATGCGACATGCATTTCCACTGTACCTTGGTGCAGACATTTCCACTGTACCTTGGTGAGGGTGTGGAACAAGTGCCGGCAGAAGTGGTGGATGTGGGTTTGATTTCAACAATTAAGAGAAGTTTGGATAGGTGCACGGATGGGAAGGGTATGGGGCGCTGCAGTCTGGGTGCAGGTTGATAGGAGTAGATGGAGTTATATCTTGGCATAGACTAGAGGGGCTGTAGGGCCTGGTTTTGCTGTAGGGTTCCATGAATCAACTGATTTATAATGCACGTGGGATGCTGCCTGACCTGCAGAGTTTTCCTGGCACCTTTCTGTCGTGCAGCCAATTCATTTCACACTCTCATCTCGTCTGTGGGGCCGTGAATCTAGACTTCAGCCACCTCACAGGCAGGGAATATTCAAATATCTCTCAAATTTCAGAAGTTCAAAGATGTACCACAGGCTACTGTGGGAGGTGAGGGAGGAGATTGCTGAGCCTCTGGCGATGATCTTTACATCATCAATGAGGATTGGAGGGGTTCCAGAGGATCGGAGAGTTGCAGATGTTGCTCCCTTATTCAAGAAAAGGAGTAGAAAAAGCCCAGGAAATTATAGACCAGTGAGTCTCACTTCTGCGGTTAGTAAGTTGATGGAAAAGATCCTGAGAGGCAGGATTTATGAACATTTGGAGAGCTATAATATGATTAGGAGTAGTCAGCATGGTTTTGTAAAGGGCAGGTCGTGCCTTACGGGCCTGATTGAATTTTTGAGGATGTGACTAAATACATTGATGAAGGAAGAGTAGTAGATGTAGTGTATGTGGATTTCAGCAAGAGCCTGATATTTGAGGGGTGGTAACTGTTCCTGAACTCAGTAGTGTGGGTCCTGAGGCTCCTGTACCTTCTTCCTGATAGCAGCAGTGAGGTGGGGCTCCTGTAGAATGGATGAAGTGCTGCTTGTCGATATGCTCAGTGGTGGAGAGGTCTTTTCCTGTGTTGGATTGGGCTGTCTCCACCACTTTTTAAAAAACTTTTGTGTTCTTGTAGATTAGTGTTTCCATACCAGGCTGTGATACAACCAGTAAGGAAACTCTCCACTGTGTGTCTATAACTGTGAGCATTGTGGGCATTTATGGGCTCTTTATCAAAGAAGAGATGTGCTGGCATTTGAAACAGAGGGTCCAGAGGAGGTTCATGAGAATAATTCCAGGAATTAAAGGGTTAACATGAAGAATCTCTGATGCCTCTGGGCTAGTTCTTGCTGGTCGTTAGAAGGATGGGGGGGGGATCTCATTGAAATAATGTTATGATATGTTATGATTGATGTGGGAGATTTTAGTGTGTGTGTGTGTGTGTGTGTGTGTGTGTGTGTGTGTGTGTGTGTGTGTGTGTGTGTGTGTGTGTGTGTGTGTGTGTGTGTGTGTGTGTGTGTGTGTGTGTGTGTGTGTGTGTGTGTGTGTGCCCTTAACTCCTGGTGGAGTCATTGGGGTACCATCATGACAAGCTTTTTTTGAACCGATCTTTTTGGTGTTTGTTCATCATACGGCGTGTCTTGGGCATCTGAAGCCTGGTGGAGCCCATCCCTCTCCAGGTTTATTTTACGCGGTCGGTTGACACTCAACCCAGGCACGGATGGAGAGTGTGCAAGGGAGCGGGCCGGATTTGAACTCGGGACCTCTCGCCCCGAAGTCCAGCAAAGTCTACGCCACCAGCCAGTAGATTGGGGAAATCAGGTTCACGCTGGATCCCAAGAGAGACAATTGAGATTGAGCCTTTGAGGTGCCTTTTTAGAGCAGCTTGTGGTTGAGCCCACCAGGGTGTCAGTTATTCTGGACTGGGTGTTGTGCTTTATTTGATTAGGGGGTTTAAAGTAAAAGAATGCTTAGGAGGCAGTTATCATAATATGATAGAATTCGCCCTGCAACTTAAGAGGGGGAAGCTAAAGTCAAATGTATCAGTATTACAGAGGAGTAAAGGGAATTACAGAGGCATGAGAGAGGAGCTGGCCAAAGTTAATTAGTAGGAGGGACTAGAAGGGATGATGGTAGAACAGCAATGGCTGGAGTTTCTGGGAGCAATTTGAAAGGCACAAGATAGATAAATCCTGAAGAAGAAGAAGAATTCTCAAAGCAAGATGACACGACCATGGCTGACGAGGGAAGTCAAAGCCAACATTAAACCCTAAAGCAATAGAGGGAATATAATACAGCAAAATTCAGTGGGAAGTGAGAGAATTGGGAAGCTTTCAAAAACCAACAGAAAGTAACTAAAAAAGCCATAAGGAGGGAAAATATGAAATATGAAGGTAAATTAGCCAATAATCTCAAAGAAGATATCAAAAGTTTTTTTTTCAGATGTATAAAGTGTAAAAGAGAGTTGTGAGTAGATATCAGATCACTGGAAAATGATACCGGAGAGGTAGTAATAGGGACAAGGAAATAGCAGATGAACTGAATAAGTATTTTCATCAGTCTTCACTGTGGAAGACAGAAGCAGTGTGTCAGAAGTTCAAGGTGGGGGGGGGCAGAAGTGAGTGAAGTTGCCTTTACTAGGGAGAAGGTAGTTAGGAAGCTGAAAGGTCTGAAGGTAGATAAGTTAACTGGATGAGATGGACTCCATCTGAGGGTTTTGGAAGAGGTAGCTAAAGAGATTGTGGAGGCATCAGAAATGATCTTTCAGGAATCAGTAGATTCAGGCATTGTTCTCAAGGGCACAAAAATTGCAAATGTCACTTCACTCTTCAGCAGGGGAAGAGGCAGAAGAAAGGAAACTACAGGCCAGTTAGTATGACCTCAGCGGTTGGGAGACGTTGGAGTCAATTGATGAGGATGTGGTTCTGTGGTACTTAGAGGCACATGATAAAATAGGGCATAGTCAGCATGGTTCCCTCAAGGGAAAATCTTATATGACAAATCTGTTGGGAATCTTTGAAGAATTAACAAGTATTTTAAACAGGGGAAAATCGGTCAATGTTGTTTACTTGGATTTTCAGAAGGCTTTTGACAAGGTGCCACATATGAGGCTGCTTAACAAAATAAGAGCCCATGGTATTTCAGGAGAGATAAGATTACAAGAGCAGTGCTGATTGGCGGGACGCAAAGAGTGGGAATAAAAGGGGTTTATTCAGATTGGCTGCTGGTGACAAACGGTGTTCCTCAGGGGTTGGGACCGCTTCTTTTCACGTTATATGTCAATAGTTTGGATGATGGAATTGATGGCTTTGTGGCCAAGGTTTTAGATGATACAAAGAAAGGCGGAGGGGCGATTGTGTTGGGGAAGCAGGGAGGCTACAGAGCAAAGAAACGGGAAATGGAATATAGTGCAGGGAAGTGTATGGTCATGTACCTAGGGAGAAGGAATAAAAGCATAGACTATTTCTAAACAGGGAGAAAATTCAAAACTTAGGAGTACAAAGGGACTTGGGAGTCCATTCGCTAAAGGTTAACTTGCAGGTTGAACACGAGGAAATCTGCAGATGCCGGAAATTCAAGCAACACACACAAAATGCTGGTGGAACACAGCAGGCCAGGCAGCATCTATAGGAAGAAGCACAGTCGATGGTTCAGGCCGAGACCCTTCGTCAAGACTCACGACGTCCTGACGAAGGGTCTCAGCCCGAAACGTTGACTGTACTTCTTCCTACAGATGCTGCCTGGCCTGCTGCATTCCACTTGCAGGTTGAGTCGGTTATGAGGAAGGCGAATGCAATGTTGGAATTAATTTCCGGAGAACCAGAATATAAAAGCAAGGATGTAACTCTGAGGCTTTATAAGGCACTGTTGAGGCCTCACTTGGAGTATTGTGAGTAACTTTGGACCCTGATCTAAAAAGGATGTGCTGACATTGGAGAGGGCTCAGAGGAGGTTCAAAAGAATGATTCTGGGAATCAAAGGGTTAATATATGAGGAGCATGGCTCTGGGCCTGTCCTTGGTGGAATCTAGAAGAAAGTGGGGTGGGGGAACTCACTGAAGCCTATTGAATGTTTAATGGCAAAGATAGAGTGGATGTGGATAGGATGTTTCCTATAGTGGGGGAGTCTAGGACCAGCAGACCCACCCTCAGAATAGAGAAATCCATTTAGAACAGAGATGAAGAGGAATTTCTTTAGCCAGAGGGTAGAGAATCTGTGGAATTCATTGTCACAGACTGCTGTATTGGCCCACTATATTTAAAGTGGAGGTTGACAGATTCTTGATTAGCCAGGGCTTCAAAGGTTACGGGAAGAAGGCAGGAGAGTGGGGTTGAGAGGGATGATAAATCCATCATGATGGAACGTCGGAGTAGACTTGATGGGTCAGTGCCTGATCCTGCTCAAATGTCTTCTGGTCCTATGGACTCTGGTCACCCCACAGTCGAGGAGCTGTCATCTCTCTCACAGACCAGAAACACACACTCTTCAGTTCCGGGTAGGACAGGATGCAGCATGCACCGGTAACAATCCCCTGGAGGATGATAGGGGACAAAAATATGCCGTGTTTGCCTAAAGTGTTTCACTTCTTCCCCTTTGTTCAGGCACGTGTGAGGTGTTAACATTCAGACTTTTTCACATAGACAACATTTTATCATCCAAGTTTTTGGATAGGGTAACATTGCTTAAATTACTGGACTTGTCTCCAAAAGGATGCTCGTCCAGTGGTTCAAATCCCACGATGAACTGGCAGTAGCTTCACTGTCTGGTACAGAGGGGCCACTGCGCAGGATCAGAGAAAGCTGCTGAGGGTTGTAAACTCAGCCAGTTCCATCATGAGCACTGGTCTCCCCAGCATCCAGGAAGCCTCTTCTCATTACTATCAGCAAGGAGGAGGTACAGGAGCCTGAAGACATATATTCAATGTTTTAGGAACAGCTTCTCCCCCTCTGTGGTCCATGAATCCATGAATACAACCTCACTATTTTGTTCTCTTTTTTATAACTTTTAAAAATATATTCTTATAATAATTTATAGTAATTTTTATGTATTGCACTCTACTGCTGTTGCACAACATACACTATGTCAGTGACAATAAACCTGATTCTGATCCGACTTGCGGGCTGCCCCAGCCCATCCTTTGATTGTGTTGGCTGTTTCACGTATATTTCAATGTACGTGTGAGAATTGAATGAGAAATGCAGAGATTCTGCAGATACTGGAAATCCAGAGGTCCTGAAGAAGGGTCTCGGCCCGAAACATCGACTCTTTATTCCTTTACAGGTGTCCCCTACCTGGGGTCCATGGACACCATTGTTAATGGTCAGGCTCTGTGCCATAAAGGTTTTGAACACCTGATTTCCTTTGATGCTGCTAGACCCTCTGAGTTCCTCCAGCGTTTTGTGTGTGTTAAATAAATGAATCTGAATCTGATTCTGGTTCGTGTTCTATGTCTAAAAGCTGAATCCAGTTCTATTTTCTTTCAAAATTATAAAAAAGTTAGGAACTCCGGAGGGACGAAGCTTCACATCACAGCTGCAATTTTTCAAATTTCTAAAATTCAAAGTTAAAAGTAAATTTATTATCAAAGTACATATAATGTATGTCACTATACAGTGCCAAGATATGCTTTCTTGCAGGCATACACAATAAATACATAGAAATACAATGGAGTCAGTGAAAAACTACACACAAAGACTGGTGCAAGAGAAGACAAACAGTGCAAATTTTAAAACTAAAAGTAATAATAAATAAATACTGAGAAGATGATTTGCAGAGTCTTTGAAAGTGAGTCTGTAGGATCAGTTCAGAGTTGAGGTGAGTGAAGTTATTCGCACCAGTTCACGTGATCCTCCTCACTGTGTTCTGAAGATGTTGATCTCCGCAGGCACGTGAAAACGGCAAACGATTTCAAAGCTCAGCAGTGAGTATGAAAAGTGGAACCATTAACTCTTTGTGAAGTGATTTAGTACAGTGTCACTTCTGCTTTCATAATGACAATTCGGCAAATTGATTCCGGCTGGCGACAGCTTTCTCTGCAGGAGCGACCATCAGAGATTTAGATTGCTAATTGAGGAGCTTCCAAAATGGGGGCAGAAGTTGTTTGTTCTCTGATTTTTCTGATAACAGCTCACGTCGTTCCCAGTGTGGCTGAGATCTCCTGCAGAAATGAGTTGGGCCAAGCAGTGGATTGGTGAGTACAACCGTGGTGGCTGCACATGGAACATACGAGCTTCAAGCTCACTTCTGAGGGACTCTACAACTCATGGTTTCAGAATTCTTTATTATTATTTACACTATTTGTCTTTTTTGCACTTTGGTTGTTTGTCAGTCTTTTCTATCTACAGTTTTTCATAAGTTCCGTTGTATTTCTATATTTTCCTGTAAATGCTTGCAAATAAATGAATCTCAAGGTAGTATTTGGTCACTATACAGTTTGTGGTTCCTTAAGGTGGGTGGGGGGACAAGCTCCCACTACCTATTAAAGGCTCCCTATGGTGTTTGTCTCAAGTAGCTCTGACAACTGAATCGAGCTGCTGGCCTTCACGTGTGGCTTAGCTGCTAAGCACGGTGAAACAGTTTCTACTGACAGGAGAAGGGGCAAAGGCAGGTTAGTGGCACCTTAAAACCAATTGCTTTGGGCAGATGGGGCTCATCAGCCATGGTTGGCAGCTCATCTCGGAGAAGGAAAACTCTGATCTCAAACCTCTGCTGCATTGTGGGTATACTCACTCATGGGGAAGGCTTCAGGAGTAAATCCCATGGGAAAAATCCAGAGCTGAAATCCTTAAGGCAGTCTTACATTTAGTACAAGACTGACTGATTACTCCTGCGATGCCACTGGTGTCAAATTGTATCGGTCTCTGCTGTTCCTTTGGTGAGGGGGAGCCATTTTGTTCTTCCAGACCATGCAAGAACTTATGCTCCATTTAACCTTCATCGTGTCTTTCTATATCTTAGTATTTGGCATGAACTTTGCAGCGTAAATGGGGAATGGATGTACTCAGGGAAGAGAACAGGTGAAATGTGGAGGTTATTTCGGAAACTCTTGCACAGGGTTCTGGATAGGTCTGTCCCATTGAGTCAGGGAATGACTGGTAGGGTGAAGAAACCAAGATTGACAACAGATGAGGAAAATCTAGCCGAGGAAGAAAGATGCTTACTTAAGGTTTAGGAAGCAAGGATCAGACTCTAGGGCTCTGGAGAGTTATAAAATAAGACAAGAAGGAGCTTAAGAACTTAAGGACCTAGGAGAGCTCGGAGGAGGCATCAGAAGGACTTACTGAGTAGGACAGGGAAAAGCCCAAGGGATTCTACACATATGTGAAGAACAGGAGGATAACTAGAGTGAGGGTAGGACCAGTCAGGGACAAAAGAAGAAACGTGCCTAGAGTTGCAAGAGGTAGATTATGTCCTTGCTTCAGTACTCAACATTGACAAACGCGAGGACAATGTAAAACAGGCTAATGTGCTAGAACATGTTGACGTTAATGAAGAGCATGTGCTGGAAAAAAATTAGGGTCGATAAGTCCCCAGGGCTGCATGGGATATACCCCAGGTTACTCCAGGAAGAAGAGGAGGAGATTGCTGCCCTCTCGGTGATGATCAAGTGGGTGGGTGGGTGGGAAAAAGTGGTATGAAGTGAGAAGCTGGGCAGTGACAGATGGAAAAGGTAACTGCTGAAGAAGGAATCTGATAGGAGAGCAGAGTGGACAGTTGGAGAACGGGAAGCCGTTCCTGTGCTGTTTACTATAAATGAATTCTTTATGAATATCCTCCTAGGTTTGCCATGTACAAGCTGCCCAGGGTCATGGAACATCAATCTGTTGGGCTGGGACTGAGATATATGTACCTGGATCCATGGACTGCAGACTGGCAGCAAGGTAAATACCTTGTCAACACAACGGAGAGTGCGGTGGGGAGAACCTTGCAGCAGCTCTATGCCACCAATCAGTCAAAGGTATGTGTTAACAGTGTAGCATGATCAAACTCAAAGTTCAAAATACGTTGACTGTACTGTCAAAGTACATGTACATCTCCTTATCCTTTATCCTCCAGAGCATTCCATGGGTGTGATGGCATAGTGGTTAAAAATTAAATCCAGAATTTGAGGTCAAATCCCAAGAAGGAACTAAATTTATGTAATTAAATACATCTGGAATTTTAAAAAAATCAGACCTTCCTAATAGATACCACTGAATGATTGAAAAATCCATCTGGTCTTCAGAGATTAGATTAGATTAGCTTTGCCACATGTACATTGAAACATCCATGTAACTGTCCAAAGTAATTACAGAAAGGCATCCCGGCAGTCGGGGTTCAGCATCCGTGGGTGGCAGCTCACCTAGGAGAAGGAAAACTCTGATCTCAAACCTCCGCTGCCTTGTGGCTACACCCACTCATAGGCAAAGCTTCGGGATTAAACACCAAGGAGAAATCCAGAGCCGGAGTCCCTAGGGCTGCCCCACACTGAGTTCAACACTGACTGGCAACTCCTGCCATGCTGCTGGTACCAAACTGTGTCAGTCTCTGCCATTCCTTCAAATTCATCAGCTGTGTGGAGAGGGGGGAGCTAGGTACATGGGCAACAGTTTTCTCTCCATATTGTACTGCCCTGTTTTGGGGTTTCACTGAATGCAGCTAGGATGCAACATCCATGGTCGACCCCGATCAACAGAGGGCCTCAACCCCAGGGGGATCTGGAGTCTTTAATTTCTCCCTCCAACATGTGCTCCTCATCCTTGGCAACAATGAAGTTCACTTGCCACTTACACACCCGATTTGTTGCCTTGCTGTGTCAGTAGGTCTCTATCTTACCTGCTCATCAAAAGCCACTTCCCCCTGCTAGGGATTAGCCCGTTTAAGAACATTGCAGTCCCTCCCACAGGCTGATGCCAGCTGATGACGTCATGGCGCAGGAAGAATATAAATCTAGTGCACTGAAAGCACCTGGCTATGTTTTGCACTCTGGGCACTGTGGACCAGGTTGTGGATGGTGCCATGGAAACAGTGGAGGTGTGCTGCAGCAAGAGGGACCCAGGCGCACATTTTAGAAAAGTCTTTGTAACTGAGTGTAACTTGAATGGTTTACTGAATGCTTAGTGTTTTTCTTGTCCTATAAATAAATGGGTTACTTACCCAAGGGTGTCCAATCCTGATTTCACACAACGATTGTCCAGTTATACCCGTGCAGTTTTAAGGAACGCTTTGCTTGGTTCAGTGCCTGTCATCATTTTTTTCCTTGGAAACAGGTCAACGACCACGCTTATTTTATCTACAATGATGCTCCGCCATCGATGCCTTACGACATGTTCCATGGACACACAAAAGGTAACTAAATTAAAGATTAAAGATTAGCTCTGCTTGTCACATCTACGTCGAGACATGCAGTGAAATGAGTTGTTTGCATCAACGACTGGCACAGTCAGAGGATTGTGCTGGGGGCAGCCCACAAGAGTTGCCAACTTACTAACCCTAATCCGTACATCTTTGGAATATGGGAGGAAACTGGAGCACCTGGAGGAAACCCACATGTTACGGGAAGAACGTACAGACTCCTGACAGACAGTGGCAGGGATCGAACCCTGACTGGTGATTGCTGGTGTTGTAAAGCATAACGCTAACTGCTCTGCTACTGTGCAGGCCCTTTATTGGATTAGAGAGCATGTCTTATGAAGATCGTTGAGTGAGTTAGGGTTTTTCTGTTGGGAGCGATGGAGGATGAGAAGTGATTTGGTAGATGTGTATCGGATGATAAGACATGAAGACTGGTTAGCCAGAGACATTTCCCATGTTGACAATGGCCAATACCACAGGACATTGTTTTAAAATGACTGGAGAGAAGTTTAAGGGAGATGTCAGAGGTAGGTTTATTTACTGAGAAAGTGGTAAGTTCAAAGTTCCAAGTAAAGTTATTATCAAAGTACATACACATTCAGCAGCCACTCAATTAGATACCTGATACAGTGAAAACTGAGTGCATGATTGTGATCTCCTGCTGCTGCAGCCCATCCACTTCAAGGTTCGACGTGCCGTGCATTCAAAGATGCTCTTCTGCTCACCACTGTTGTAACGTGTGGTTATTTGAGTTACTGTCATCTTCCTGTCAGCTTGAACCTATTTGGCCATTCTCCTCCGACCTCTCTCATTAACAAAACATTTTCACCCACAGAACTGCTGCTCACTGCCATTTTTTTTCTTTGTTTTTCTGCACCGTTCTCAGTAAATTCTAGACAATTGTATGAGAAAATCCCAGGAGTTCAGCAATTTCTGAGATACTCAAACACTGATCTGGTACCAACAATCATTTCAGAATCAGAATCACTGTGAAATTTGTTATTATGTGGCAGCAGCACACTGCGATACATCATAATAATAATAATAAACAGTGAACTACATTAAGTATATATATATTAAAACATTAAGTTAAATAAATAGTGCAAAAGGAGAAAAATAAAGAGGTGAGGTAGTGTTCATGGGTTCAATGTCCATTCAGAAATCTGATGGCGGAGGGGAAGAAGCTGTTCCTGAATCACTGAGTGTGTGCCTTCAGGCCCCTGTACCTCCTCTTTGTTGGTAGCAATGAGAATAGGGCATGTTCTGGTGATGGGGGTCCTTAAGGAAATGCTGCCCTTTTGAGGCATTGCTCCTTGAAGATGTCCTTAATGCTGGGGAGGCTAGTGTCCATGATGGATCTGACCGACTTCACAAATTTTTGCACATTTCGATCCCTTGCCCCCCTCCCCCCATACCAAACGGTAATGCAAGCAGTCAGAATGCTTTTCGCAGTACATGTGGAGAAACTTGCGAGTAACTTTGTTGACGTGCCGCATCTCCTCCGACTCCTAATGAAGTGTAGCCATTGTTATGCCTTCTTTGTAACCGCATCGATCTGTTGGGTCCAGGTTAGATCTTCAGAGATGCTGTCACCCAGAAACTTGAAATTGCTCACTCTTTCCACTGCAGATCTCATGGTCAGAGTCATTCCTTCCCCATTCTGATGTTTGGTCTGAATAACAACTGAACTTCTTGACCATGTCTGCATGCTTTTATGCATTGAGTTGCTGCCACATGATTGGCTGATTAGATATTTGCATTAATGAGCAGTGTATGGGTGTACCTATTAAAGTGGCCAATGAGTGTATGTCACCATAAACTGCCCTGTAGACGTTTACAGTAGTTTAAAACAAATACAAAAGAATCAGTGTAAAACTGCACACAGAGTCAAAGAAAAAAACTAATGTGCAAATGCAGGAAGGGAAAAAAACATTTAAATAAGTAATAAATTTCAAGAACATGAATTGTAGAGTCCCTGAGTTGTGAATCCATAGGTTGTGGGAACAGTTGAGTGCTGAGGTGAGTGAAGTTATCCCCTCTGGTTCAGGACCCTGACGGTTGAGGGGTAATAACTGTTACTGAACTTGAGGTTCCTATACCTTCTTCTGTCCAGGTGGATAAACTGATGCACTGGGCAGTTTGACTAGCCGTTGTAAAGCCTTCCTATAGTGCTAATTATTTATTGAGATATGGCATGGATCAGGTTGTGTTGGCCCTTCGAGCCACACTGCCCAGCAACCCCCGATATACTCTAGCCTACCAACTTTGAAGTGTGGGAGGAAACCGGAATACTCGGAGGAAACCCACACAGTCACAGGGAGAACGTACAAACTCCATACAGACAGTGGTGGGAATGGAACCCGGGTCGCTGGTACTAGAAACACTGCGCTATTGAGCTGCCCCGTGCAGTGACGCAGCACGTTAGGATGCACATGTAGAAGGTGAGTATTGGTGTGCATACTCCAGCTCAGAAAGAATTTGAACATGTATTTGAATAATCTAAACAATTGTGAAAAGACATTACTTATTAACTTACTGCTGTTGACCATTGACCAGCCAATCTCATGGCCCTACCACAGATAGATACCAGGGTGACAAGAAGCAAAATCCTTGATATTTATGAGTGTAACACAGAGTTTGTTCAACACACACTGTTTTCTCCCAACAAGCTAATGTTATGGGATGAATTTGTCACTTTTAAACTTCGCTTTTGTAGTTTCCTCTTCAAGTTTGATTCAATTGTTTTGTGAATTCACCATTTGTGGCAAGCTCTCAGATCTCACGTCAGTGAGCTTGTGAGTCAAGACCACTGTTTGCCAAATAATTAAAGTTCAAAGCTCAAAGTTGAAGGTAAATTTATTATCAAAGTATATCTGTCACCAGATATAAACCTGAGATTCATTTTTTTGCAAACATTCATGACAAATACAAAAAACACAATAGAATCAGTGAAAGACCACACCCAACGGGATGGACAAACAACCGGTGTGCAAAATTCAACAAAATACGTAAATAGAAACATAGAAAACCTACACACAATACAGGCCCTTCGGCCCACAAAGTTGTCCCGAATATGTCCCTACCTTAGAAATTACTAGACTTCCCCATAGCCCTCTATTTTACTAAGCTCCATGTACCTATCCAAAAGTCTCTTAAAAGACCCTATCATATCCTCCTCCATCACCGTTGCCGGCAGCCCACTCCACACACTCACCACTCTCTGAGTAAAAAACTTACACCTGACATCTCCTCTGTACCTACTCCACAGCACCTTAAACCTGTGTCCTCTTGTGGTAGCCATTTCAGTCCTGGGAAAAAGCCTCTGACTATCCACACAATCAATGCCTCTCATCATCTTATACACCTCTATCAGGTCACCTCTCATACAAAAAGAAAGAAATAAAAAGAATTATTAATAGCAATAAATAAGTAAGCAATAAATATTAAGAATGTAGCCTTGATAAAAGTAGATGTGGAGAGGATGTTTCCTATGGTGGGAGTGTCTAAGGCCAGAGGACACATCCTCAGAGTAGAGGAGCATCATTTTAGAATGGAGATGAGGAAGTATTTCTTTAGTCTGAGTGTGGTGAATCTGTGGAATTCTTTGCCACAGGCAGCTTTATTTATATTTAAGGCAAAGGTTGATAGATTCTTGATTGGTCAGGACATGAAGAGATATGGGGAGAGGGCAGGAGATTGGGGCTGACGAAAATTGGATCAGCCTTGATGAAATAACAGAGCAGACTTGATGGGCCAAATGGTTTATTTCTGCTCCTACATCTTAAGGTCTTATTGTCTTATGAAGAGCCCTGAAGTAATTCCATAGGTTTTGGGAACAGTTCAGTGATGGGGCAAGTGAAATTGAGTGAAGTTATCCCCTCTAGTTCAAAAACCTGATGGATGAAGGGTAATAACTGTTGCTGAAAATGGTGGCGGGGGGTCCTGAGGCTTCTGTACCTCCTTCCTGATGGCAGCAGCTAAAAGAGAGCATGTCCTGAACCATGGGGATCCTTGATGATGGGTGCTGCTTTCCTGCAATATTTAAACCTAGGAACAGCACAGCTAAATTCAAGATTCAAGTTTATTTATCCAAATGCACATTGAAGCAATCAGTGAAATACATCATTTGTGCTAATGACCACCACACCCAAAGGAGCAGCCCACAATTATCCCCACATCTAGTGCCAACATAGCAAGCCCAAAATGTTCATCAGAACACAACAAACAAGAGCAAATAAAGCCCCTTTCTCCCTCCCTCCTTCCCTCCCACACACACACACGAAACCCCACGAAAGATCTCCAGCCTCCAGCAGACTTGGGCTTGAAGACTTTGGACTTCAACTTCCCAATGAAATTTAGTCTCATTCCTGAACCTAAATCAATCTTCCAATTGGTGAGAGGCCTCACACAGGGAACAGGCCTCAGCTCACACAAGGGATAAAAAATGTGCAGTATATGGCACGCTGGACTCCTTTTGGGCAGGTGGGGTTCCTTGACTGAAGTTGGTAACTCATATGGGAGAAGAAAATCTCCGCTACCTTGTGGCCATATCCACTCAAGGGAAGGGCTTTGGGAGTAAACCCCAAAGAAAAAGCCGAAGCTGGAACCTCTAATGTTGAGTTCAACGCTGACTGGCAACTCCTGCGATGCCACTGGTGCCAAACGGTATCGGTCTCTGGTGTTTCTCTGGGTTCATCATTTTCACGGAGATGGGGCACCTGCTGCGTGGGCAACAGCTGGCTCTCCCTATTGTACTGCCCTGGTTTGCAGGCTGGCTCGAGCATCGAAGCGTAGACAGCCAAGATGCAGCATCCATGGTTGACCCGACCAAAAGAGGGCTGCACAACTTGTTTCCAGGGTGGTGAGGCGAGAGGCCGGTATTGGAGTTGGTTTATTATTGTCACATATACTGAGATAGAGGAAAGTTGGTCTTGCACACTGTTCATACAGATCAGACCATTACACAGTGCATTGAGGTAGTACAACACAGAATAAAGTGTAAAAACATAGTAGCACAATCACTTACCAGCAATCACCGATCGAGGTTCAATTCCCACCCACGTTTGTAAGGAGTTTGTACGTTCTCCCTGAGACTGTGTGGGTTTCCTCTGGGTGCTCTGGTTTCCTCCCACATTCTGCCATTTCTCTCAGTCTCCTCTGCTCCAAGAAAATAAAGCCAGGCTGTCCAGCCTCCCCTTCAATAACTCAAGCCCTCTGCCTCAGGCCCATCCCTCTGAATCTCCTCTACATCCTTCCTAGCTCAAAGTCATCCTTCCTATAGCTGGGCAAACAGAATTGCACAAAACACCCCAATTGTTGTCTCACCAGCATCTTGCGTGGTTGTATTAACCAGACCAGAGAAAGAAAGCAGATGTCATTCCCTGAAAAATATTTGAGAACCAGATGGAGTTCTGTCATGAACCCAGGAATGAAAGGGTTCAAAGTTAAAAGTAAATTTAATACCAAAGTACATATGTGTCACCGTATACAACCCTGAGATTCATTTTCTTATGAGAAAGCTCAATAAATCCATAATAAAACAATAGCCATAATAGAATCAATGAAAGACCGCACTAGCTTGGGTGTTCAATGTGCAAAAGACAACAAGAAAGAAATAATAATAAAAAATAAATAACCAACAAACACCGAGAACATGAGATGAAGAGTCCTTGAAAGTGAGTCCATAGGTTGTAGAAACACGAGGAAATTAAGCCTCAATGTCAACATCCACCCTACAGGAACCCTAATTCTGCAGATGCTGGAAATTCAAACCACACACACAAAATGCTGGTGGAACATAGCAGGCCAGGCAGCATCTATAGGGAGAAGCACTGTCGACGTTTCGGGCCGAGACCCTTTGTCAGGTTGTGGGAACATTTCAGTGAAGCTAAGTGTAGTTATCCCTTTTGGATCAGGAGCCTGATGGCTGAGGGGATAATAACTTTTTCTGAACCTGGTGGTGAGAATCCTGCGACTCTCCTACTTTTTACCTGATGGCAACAGCGATAAAAGAGCATGTCCTAGGGAGTGGGGTCCCTGATGATGGTTGCTCTTTCCTGACACAACACTTCATGTAGATGTGCTCAACGGTGGGGAGGGTTTTTACCTGTGATGGACTGGGCCGTATCCATGACTTTCTGTTCAAGGCCATTGGTGTTTCTGTACAGGCTGTAAAGCAACAATATACTCTCCACTAACACATCTATAGAAGTTTGACTAAGTTTTAGATGTCATGCTGAATCTTTGCAAAATCCTAAGGAAGTGGAGCTGCTGCCGTGCTTTCTTTGTAATTGCACTTATGTGCTGAGTCCAGGACAGGTCCTCTAAAGTAATAACACTGAGGAATTTAGAGTTTCTGACCCTCTCCACCTCTGATCCTCCAATGAGGACTGGCTCATAGACTTCTGGTTTCCTCCTCCTGAAGACAATAATCAGCTCCTTGGCCTTGCTGACATTGAGTGAGAGGTTGTTGTTGTGGCACCTCTCAGACAGATTTTCAATCTTCTTCCTGTACGTTGATTTGTCACCACTTTTGAATCAGCATACGACAGTGGTACCATCGGAAACTTTGAATATGGCATTGGAGCTGTGTTTAGCCACAGTCACAGGTGTAAAGTGAGTAGAGCAGGGGACCAAACGCACAGCCTTGTGGTGCACCTGTGCTGATGGAGATCGTGGGGGAGATGTTGTTGCCAATCCAAACTGACTGGTGCTTGCAAGTGAGGAAATCAAGGAACCAATTGCACAAGGAGGTATTGAGGCCAAGGTCTTGAAGCTTATTGATTAGTTTGAGGGGATGATGGTATTGAATAAATGTATGAAGAGTGTTTGATGGCTGTGGGCATGTATTAATTGAAATTTAGAATGAGGGGTGATCTCATTGACATCTATTAGATATTGAAAGACCTAGATAGAGTGGATATGGGGAGGGTGTCTCCAGTAGTGGTGAGTCTTGGACCAGAGGCTACAGCCTTAGAATAGAGGGACATCCATTTAGAACAGAGATCTTTAGCCAGAGTATGGCTAATCTGTGAAATTCATTGCCACAGTTGGCTGTGGAGGCCAACTCATTGCATATGTTAAAAGTGGAGGTTGATAGGTTTTTGATTAGTCAGGGTGTCAAAGATTACAGGGAGACGGAGAATGGTGTTGAGAGGGATAATGATGGAATACACAGCAGACTCAATGGGCCGAATGGCCTAATTCTCTTTCTATGGTCTTGGGATATTTAAAGGAGAATCAGTGGATGTTGTGTACTTGGATTTTCAGAAGGTCTTTACAAGATGCCACACATAAGGCTGTTAAACAAGATAAGAGCCCATGGCATTACAGGGAAAAATCTGCCATGGATAAAGCAGTGTCTGAATGTTAGGAGGCAAAAGAGTGGGAATAAACAGAGCCTTTTCTGACTGGCTGCTGGCGAACAGGGGTGTTCCACGGGGGTCTGTGTTGAGACCGATCCTTTTATGTTATACTGTCTGTCAGTGACTTGGATAATGGAATTAATGTCTTTGTGGCCAAGACTGTGGAAGATCTGAAGATATCTTCCTAGGAGGGGCTGGTGATGTTGAGAAAGCAGGAAGGCTGCAGAAAAACTTAGATGGATTTAGAGATTGGAGAAAGAAGTGGCACATGGAATACAGTGTTAAGAAGCGTTTGGCCAAGAGCTTTGTTAGGAGGTATAAAAGCATAGAATACTTTCTAAACAGGGAGAAAATTCAAAACTCTGAGGTGCAAAGGGACTTGGGAGTCCTTGTGCAGGATTTCCTTAAGGTTAATTTGCAGTTTGAGTGCAATGTTAGCATTCATTTCCTGAGGATTGGAATATAAAAGCAAGGATGTAATGTTGAAGCTTTATAAGGAACTGATGAGGCCTTGCTTGGAGTATTGTGAACAGGTTTGGCCCCCCGATTTAAGAAAGGATGTGCTGACATTGGAGAGGGTTCAGAGGAAGTTCATGTGAATGATTCTGGAAGTGAAAAGCTTATTGCATGTGGAGTGATCGATGGCTCTGGGCCTGTACTTCCTGGAGTTTATAAGAATGAGGGGAGATCTCATTAAAACCTATCGTATGTTGTAAGGTCTAGATAGAATAGATGTGGAAAGGATGTTTCCTATGGTGGGGGATTTGAGGACTAGAGGGCAGACTCAGAATAGAAAGACGTCCATTTAGAACCAAGATGAGAAGGATTTTCTTTAGCCGGGGGTGGTGAATCTTTGGAATTTATTGCTACAGATGGCTGTGGAGGACAGTCATTGGGTATATTTAAAGTGGAGGTTGATAGGTTCTTGATTAGTGAGGGTGTCAGAGGTTATGGGGAGAAGGCAGGAGATTGGGGTTCAGCAGGAAATGGATCAGCTATGATGAAATGGTAGAGCAGACACAATGGACTAAATGGCCCAATTCTGCTCCTATGGCTTTGGCCTTATGATCTGATCATCTTCAAGGTCACCATTATGGACTCTGGCTGGCAGATGTATTTAATTACTTTAATTCCTCAGTGGCTCTGGTGGGATTTGAGCTCATGTTTTTGCATTACTGGTACTCTGACTTCTAGTCTAATATCCGAACCGCCATTTTACCTTACTGCTGTGCAGCAGCTCGATGAGGTACCTACAGGTTCATCTGAATACCTGCCCTTCAGTAACCTTCCAGCATAAAATCCTCCATCCATAAACACACAAAATGCTGGAGGAACTCAGCTTACCAGTAAGTTAACTGGCCCCAGCCTACCCGCCATCAAGGACATGTGTACAGAAAGGTGCCGAGAAATGGCTGTTAACATCATGAAGGATCCCACCCACCATGTTCATGGACTGTTTGTCCCATTCCCTCACTCCCATCAAGGAGAAGGCATTCACGCCAGGACCACAACACTCAAAAACTGTTTCTTTCCCCAAGCAGCAAGGCTGATCAACACATCCACCCACTAACCCACCCCTCCACACCCCCGACCACCACTACTTTATCATTTTCTGTCAATCATCTTATGTACAGACACTCCTGTGCCTAGTGTCACTTTATGGACATAAAATCAATCTATGTGTATAAGCTATCATAATATTTATATTTATTGTGTTTTTATTTTACTATTATTGTGTTCTTTATCTTATTGTGTTTTTTGTTTGTGCTGCATTGGAGTAACTGGAGTAACAATTATTTCATTCTCCTTTCCATGTGTACTGGAAATTATATAACCATATAACAATTACAGCACGGAAACAGGCCATCTGGGCCCTTCTAGTCCGTGCCGAACGCTTACTCTCACCTAGTCCCACCGATCTGCACTCAGCCCATAACCCTCCTTTCCTGTCCATATACCTATCCAATTTTACTTTAAATGACATAAATTACATTATACAACCTTGAATCTTGGACCAGACAACAGTTATGGAAGGAAATGGAAAATCAACATTTCAAGTTGAGGCTTTCCACCTGGGCTGGACAGATTTTCCTCCACAGATGTTGCCTGCCCTGCTGAGAGTCTATCATTTTGTGTATGTTGCTCCAGATCTCCAGCATCTGCAGAATCCCTTGTGACTCAATTCCTGACACTCCAAAGAGTCTGCACCATCTGCAGGGGTGTGACGGATTACCTGCTCCTTAACTGCATGAGTGTGGCTCTACCGACTCTTTCTATCTGGGAGGGAGCTAGATTAAACCCCATTCACTCCTTTGAGCTGTTACAGAACCTGTGGGAGGGAAGGAATGGCCAATATCCTGTATCCAGGCTGTTCTTTTCCTCAGTCAATTTCCCCTCCCTATCTGCAGAGTACCTCTGGCATTTTGTACATATTGCTCCAGATTTCCAGCATCTGCAGAATCTCGAGTGGCTCCGTAAGCAGTAATTTTCCATTGTTAACTATCTCACTGGATTTGTTGATTTGCTGCCAGTATTTCATTTGAAGTTTCAGTTCAACAGAGGCAAATGCGTGGTTGACATGAAGAATTCAAATACATGATTGACGTGAGGATAACCAGGGGACAGCGGGACACGGGTGGAAGCCAGTGCTGGGATCCTATTGTCTCTCTAGTGGTTGAGTGACACAAAACGTGCACCTCCAGCAGTACACAGGCACCACTCTCTGTGTAAGGAAACTTATCTCTGACGTCCCTTCCCCACTCTCCTCCAATCACTTTAAAGTTATGTCTCTTTTTTTTTAACCCTTTGCACCCTGGGAAAATCTGCATGGAAAATACAGTGCAGGTGAACAATAAGGTGCAATATTATAATAACACAGGTTGTGAGGTCAAGAGTCAAACTTATTTTTTGTTTTATTTATTTAGAGACACAGCATGGAACAGGTCATTGCGGCCCACGGTTTGCATATCTAGACAGCTAGGAGGCAGCATCCATGGTCAAATCTGACCAATAAAGGCCTCCAATCACAGGACAATTTAGATCACCAACTAACCAATTCATCTTTGGGCTGTGGGAGGAAACTGGAGCACTCGGAGGAAATCCTTGTGTTCATAGGAAGGACGAACAAAGACTCCTTACAGAGAATGCTGGAATTGAACTCCAAATGCCCTGGGCTGTAATAGGGTTATGCTAACCATTACACTACATGGTGTCCCACTAGTGGTTGACTGACCCAAAATATAAAAATAGCTTTGTAACCAAAGCTTCAAGATAAAAGGTCACACATACATCAAAATATTGAAACATAGAGTGAAATGTGTCACTTGTGCCAAATCAAATCAGTGAGGATTATTCTGGGGCAGCCCACAAATATCACCACACTTCTGGCAGCATCCTAACCAGCAAACCTAGACTTTGATTAGCTTTATTTGTCACATGCACATGTGTCATTTGTGTCAACAACCAAGACGGTCCGAGGAATTGTTTGGGGTAGCCCACTACATCGCTGTACATTCCAATGCCAACATAGCTTGTCCAAAACTCCCTAATCCTAACCCGTATGTCTCTGGAATGTGAGAGGAAACCAGAGCTTCTGGAGTAAGCCCACATGGTTAGGGGAGAACGTACAAACTCTTTACAGACAGCGGCGGAAAATGAACCCAGGGTGCTGACACTGTAAACTGTTAAGCTAACCACTGACAAGTTTAACTCCTGAACCTGTAGTGTTCGGCAGATCAATAACTGTACCACGGTGCGGCATGGTAGTGTAGTGGTTAGCACAAAGCTTTACAGTGCCAGCTACCCAGGTTCAGTTCCTGTCACTACCCGTCAGGAGTTTGTATGTTCTCCCCGTGACCACAAGGGTTTCCTCCAGGCGCTCCGGTTTCCTCCCACAGTCCAAAGACATATCAGTTGGTAGGTTCATTGGTCATTGTAAATTGTCCTGTGATTAGGCTAAGATTAAATCAGGAGTTTGCTGGGTGGCACAGCTTGAAAGGTTGGGAGGCCTAGTCTGTGCTGTAACTCAATAAATAAACTTATCACCCACAGAGGAGATCTGAAACACAGAGATTACTTACTTAGGAATCCTTGTGCAAGACTCCTCGAAGGTTAATTTGTAGGTTGAGTCTTTAGTAAAGAAGCCCAATGCAATGTTGCCATTTATTTCAAGGGGAATAGAATATAAAAGCAAGGAGATCATGCTGAGCCTTTATAAGACACTAGTCAGGCTGCACTTGGAGTATTGTCGACACTTTTTTGTCCCATACCCCAGAAAGGATGTGTTGTCATTGGAGAGAGTCCAGAGGGGGTTCACACAGATGATTCTGGGAATGAACGGGTTAACATATGAGGAGTGTTTGGCAGCCTTGGGCCTGTACTCACTGGAATTCAGAAGAATGTGGAGGAACCTCACTGAAACCTACCAAATGTTGAAAGACCTAGATAGAGTGGATGCAGAGGGGATGTTTCCTACGGTGCAGTTATCTAGAACTAGAGGGCACAGCCTCAAAGTTGAGGGATTGACCCTTTTGAACAGAGATAATGAAGAACCTTTTCAGCCAGAGAGTACTGAACCTGTGGAATGCCCTGCCACAGACTGTGGGGGGGCCAAGTATGTGGGTATATTTAAAGCAGATGTTGATAGTTTTCTGATAAGTCAGGGCATCAAAGGATATGGTGAGAAGGCAGGTGTATAGGGTTGAGTGGGATCCGGGATCAGCCATGATGGAATAGCAGAGCAGACTCAATGGGCTGAATGGCCTAATTCTGCTTCTATGTCTTACAGTCTTAAGTCTGCTTCACTATTGACTTCTGGTTGATTTGAGGAGATTTGGTACGTCACCAAAGACACTCACAAATTTCTACAGATGTACCATAGAAAGTATTCTAATTGGCTGCATTGCCATCTGGTAAGGAGGGGTCAAACTAAGCTGCAGAGAGCTGTAAACTGAGTCAGCTCCATCATGAGCACTAGTCTCTGTTGGATCCACGTCATCTTCATGGAGCGATGCCTGAAAAAGGCGGCGTCCATCATTAAGGACCCACATCACCCAAGTTAAGCCTTGTTCTCATTGCTGTCATCAGGGAGGAGGTACAGGAGCCTGAAGACATTCACTCAGTGATTCATGAACAGCTCCTTCCCCTCTGCCATCTGACTTCGGAATGGACATTGAACCCGTGGACCCTACCTTGCTACTTTTTTTAATTTATTTTTGCACTACTTATTTAATGTAACTAATTTAAGATATATACTTACTGTAATTTACAGCTTTTTTCTCCATTATTATGCATTGCAATGTACAGCTGCCACAAAGTCAATAAAGGTAACAACCTGTTGCTGATATTAAAGCTGATTCTGAATCCGATTCTAGTATTCCCTCTCAACAGGTCCCTCCATTCTAAAGGGACATCCCTCTGTTCTGGGGCTGTGCTCTCTGGTCCTGGAATCCCCACCATTGGAATTATCCTCTTTACATCCACTCTGCATCTATCCAAGCCTTTCAATAATCAACAGATTTCAATGAGATCCACCCCCCCCCCACTCATTCTTCTAATGAGCGACCATTCATTTATACTTCTTCCAATCTAGTATCTAAACCAAGAGCATCACGTACAGAAGTTAGGATGTTGTGTTGCACGTCCTCATAGAGACATCAGAAGTGGAGAGAGTGAGCAATTTCAAATTCTGGAGTGCCAATATCTCTAAGGATCTAACCTCGACCCAACATATCGATGAAGGCACGACAGCGGCTATATTTCATTAGGAGTTTGAGGAGTTGATGTGGACATCAGCCAGGTAGAATGGTGAGAAGGGTTTAAAAGGAGACAGCTTTATAGAGTGCGCGATGGAGTAGAGGGAGACAGAGTAGGAAGGCTTTGGCTCAGTAGGGCTTAGGCGTTAACGGGTCCATGCGAGGTAGGTCAATTGTGTAGATTACAGACAGGAGGTATGTGTGTGAGGCCAGTGTTCTGTGCTCGGTGGCAGATGTGGGAAGGCCTGGAGACTCCAGCCTCCTGGACGGCCACATCTGCTCCAGGTGCTTGGAGCTGCAGCTCCTTAGGGACCGTGTTAGGGAACTGGAGATGCAGCTCGATGACCTTTGTCTGGTCAGGGAGAGCAAGGAGGGGATAGAGAGGAGCTGTAGGCAGGTAGTCACACCAGAGCCTCGTGAGACAGATAAGTGGGTAACAGTCAGGAGAGGGAAGGGCAAGAGTCAGATGCTAAAGAGTACCCCTGTGGCTGTCCCCCTTAACAATAAGTACTCCTGTTTGAGTATTGTGGGAAATGGCCTACCTGGGGGAAGCAACAGTGGCTGTGCCTCTGACACAGAGTCCAGCCCTGTGGCTCCGAAGGGTAGGAAAAGGAAGAGGATGGCAGCAGTGATGGGGGACTCTGTAGTCAGGGGTTCAGACAGGCGATTCTGTGGATGCAGGAAAGAAACACGGATGGTAGTTTGCCTCCCAGGTGCCAGGATTTGTGACGGAGGAAAGGGAGGTTGGCTCACAAATAGAGAAAGTTTGGAGACAGTGCGAAAGGGAGGATAGGCAGGTGATAGAGAAGGGATGTGCTCAGTCCAATGGTTTGAGATATGTCTATTTTAAAGCGAGGAATATCATGAATACAGTGGATGAGCTTAGAGCGTGGATCAGCACTTGGAGCTATGATGTTGTGGCCATTAGAGAGACTTGGATGATGGAGGGTCAGGAATGGCTACTTCAAGTGCCAGGCTTTAGATGTTTCAGAATAGACAGGGAGGGAGGCAAAAGAGGTGGGGGCGTGGCACTGCTGATCAGAGGTAGTGTCATGGCTGCAGAAAAGGAGGAAGTCATGGAAGGGTTGTCTATGGAGTCTCTGTGGGTGGAAGTTAGGAACAGGAAAAGGTCAATAACTTTACTGGGTGTTTTTTATAGACCACCCAATAGTAATAGGGACATTGAGGAGCAGATAGGGAGACAGATTCTGAAAAGGAGTAATAATAACAGGGTTATTGTGGTGGGAGATTTTAATTTCCCAAATATTGATTGGCATCTCCCTAGAGTGAGGAGTTTAGATGGGGTGGAGTTTGTTAGGTGTGTTCAGGAAGGTTTCCTGACATAATATGTAGAGAAGCCTACAAGAGGAGAGGCTGTACTTGATCTGGTATTAGGAAATGAACCTGGTCAGGTATCAGGTCTCTCAGTGGGAGAGCATTTTGGAGATACTGATTACGATTCTATCTCCTTTTCCATAGCATTAGAGAGGGATAAGAGCAGATAAGTTAGGGAAGCGTTTAATTGGAGTAAGGGGAATTATGAGGCTATCAGGCAGGAACTTGGAAGCATAAATTGGAAACAGATGTTTTCAAGGAAATGTACTGAAGAAATGTGGCAAATGTTCAGGGGATATTTGTGTGGTGTTCTGAGTAGGTACATTCCAATGAGACAGGGAAAGGATGGGAGGGTACAGGAACCGTGGTGTACAAAGGCTGTTGTAAATCCAGTCAAGAAGAAAAGAAGAGCTTACGAAAGGTTCAAAAGAACTAGGTAAAAATAGAGACCTAAAAGATTATAAGGCTAGCAGGAAGGAGCTTAAGAAAGAAATTAGGAGAGCCAGTGGGGAAATTACCCAGGGTTACCCATAGCCCTCTATTTTTCTAAGCTCCATGTACCTATCCAGGAGCCTCTTAAAAGATCCTATTGTATCCATATTTCCATGATATTTTTCGCAGGGCAGAAATGGCTAACACGAGAGGACACAGTTTTAAGGTACTTGGAAGTAGGTACAGAGGAGATGTCAGGGGTAAATTTTTTTACAGAGAGAGTGGTGAGTGCGTGGAATGGGCTGCCGGCGACGGCGGTGGTGGAAGTGGATACGATAGGGTCTTTTAAGAGACTCCTGGACAGGTACATGGAACTTAGAAAAATAGGAGGCTATGGGTAACGCTAGGTAATTTCCAAGGTTTGGCACAGCTTTGTGGGCTGAAGGGCCTGTATTGTGCTGTAGGTTTTCTATGTTTCTATAAGATTTGGTATGTCACCAAAAACACTCACAAATTTCTACAGATGTACCATGGAGAGCATTCTAACTGGCTGCATCACCGTCTCGTATGGTGGGGGGGGGGGGGGGGTGGGGGGGATGGCTACTGCACAGGATTGAAAAGAGCTGCCAAGAATTGTAAACTTAGTCAGTTCCATTATAAGCACTAGCCTCCATAGTATCCAGGACATCTTCAGGGACTGATGCCTCAAAAAGGTGGCATCCATCATTAAGCACCCCCATCACCCGGGACATGCCCTCTTCTCATTGCTACCATCGAGGGGGGAGGTATAGACGCCTGAAGGCACACACTGAATGATTCAGGAACAGCTTCTTCCCCTTTGCCATCAGATTTCTGAATGGACAATGAACCCATGAACTTTAGCTCACAACTTTGTTATTTCTATTTTCTGCACTACTTATTTAATTTACATATACATTTTATATATATACAAATATATTTTTCATATATTTATTGTAATTCACATTTTTCCTATTATTATTATTGTAACATACACCTGCTACAAAGACAATAGATTTCACAACATATGCTGGTGATATTAAACCTGATTCTGATTTTGATTGCAGAAGTTGCTGATAAGGCTGGATTTGAAATATTGCGCTCAGTTTTGGGCACCGTGCTGTAGGAAGGGTGTCATTAACCTGGAAAGAGTGCAGAGGAGATTTATGATAATGTTACTGGTACTGAGGAATGGAGAGAAGTTGTGTAGATTGAAATATTTTCTCTGAGGACATAGAAGATTGAAGGATGATCAATCTTCTTCAAGAGGTGTATAAAATCATAGTGTTATGTTTTGTAACTTCAAAACATTCAACTGACTCAAAGGAAGACATGGGAGTCTGAAATGCGGGTCTAACTTTGTGTTTTACTTTAAGTGAGGCATGCACATATCACGTGGTAATGTGATGATGTATGTAATTCACAAGTAACCTGTAATGAATTATCTAAATGAACAAAAATGCTTAATCAAACTATACATATAAGATTTCTCAAATATTACTGAAATAATAAATTCACAACAGATAGAAAGTATGTCTTTTTCCCAGCATTGGGATATCAAGAATGGCCTAATTCTACTCCTAAGTCTTATGGTCTTTTGGAGACTGACATTTATGGTGATTAGTGCTCCACTGTCTTCTCATTACAGGGGTCCTGATGTTTGACAAAATCCAGGGATTCTGGCTGACGCACAGTGTGCCACACTTCCCTCCCAACGTCACAGATGGGTACGCTTGGCCGTCGTCTGGACGGCGAAACGGACAGACTCTTCTGTGTGTTACAATCAAATACGATCAGGTGACAAAAATCGGTAAGAAATTGCTGGCTCAAGGGATTCTGCAGAAGATGCAAATTCACACACTAAATGCTGGAGGTACTCAGCATCTATAAAGAGGAATAAACAGTCGACGTTCAGGCTGAGACCCTTCGTCATTCTGCTAGCCTTTGCCCCCTTCCTTTCCAGTCCTGATGAAGAGTCCTGGGCCCAAAGCATCAACTGTTTATTCCTCTCCATAGATGCTGCCTGACCTGCTGAGATCCTCCAGCATTTTGTGCATGGTACTCTGGCAAGGAATTATACTGTTCCTTGCTAACATGAGTCTTTTGTAACATGTTCTGGTCGCCTCATTATAGAAAGGACGCAGAGAGGGTGCAGACGATACTAACTGGATTAGAGAACATGTCCATTGAGGAAAGGTTGAGTGAACTAGGGCTTTTCTTTTTGGAGTAAAGGAGAACGTGAGGTGAGTTGATATAGAAGTTTATAGATGATAGATCAACTGACTTTTTTCCCACGACAGAAATAGAGACATTTCTCAGAGACTTTTTTCCCCATGGTGAAATAACTAGTATGAGGGAGCATAATTTTAAGGTGATTGAAAGAAAGCACAGGATGGATGTCAAAGGGAAATGTTTTATTATGCAGAGTGGAACGTGCTGCCGGGGGTGGTGGTAGAGGCAGATATATTAGGGACATTTAAGAGACTCTTAGATAAACACGTGGAAAGAACACTGAAGGAATATGTGGGAGAGAAGGTTAGAATGATTTTGGAGTAGGTTAAAAGGTTGCCACATTGTAGGCCAAAGGGCCTATGCTGTAATGTTCTGTGTTCTATGTTTTGGGGGTAATCAGATGTAAAAGCTTTCTCGGAGGTCACCCTCCTAACGGACATGACCCTCTGCCCTTGCAGGAGACCAGTTTTTATACTCGAACCCTCATGTCTACAGTTGGACTCTTCCTCGCCTCTTCCTGCCCGAGCTGTCCAAACTGCAGTTTGTGTCGAAAGGTGGCAGCACAGCTAAGTCTCCGTGGAAACGGCACACCAAACTCACATCCCTGGGGGGAGTCCAGTTCCAGAGCTTTGCAAAGTACAAGCTCTTCGGGGACGGTAAGACCAAAGTAAAAGTCAAGTTTACTGGCAGATGCACAAGTCCATGTCTGTACAGGTGCAATGAAAATCTTCCCTGCAGCAGTGTCGCAGAAACAGAGCATCAGATAAACAGCATTCACAAACAAAAGAACATAAACTAAGTTATAAATAAGATTTACAAGAATACAGTTGGTACATTAGTAAAGGTAGTTTTAGTGCAGGAATGCACAGTTAGCATCTCAGGAAATTAAGGACATAAAGAGAGCTTTTGGCACATTGGCCTTTATACAGGAGGTGGGATGTTATGTATAAGATGTAGGTGACCTAATTTGGACTATCACAAACATGACAAAATCTGCAAATGCTGGAAATCCAGAGCAATACAGACCAAATGCTGGAGACAGAACACTGACAGCATCTATGGAAAAGAGTAAACAATCAGCATTTCGGGCCAAGACCTTTCACCAGGTGAGAGTGTGGAATGAGCTGCCAGTGGAAGTGGTGGATGTGGGTTCGATTGGGTATGGAAGAGTAGGGTCCAGGTGCGGGCTGATGGGACTAGGGGGAATAATAGTTTGGCAAGAACTAGATGGGCCAAAGGTCCTGTTTCTTTGCTGTAGTGTTCTAAGATACTTTTGTGCAAACACCACATTCATTGTCGCAAGTTCTCTTTCAGATATATACACGGCATGGGCGGCTCAGTTACTGGATACGGATTTATTGTCTGAAACCTGGAACACTGGGAAGTATCAGCTGCCATCCAACTGTTCCCTCCACAGACACGTCTACAACGTCGTGAGGGTCCAATTGCCGGGGCCTGCTTCCTTCCCTTCCACCCACGACCATTCCAAGTGGTGTGTGTCCCTGCGACCCTCCGATGGGTGGGCTTGTGTCGGAGATCTCAATCGCGCTGAGGGCCAGATGTGGAGGAGCGGCGGGCTTCTCTGCACGCAGAATCCCTCGCTGTACAAAGCCTTCAGACGATCAGTGTCCCTGTACAGGAATTGCTCGTGACGCTCTGTGATGTAACGGGGAGAATTTTGAAGTCGAGGTTTAACAGCTACTTCAGAACCTGGAACATTACAGCACAGCACTGGCCCATCAGCCCACAATGTTTAGCCAACCCTTTAACCTATTCCAAGAAGAATCTAACCCTTCCCTTCTATATAACCCACCATTTTCTAACATCACAGCCTCATTTGGGAACAGCAATGTCCTTGGTGCAGGAGCCTATCTAAAACTCCCTTCAATGTCCATAATGTATCTTCCTCTACCACCATCCCTGGCAGTGTGTTCTATACACCCACTACTTTCTGTGTAAAAAACCTACCTCTGACATGCCCCACTACGCTTTCGTCCAATCACTTTAAAGTGGTTTCCCCTCATATTGGCCATTTCCATTCTAGGACAAAGTCTCCGGCTGTCTACTCTGTCCCTGCATCTTATACACCTCTATCAAATCACATCTCATTCTCTTATGTGCCAAAGAGAAAAGTCCCAGTTCACTTAATCTTTCCTGATAAAACACACACTCTAATCCAGGCAGCTTCCTGGTAAATCTCTGCTCTCTCTCTCTCTCCTTCTATTTAACCAGATCTGAACACAGTTCTCCAAGTGTGGTCTAACCAGGGTTTTATAGAGCTGCAACATTACCTCACGGCTCTTGAACTCAATCCCCCAGCTAATGAAGGCCAACACACCGTATGCATTCTTAACCACTGCACCAGCTTGCGCGGTAACTTTGAGGGATCTATGAGCGTAAACCCCAAGAACCCTCTGTTTCTCCACCTTGCGAAGAATCCCGTGATTAACCTTCAAGTTTGACCTTCCAAAGTGAATTACTTCACACTTTTCCAGATTGGACTCCATGTCCCTGCTGTTCTGTGGGCGGAAGTGAGCTTTGTGGCAGCTTTGTGAGCGTCATCCTCAGTGGCGATGAACTGTGTTCCCTTTATGGTACTTGGTTCGGGAAAAAGTTGTTCTGTTGTGTTAAGTCGAATTGTTCCCTTGATCTTCAAAAATAAATAAAGTTGCTTTGAGTTTGCAAACTGATAATGGAACAGAATTCAGTGACAGCAGAGAACTTCCCAAATTCTCCATTAACACCATCACAGGTAGATAGGGTTGTAAAGGGATCTCTTAGCAGATTGACTTTTATAAATCAGGGCATTGAAAATGGTGTTTGCTTAGTATTGTCACATGTACAAAGATACAGTGAAAAGCTCGTCCTGCGACCGTTCATACATGGACAGAGCTCTATGACTCTGAATCGTACACCACAACTGAATGAACCATGTCATCTTCACCTGTGTTCCCTTCCCAATCTGATCCTGGACCGAGAGGCTCTGAGTTCAGAGTTCAAAGTAGATTTATTACTGAAGTACATATACGTCACCATATACTACCATAAGACCATAAGACATTGGAGCAGAATTAAGCCATTCAGCCCATCAAATCTCACCTGCCACTCCATCATGGCCAATCCTGAATCCCATACATCTGCCTTCTTGTCATAACCTTTGATGGCCTGACCAATCAAGAAATTTCCGCTTTAAATATATGGACAGTTTTGACCTCCACTGCAGTCTGTGGCAGAGCATTCTACAAATTATTACCCTCTGGCTAATTCCTCTTTACTTTTATTCTAAAGGGTCACCTCGTTCTGGACACCCACACCATAAGAAACATCCTCTCCATGTCCTCCCTATCTAGTCTTTCTTACATTCAGTAGGTTTCTTCTACATTCTTCTAAATTCCAGTGAGTACAGGCCCAAACGCTCCTCATATGTTAACCCCCTCATTCCTGGAATCATCCTTGTGAACCTCGTCTAGACTCTCTCCAATGACAACACATCCTTTCTGAGATATGGGGCCCAAAACTGTTGACAATACTCCAAGTGTGGCCTGACTAGTGTCTTATAAAGCCTCAGTATTAGCTCCTTGCTTTTATATTCTATTCTCCTTGAAATAAATGCTAACATTGGATTTTACCACAGACTCAACCCGTAAATTAACCTTCTAGGAGTCTTGCACAAGGGCTCCTAAATCCCTTTTGCACCTCTGATGTTTAAATTTTCTCCCCATTTAGATAGTCGTCTGCACTTTTGTTCCTTTTACCAAAATGCATTATCATACATTTCCCAACACTGTATTCCATCTGCCACTTCTTTGCCCAGTCTTCCAATTTGTCTAAATCCTTCTGCAATCACATTGCTTCCTCAGCACTACCTACCCCTCCACCAATGTTGGTATCATCTGCAAACTTCACCACAAAGCCATCAAATCTATTATCTAAATCATTGACAAACAATGAGATTAATTTTCTTGCAGGCATTCACAGTAAAGATTGTTACAGCTGGGGGTGGTAATGGAGACAAGCTCCTAGTACCTATTAAATTCTCACATGGCATGCACCTCAAATAACGTCAACAACCAAACACAGCTCCTAGTCTTCACATGTGGCTCAGCTACTAAACTGTTTCTACTGACAGGAGAAGGGGCAAAGGCAGGTTACTGGCACCCTAAAACCAGTTGCGTTGGGCAGATGGTGCTCATCAGTTGTGGTTGGTACCTAGGGGAAGGAAAACTCTGATTTCAAACCCCGGTGCCTTGCGGCTTACCCACTCTTAGGGAAGGCTTCTGCAGAACTGTGCACTGCTGGTGCCAAACTGCAATGGTCTCTGCCATTCCTTTGGTTTCATCAGATGCACTGAGAGGGGGAGCTTGCTACCTGGGTAACAGCTCACTCATACCGCCCTGGCTCACGTATCTAGACAGCTAGGACGCAACATCCATGGTCATCCCTGACCAAGTCAATCGCAGTCAATACAAGAGACAGAATAGAGTCAATGACGGACAAACAACCAATGTGCAAAAGACGACAAACTGTGCAAATCCAGAAAGGATAGACAATTTAATCTAAGAATACCCCATCTGCAGCAATTGCAGGCCCAGTTAAAGGCAAGGCTGCAGATGTCAATAGGTGAAAAACACCATAAATATGCAGAATTAAAAGAGGAAATTGAAAGACAATGGAACGTGAACAGAGTATCCATTGTTCCAATACTAATACCTACAACTGGTATCATCCCAAAGTCACTACACAACAGCATCAACAATTAGGCCTACACAGTAATATCTATGTAAATCTCCAGAAAGCCACAATACTAAACTCCACTAGAGTGGTCCGAAAGTTCCTAGCACTTGAGAAATGAGTGTGCTTGGCTATGCCTGCACCTCAGGTTTTACCAACTTCAGCTGAGAAAAAATAAAAATGTAATAAATAATATTAACAACTAAGTAAACAATAAATATTAAGAATATGAGATGAAGGGTCCTTGAAAGTGAGTCCATAGGTTGTGGGAATTGTTAAGTGATGGGGTGAGTGAAGTTGAGGGAAGTTATTTCCTCTGCTTCAAGAGCATGATGGTTGAGGGGTAATAACTATTCCTGAACCTGGTGCTGTGAGTCCCGTGGCTCTTGTACCTTCTACCTGAAGGCAGCAGCAAGAAGAGAGCAAAGCCTGGGTGGTGGGGGTCCTTGATGATGGATGCTGCTTTCCTGCAGCAGCACTCTATGCCGATGTGCTCAATGGTGGGGAGGGCTTTACCCGTGATGGACTGGGATGCATCCTCTGCTTTTTGTAGGATTTTCCATTCCAGGGCATTGGTGTTTCCATACCAGGCTGTGATGCAACTAGTTAGTATACTCTCCACTGCACATCGATAGAAGTTTGTCAAAGCAGCAACAGGGTTATCACCTACATAAACATGAGCCATGGTGAGCTGGGGTTAGAGGGACAGGGAACCTGAGCAAGGGACATCTGCAGAAAAGCTGGGGAATAGACCCAGTCACACTTACCAGTTTAACCAGCTGTCAAGGCTATGACAATGCAGCAAATCTCTCAGCGTTGCCTCTAGCTGGGTCCTACCAGCATTGCAAAGATTCAAAGTATACTTATTATCAAAGTATGTATGCAGTATACAACCCTGAGATGTGTTTTCCCGCAGACAGCCATGAAACAAAGAAACACCATGGACCCCATTCAACAAAAACATCAAACACCCAACACACAAAATGAAGATTTTTGTTTCTCTTCTGAGGAGTTTTGGCCAGTAACATCATGAAGGATCCCACCCACCCTGCTCATGGACTGTTTGTCCCACTCCCATCAGCAAGGAGGCTATGTAGCATCCACGCCAGGACCACCAGACTCAAAAATAGTTACTTTCCCCAAGGAGTGAGGCTGATCAACACCTCCACCCACTAACCCACCCCTCCACACCCCCAAACACCATTACTTCATCATTTCCTGTCAGTCGCCTTATGTACAGACACTCCTGTGCCTAGCGTCACTTTATGGACATACAATCAATTTATGTATATAAGCTATCTTATATATTTATATTTATTGTCTTCATTGTGTTATTCTGCGCTACAATGGATCCAGAGTAACAATTATTTCATTCTCCTTTACACTTGTGTACTGGACATGGCATTAAACAATCCTGAATCTTGAATTAAATACAACACATACAAAATGTTGTAGGAGCTTAAAAGTTCAAAGTAAATTTATTATCATATAGTGTATATGTCACCATATACAACCCTGAGATTAATTTTCTTGCAGGCATTCACAGTAAAATACAGAAATACAATAGAATTTACAAAAAGACTATAAATAACAAAGACTGACAAACAGCAAATGTGCAAAAGATGACAAATCATGCAATTGGGTAAAAAGTAATTAAATAACACTGAAACTATAAGTTGCAGCGTCCTTGACGTAGAGTCCATAGGTTGTGGAATGAGTTCAGTGTTGTAGTGCGTGATGTTATTGACCCCGGTTCAGGGGCCTCACGGTTGAGAGGTAACTAACTGTTCCTGAGCCTGGTGGTTTAGGCCCTGAGGCTCTTGAACCTTTATATATTTAGGTTAGTACTGACAATGGTTGTGCAACTCCATTTAGATTCATCCTCCAAGTTTGTAATCTACCAATCTATAAGACTATAAGACATAGGAGCAGAGTTGGGCCATTTGGCCCATCGTGTCTGCTCCGCCATTCCATCATGGCTGATATATTATCGCTCTCAACCCCATTCTCCTACCTGCTTCATGTAATCTTTTCGCCCTGACAAATCACAAACCTATCAACCAATGACTAGGCACCCACCGCTGTTTGTGGTAATGAAGTCCACAGATTCACCTCCATCTGGCTAAAGAAATCCCACCTCACCTCTGTTCTAAAGGGATGTTCTAATATTCTGAGGCTTTGCCCTCTGGTCCTAGACTACCTCATTATAGGAAACATTGTGTCCACATTCACTCTGTATGGGCCTTTCAATATATAGAACCATAGAACATTACAGCACAGAAGCAGGCCCTTCGGCCCTTCTTTGTTGTGCTGAACCATTTTCCTGCCTAGTCCCACTGATCTGCACCTGGCCCACATCCCTCCATACACCTCTCATCCAAGTACTTGTCCAAGTTTTTCTTAAATATTAAAAGTGAGCCGACATTTACCACTTCATCTGGCAGCTAATTCCACACTCCCACCACTCTCTGTGTGAAGAAGCCCCCCCTAATGTTCCCTTTAAACTTTTCCCCCTTCACCCTTAGCTCATGTCCTTTGGTTTTTCTCCCCTAGCCTCAGTGGAAAAAGCCTACTTGCATTCACTCTATCCGTACCCATCATAATTTTATATACCTCTATCAAATCTTCCCTCATTCTTCTACGTTCCAGGGAATAAAGTCCTAACCTATTCAACCTTTCTCTGTAACTCAGTTTCTCAGCAACATCCTTGTAAACCTTCTCCGTGCTCTTTCAACCTTATTAATATCCTTCCTGTAATTCGGTGACCAAAACTGCGCACAATACTCCAAATTCGGCCTCACCAATGTCTTACACATGTTAGGTTTCAATGAGATGCCCCCTATTTCTTCTAAACTCCAGCAAGTATGGGCCCAAAGCCATCAAATGCTCCTCATATGTTACCCTTTTCATTCCTGGAATCATTGTTGTGAACCTCCTCTGAACCCTCTCCAATGTCAGCATATCTTTTCTTAAATAAGGGGCACAAAACTGCTCACAATACTCCAAGCAAAATCCATCAAAATTTAGCTCAAATCAAAATGCAGTTTGAAGCTCTCATCAGGTCCCCTGTGATTTGTTTTTCATTCTGCAGCACGGTTCTGAACTCAGCAAGTCAGGCAGTGTTAATGCTCGAGCATTTTGTGTCAAACCCATTCAATTCAGAGATACAGCATGGTTACAGGCCCTTCTGCACCTCACAAGTGCACGTCGCCCAGTTACACCCATGTGCAATTAACCTAATACCTCATACATCCTTGGAATGTGGGAGGAAACCAGAGCACCCGAAGGAAATCCACATAGTTACGGGGCAAACATACAAACAGTGGCAAGAACTTAGGTCGCCTGCGCCATTCCCTGAAGACCACAGCCTCAAGCCAAGCCTCAAGACCCCAGCCTCCTCCCTGTATCGTTTGACTGCCCCCCAACCTATCAACGTCTACCTTAAATACACCCAATGACCAACCTCCACAGCCATCTGTGGAAATGAATTCCACAGATTCACCACCCGCTGGCTAAAAAAATTCCTCCTCATCTCTGTTCTAAAGGGACTTTCTTGTATCCTGAGGCTGTGCCTCACCCATCTCATTCTGCCTTCTTCCCCCTCCCTCTCCAGACCTGATGATGGATCTCAACCCAAAACTTTATCTGTTTATTCCCCTCCATTGCGTGACCTGCTCAGTTCCTCCAGAATTTTGAGTGTGTTGCTCTGGGTTTCCAGCATCTGCAGAACCCCTTGAGTTAACATTAAATTCAGCGATTATTGCAAAAGCACAAAATGGTGCACAGATACACAACGTGCAGCAGTACAGAAAGAATTGCTAACAATAACAAGAGAAGTAAAATTCAGAGTCTGAGGAGATGGCAGCCCCACAGGGAGGGGGATGTGAGAGGTGACTGGTTCAGAAGTCTGACAGCAGGATTCCAACGATCAAAGTAAATTTCTTATCAAAGTACATGTCACCATGTACAACCCTGAGATTTATTTCTTGTGGCCAATCTGTTAATACAAAGAAACACAACAGAATCAAAGAAAGACCACACGCAAGATAGACAAACAACCAATGTACAAAAGACAACACAGAGTTTAAATACAAAATAATAATAATTAATAAATAAATTAGCAATAAATATCAAGAACATGAAGTAAAGAATCCTGAAGAGTGAGTCCATAGATTGTGGGAACAGTTCACTGATGGGGTGAGTGAAGTTATCCCCTCTGGTTCAAGAGCTTGATAGTTGAGGGGTAATAACTGTTTCTGAACCTGGTGGTGTGGGACGTAAGGCTCCTGCACCAAGGACATTGCTGTTCCCATACTAGGCCATGATGCAACCAGTCAGTTATACTTTCCACCCTGCATCAATAGAAGTTTGTCAGAGTTTTTGATGACATGCTAAATCTTCGCAAAACTTCTACAAAAGTAGGTGCTTCCTTCCAAATTTCACTTACATGCTGGACTCAGGACAGATCCCCTGAATTGATAACACTAAGGAGTTTAAAGTTGCTGATCCTCAGCACCTCTGATCCCCAGCTCATGAACAATGTTCCCTCTAAGCTGTGCACATGTGTGCACACACACATCCTTCACTGCTACTGCACAAAGGAATTTAAACTGCACACGAAAGATTGTGTGCCTCGTTGGCACGCGAAGTATATTTCAGAAATGTACACAATCACATTTCCTTTTCCAGTTTCTGATGCAGACGGTGTTGACAGCATGGAGTTTGCGATGATTTGTCTGCAGATTTTAGAACTGGTTTATTTACTGTTTTTATGAAGAAATTGTTCGATGTGCACATGTTGTTGGCACTGGGCAAATAAATTGTACAGCACAAGATTTTTACAGACACTGGTCATTACACATTAGAGGGAACATGGCTCATAAACCTCTGTTTTTCTCCTCTGCAGGTTTCGTCGGCCCAGAGTAGAGCAGTTACCATTCCAGGCTGAGATATAACTTGTCAGGATACTTTCTGGATTACATCTGTGGAGGTTTATACCTCCTCCTTTCATTAGCCACTTAATTATTTTAAATTTACAAGAATGAGGGTGGAACTCATTGAAACCTATCGAATATTGAAAAGCTTAGATAAAATGGATGTAGCGAGGGTGTTTTATGTAGTGCGGGAGTCTAGGATCAGATGACACAGGCTCAGAATAGAGGAACATCCCTTTAGAACAGAGATGAGGAGGAATTTCTTTAGCCAGAGGGTGGTGAATCTGTGGAATTCATTGCCACAGATGGCTGTGAAGGCCAAGTCACTGGGTATATTTAAAGCAGAGGTTGATAGGTTCTTGATTAGTCAGGGTCTCAAAGGTTATGGGGAGAATGCAGGGGAATGGGGTTGAGAGGGATGATAAATCAGCCATGATGGAATGGTGGAGCAGACTTGATGGTAAAATAACCCAATTCTGTTCCTATCTCTTATGATCTTATGGTCTAAAGAGTTCTTGAAAGTGAGTGCATAGGTTGTGTGAACAGTTCGGTGTTGGGGTGAGTGAAGTTATCCCCTCTGGTTCAAGAACCTGATGGTTGAGGTGGGGTATAGCAGGGGCAGATCTTTTGCAAGCTGCATTGGTTGTTTGCCATGGGTGTGGTTTTGTGTTGTGGCTTCACCAGGATGAGATTCATGAATCACGTTTATTATCAATGACGTATGCAGTGAAATCTGTTGTTTTGTGGCATTGCAATACATAAAAATACTGTAAGTTACAATAAATAAATAAATAATACAAAAGAAGACTAGATGGTCATAAACAGGAGAGATTCTGCAGATGCTGGAAATCCAGAGCAACGCACACAAAGTGCTGTGGGAACCCAGCAGGTCAGTCTCATGAATGCAGAGGAATGAACAATCGACATTAGTGAGGTAGTGTTCATGGATTCATGGACCATTCAGAAATCTGATGGTAGAGGGGAAGCGACTGTTCCTGAATTGTTGAGTGTGGGGCTTCAGGCTCCTGTACCTCCACCTTGATGGTAGCAATGAGAACAGGGCATGTCATTGGTGGTGAGAATCTTTAGTGATAGATGTGGTCTTTGAGATATCTTCGTTGTTGGGGAGGCCAGTGTCCATGATGGAGCTGGCTGAGTTTACAACTTTCTGCAGCTTTTTCTGATTCTGCATAGTGGCCCCTCCGTACCAGACAGTGATGCAACTCATCAGAATGGGCTCCACGGCACACCTGTAGAAATATGCTAGGGCCCAAATGACTTCCTTCACCCTGTAGCCACTCTCTAGGAATGTTGTGTGTAATTGTCTTATTTCCTCGTAGACACTCTCTGGGTCTGAAATAGTTTTTGCACAGTTCTTCAGAAGTAGAAGGAAGCAAAAAAACCAGGAAACCTAACAAAGAGGAGGAACTCATAGCTACGGCCTGTCTTCCCTATATTTCCACAGCTTCTGGAAGGATCGCCAGGATCCTGAGAAAATACCGTAAGATGATCCGGGACTCAGGACAGCTGGCATTTACAGGATTCCCTGTGAATGCGGAGCAGCGTATATCGGCCAGGTGGGACGCGCTGTAAAACCCGAATCAAGAAGCACAGGAGGTATACCCGTTTGGGTCACTCAGAGAAATTGACGGTAGCAAAACATTGCATTTGCAATGGCCATAGGATTGACTTCGACGGCACAAAACTACAGTGCTGCGCCAATGTCTTTTGGGACTGCCTGCTAAAGGAAGCCATTGAAATAAAACTAGAGGAAAAGAATTTTAACAAAGATGAAGGTCTCGTTCTAATTAAGAACTTGAATTCGATTGACTGACGAGGCTGATCCGTGATCCATGAGTCCTGTTGCAGTGTTGGTCGTTGAGGTGGTGGTGGATGTGGCTGGTTGGGCCTTTCCCCATCTCTCCTTATGTTGAGGCTGCTTACTCTCAGTGGGACGGTGGGGTATTCTTCGAGCTGTGCAATGCCCTCATCGACAGTCCTTCCCCAGCTTTCCCTACCCTGTATTAATTTCTCCCATCCGATGTGGCACTTCCTCAGGTGGGCCTTGACAGTCTCCTTGAACCGCTTTCTCTGCCCTCCGGGGGTGTGCTTTGCATCCTTGAGTTGGCCAAAGATGAGATGTTTAGGGAGGCGGGAGTCAGGCATATCGACGACATGGCTGACCCATCGCAATTGGTGTTGAGTCACAATTGTGGCTGTGGTTTTAATGTTAGCTTCCTCCAGGATGCTGGAGTTAGTACGCCGGAGGCAGCTGTGATGTAAATTTTTAGGGATTTTATATGCCTGCTGTATATTGTCCAAGACTCTGCTCCATATAGCAAGGAGGGGAGGACTATAGCTTTATAGGCCAGAAGCTCAGTATTGACATTGACATCCCAATCTTCAAAAACTCTCTTTCTCAGCATGGCAAAAGCTTCACTCACACAACCTATTCTGCAATTTATTTCAAGGTCAATGTTGGCTTTTGAAGAAAGAAGGCTGCCAAGATATGGGAAATGATCAGTGTTCTTCAGAGGGACGGTTGGAGGATTAGGGTTAGGGTTAGGAGCTTGATCTGGAGCAGGTTGGTGCCGTTTTTGGGTTTTCCTGATGTTTAGATCAAGCCCCAGGAGCTTATATGATCTGGCAAAAGCATCTATTATGCACTGCAGATCCTCCTCAGAGTGAGCTAGGATGGCATTGTCATCTGCATATTGGAGCTCTATGATGGAAGTAGTTGACACCTTGCTCTTTGCCTTGAACCTGTTAAAGTTAAAGAGCATCCTATCTGTCCAACAGAGAAGCTGGACTCCTTGTGGGACATCTTCGTCTGTGATGTAATGAATGGTTGCAATGAAAACGACAGAGTTGGGGCAATGATGCACCCCTGTTTGACCCTGGTCTCAAACTTATAAGGTGCTGTTTCAGAGCTGCTGTTACTGATGACTGTTGCACGTATAACATTAGGTAAGAGCTGCAGGATCTTGAAGTATTTCTACAGACACCTGATTTTGGACTGTATCTACCAAAGGACAGGATGATTTACAGAGCCAAAAGTTCTTGTAATGTCTCTGAAGGTCATATAAAGTAGGAGATCTTGTTTCTGAGCTGTCTCCTGCAATTGACCTGCTGTAAAAATCACGTCAGATGTTCCTCTGGCTGGACTGAAGCCACACTGAGACTTAGACAGGAGGTCTATAAAATTCAGGTGCGTACCTTTCCTGTTGTAGAGAGACACGACACTACAGCACAGTACAGGCCCTTCGGCCCTCCATGTTGTGCCAACCCATATATTCCTTTAAAAAAGTACTAAACCCACACTACCCCTTATCCCTCTATGTGCCTGTCCAAGAGGCTCTTAAATCCCCCTAATGTTTTAGCCTCCATCACCATCCCTGGCAAGTTATTCCAGGCACCCACAACCCTCTGTGTAAAAAAACTTACCCCTGATGTCTCCCCTAAACTTCCCTCCCTTAACTTTGTACATATGCCCTCTAGTGTTTGCTATTGGTGCCCTGGGAAACAGGCACTGGCTATCCACCCTATCAGTGCCTCTCATAAGGAGGGAGATGTCTTTATAATTTCCACAGTCAGCTTTGTCACCCTCATTGAAGAGTGTTCCTGAGGTCAGGTGGAATCAATAACTAGAACTCATGGGTTAAGAGTGAAAGGTGAAAAGTTTAAGGGGAACATGAGGGGAAACTTCTTCACTCAAAGGGTCGTGAGAGAGTGGAACAAATGCAAGCGGTGCATGTGAGCCTCCTTTCAACATTTAAACAGAGTTTGGATAGGTACATGGATGATAGGGAGGGATATGGAGGGATATGGAGGGCTATGGTCCAGGTATAGGTCAATTGGAGTAGGCAGTTTCAGCATGGACTAGATGGGCCGAAGGACCTGTTTCTGTGCTGTACTTTTCTGGAGGAACTCAGTGGGTCAGGTAGCACCTATGGAGGGAAATGAACAGTTGACATTTCGGGCCGAGACCCTTCATCAGGGCTACCTCTGCAGAAAATATAGACAGTTCACTTCCCTCCACAGATGTTGGTTGCCACGGTAGCATAGTGGTTAGTGTGACACTATTGCAGCTCGTGGTGTTCCAGAGTTCAGAGTTCAATTCCTGCTCCGCTTGTAAAGAGGATGTATGTTTCCTCTGGGTGCCCCGCTGTCCAAAGACATGTGGGGGAGTCGGTTAATTGGTCATTTTAAATTGTCCTCTGATTAGGCTAGGTGGGCTGCTGGGTGGTGTGGCTTGTTGGACTGGAAGGGCCTGTATTTCTAAATAAATAAATTAAGTCTGGCCATCTTAGTTCCTCCAGGGTTTTGTGTGTATTGCTCCAAATTTCCAGCATCTGCAATGCATAAGATATAGAAATAGAATTAGGCCATTCAGCCCATCAAGTCTGGGTGGGATTAGCAGACATCCCACCTCTCCCAGAAGTTCTGGGAGTCTCCCGCATATTGATAGTGGCTCCCTGACATCTACAAATTATATACAATATCCTGGAAATGTATTTTTTTGAGAGTGAGTGAGAGGGAGAGAGAGGGAGGAGGAGAGGAAGAGGAAGAGGGGGGGAAGAGGGAGAGAGAGAGAGAGAGAGAGAGAGAAAGAATGAATGAGAATGAATCCTGATTGGTCTCCCTTTGTGCTAAGTAGACCTATCAGTTTTCTGATACTCTCCCTCTCTCTCTCTCTCTCTCTCTCTCTCTCTCTCTCCCCCCCCCCCACCCCCACCCCCCGCCATGGCAGAGTGTTCCAAAAAAAGAGAGATATAAAACGTTCTTCACCCCAGACTACACTAAAGTGTACCCCTGCCTAATAGGGGTAAAAAATAATGACAGTGTTGCTCGCTGCACTGTTTGAAACAGTGACTTTTCTCTTGCCTGCGGTGTTGTTACTGTAAAAGACATGTTGAGGTGAGTTTAACAGGTGTCATTCTTTCTTTAGCATACCTAACGTTATTTAAATCAGCTGGCTAGCTGCTAAGGAGCTACTCTATTGATGTCCTACGTGATGAGGCCAAACTCCCTGTAGACTTGCTTAAAGTTGTAATAGAATAAAAAAATGACTTCATGATAACATAATAGAACATATTTTAATGTCACATTTTCTGCATAAGACAATGTGTGTGCAAATAGTTTCAACATGTGATTGAATAAATTGTTGTGTTCTTTCATAATCAAATGTCCTGTATACATACACCCTTGGAGGTCGACGTGAGGGGGATATGGGGTTGGGGGGTGGGTGCCACCTCCCTGCAATGAGTGCTCAGAGTCAGTGACTTGGTACCATGCTGTACCTCTGTGATGACAGAACCTGTTCCACGATTCCATCAGATACAGGAGCACAGTCAGGCCGTTCAGCCCATCAACTCTTTGCCTTTCGTTCGGGACTGACATTTTTTCTTTACACCTTTCGCATGGTAGCACGAATTTCCTTCCAATCAAAAAGCTATTAGTCAGAGGTCGACAGGGATTAGATTCAGTCTTTGAGGTACAAAGTCTTTTTGGTGTGTGTGTGCATACAGAAGTGTGAGTATATACAAACTTATTTATAAGTGCACGTTGTCGTCGCTGAGGAGTTCTGCGCCTGCGCTCTAGGCCCAGCCGGAGCGCCGCCAGGTGGCGCGGCAGAGCGGAGCGTTGACGTCACCCGCTCGCCCGCGGAAGCGGAAGCGGAAGCGGGTGCGCACGGAGAGTGGCCACGAGCCGGCGCGGCGGGACGATGGGGCCGAAAGAGCGAGGGGAGAAACGGCGGCGGGTGGAGGCAGGGGGACCGTCCCCGGCCTCGGCCGCGTCCCCTGACCCGGCTCCGGCCTCGTCCTCGGCCGAGCCGCAGTTCCCCGCCCACTTCAGCGTGTCCGAGATCAAGAACAAGCAGCGGCGCCAGCTGATGTACCAGAGGTGGCGGCGGGCCCAGCGCAAGGTGAGGAGGTGGTCAGGGGTCCAGGGGATCTGGGTCATTCGGATTATGGATCAAACGGTCATTACGGTAGGGATTCAGCATAGGGGGAGTAACGGGGTCAAATGGATCAGGGGTCATTAGGTTTCATTGGTCAAAGGGGTCATTAGGATCAGAGGTCACGGACAAGCATAATGGAGTAAAGTGTTCAAAAGGATCAGGGGTTCAGTGACATCAAGATCCTGGCCCAGGGACGTGGCAGGGGTCAAAGTGCTCTGGGGTCGGGGATCAATGAGGTCATGCCTAGGTGACAAATGGTATAGGTCGGTAGAGCTTTGGTGAATCAGAATCAGGTTTATTATCGCTGGCATGTGACGTGAAATTTGTTAACTGAGCAGCAGCAGCTCTCAAAAAGGCAACATCCATCATTAAGGACTCCCATCAGCCAGAATGTGCCCTCTTCTCATTGCTACTGTCAGGAAGGAATCTGAAAACACACTCAATGATTCAGGAGCAGCTTCTTCCCCTCCACCATCAGGCAATGAATGGACAAAGAACTCATGAACACTACCTCACTATTCTTTTCTCTTTTTGCATTACAGTCTTTTGCTCATTGGTGTTGTTCATTTTATTTGGGAATAGATTATTTTTTGTAAATTCTATTGTATTTCTTTTTTTTCTTGTGAATGCCTGCGCGAAAATGATTCTCAAAATAGTATATGGTAACGTGTGTACTTTACAGACTTTGAACTTTGAGTGGGGCTTGGGGCTGCTGGGTGATGTATGCCCTGGACCCGGAGGAGAATTCCCTGTAGATGCAGCAGAGTCAGATGGTGAGCTGTCGATGGACGGGGGAGGAAGAGAAGATTCTTGAGGGTGAAGAACAGGGGAGGTGATGGGACCGTCTGCAGGAGGAAGTGATGGGGAGATGGACTGCATGTGGGTAGTGGGTAGAGAGGTAGCTGCCTTTGAGTGACATGAAAGGTGAGGGAGCAGGCTGCAGGGCACAGTTCAATATTCAAAATAAATTTATAATCAAAGTACATATATATTACCATCTGCTGCCTTGAGGTTCGTTTTCTTTCAGGAATAGTATTTACAAAAACTATATACATGGACAAAGTCTGACAAACAGCCAGTGTGCAAAAGAAGACAAACTGCAAATTAGGAAACAATACTGAGAACATGAGTTGTAAAGAGTCATTGAAAGTGAGTCTGTAGGCTGTAGAATCATAACCAAGTGGCTGGAGTGGACTTGGAGGCAATTCGATGCGGCAGAGCCAAGGAGAGGAGCAATCCGAGGTTTGATCGATCTGAGAGCCGAGCCAGATTGGTAAGGTCAGGTATTGGCCTTGTTGGGGCGTCAGAGACCGAGGATGAGGAATGACCTGAGGTTTGCATGATTTAAATGCCAGACCAGATTGAAATGGTGGGGGTGTCGCGGTCAGAGGTGAGAGATGGGCCAGTTTGACTCGCTGCTTGCGGAGTTTGCTTGACTCTCTGCTGGACCAAGGCCTTCTTAGTCAGTTTATGTGGGCTTCTGAATTGGTTGCAGAAATGCCTGGCATTGTGAACTTCAGTTCTGAATGTTATTTGCTTTACCTTTATTGCTTTGTTATTTTCAATGGTTCCATTTAATATCTACAATATACAACCCGGAATTCTTACTCTCTTCAGCCATCCTTGAAACAGAAGGAAAAATCTAAAGAATGAATGACAGAAAAATAATGTTCACTCCAATATTTCAACAGCCTCTCCCTGCTCTCACGAGACAGATATTACTCCTTCCACGGACAACCAGGTTTCGATGTTACAGTCAATCTGAAGCTTCATTTTTTTATTTGAAGTTCCCCAGCTTGAGAATCGGCACCAAACTCTCATTCAACAGTGTGAGAGAGAAAGAGAAAGCAATTGCTCATCAAGTACAGAGGCCTGTGACAGCCACTCTCGCTGTCTTCGATGTTCCTGCTCCTGAAGCGCTTCAGTTTGCGACACCAGCAAGAATTTGTGATCACAGGGCCATGCAAGGCTGCACCCCAAAGGCACCCGGCTTCAGGCCGAACCTGAACATAACAAAAATGTGTCTGATAGATGAGCTTAAGAACGGGAGGGCTGCCATGCAGAACCGCTGTGGATCAAAGACCTGACAGGACCCCAGTCACTTTAGAAATAGAAACATTGGAAAAGGAAGAAGTGAACTGTTTTGCTGATGAGCTGGGAGATGTTGCTCTCCGGTGCCATTTTTAACTTTGCCCCTAATGTTTTTTTTCTAAACATTGGGCGTTTGGCAGTCTTCTTTTGTTCTAAGTGGGTTCTGTTGTGTTTCTTTGTTTCATGGTTGCCTGTAAGGAGACAAATCTCAAAGTTGTATAAAGTATGCATTTTGATAATAAATGTACTTCAAACTTTTGAAGTTTAAACACAAGAGATTCTACAGATGCTGGAAATCCAGAGCAACATGTGCAAAATACTGGAGGAACTCAGCAGGTCAGGCAGCATTGATGGAATTGATAAAATAGTTGACATTTGGGGCCCTTCTTCAGAATCAGTATTTTTATCACAACCATTTTTGTGAAATGTGTTGTTTTGCAGCAAGAACACAATAAAATCACTATAAATCACAGTAAGTACATGTAAACAAAACAACTAGTGCAGTAAAGAGAGCAAAATAGTGAGGTGGTGTTCATTGTCTGTTCAGAAATCTGATGGCGGAGGGGAGGAACTTTTCCTAAAAGTATTGAGTGTCTTCAGACCTGTACCTTCTCCCTGATGATTGTGATGACAAGAGGGCCTGTCCTGAGTGAGTGATGCCACCTTCTTGAGGTCACCCTTTGAAGATGTCCTTGATGCTGGGGAGGCCAGTGCCCATGATGTAACTGACTGAGTTTGCAACCCTCTGCATCTTTTCCCGATCCTGGTCAGTGGCCCCTCTGTACCAGACAGTGATGCTACCAGTCAGAATGTTCTCCATGGTACATCTGTAGAAATTTAGTGGTCTTTGGTGACACACCAAATCTTTTTGGACTCGTAATGAAAAAAAGCCACGGTCATGCCTTCCACGTAGGGAGGACAGTTGGGTTTATTGTCAGTGAACAGATGCTCAAGCAACAGGTTTGTAAACCTGTTAGTTGCGTTGGTGTACTGATAACCGAAGATGTGTTTGAATAATGCATTCAGAATTTTTCATTGACATCTCTCCTGTTTATTTTTATTGTACTACTGAACCCTACCATCTGCTTGCCATTTCCTTCCCCGGATTCTCGTGTTGTTTCTAATGAATTAGCAAGGAAGCTGTTTGGATAAAATTGCAATTAAGCAGCAAGACCTTTTTTTTTAATCTTTTGGTGGCAGCTGTTGTTGTTGACATGACTCTTGAAACCCAAGACGAATGGAGGTTGCCCTTTTGGTCACCAGGTTCAGTTCAGTGTGTATCAGGGCTCACCTCAGTCATGGAGGTGGCTTTAGGACAATCTTCCAACTATCAGCGCTTGCACATTACCTCCCTTCCCTTGACTTAGAACTATTGCATCCTGAATGTGCCTGTTGGAAACCACTGCTTTTAAAAATTCTTTCTATAAGATATTAGATGAATTAATGTAAGACTAAGGTTGTAGTTTAGTCATAATCTGTAATTTTTGAACAAACGATAATAAATTTATTTTGAACGTTGAACCCTGCAGCCTGCTCCCTCACCTTTCATGTCACTCAGAGGCAGCTACCTCTCTATCCACTACCCACATGCAGTCCATCTCCCCATCACTTCCTCCTGCAGACAGTCCCCTCCCCTGTTCTTCACCCTCAAAAATCTTCTCTTCCTCCCCCGTCCATCGACAGCTCACCATCTGACTCTGCTGCATCTACAGGGAATTCTCCTCCGGGTCCAGGGCATACATCATCCAGCAGCCCCAAGCCCCACTCAAAGTTCAAAGTCTGTAAAGTACACACATTACCATATACTATCTTGAGAATCATTTTCTCACAGGCATTCACAAGAAAAAAAAGAAATACAATAGAATTTACAAAAAATAATCTATTCCTAAATAAAAGAATGAGCAACACCAATGTGCAAAAGACTGTAATGCAAAAAGAGAAAAAAATAGTGAGGTAGTGTTCATGAGTTCTTTGTCCATTCAGAAGTCTGATAGCGATGGGAAGAAGCTGTTCCTGAATCGTTGAGTGTGTTTTCAGATTCCTCTCCACTCAGTAAGTGGTGGTTTGTCTGCATTTACAAGCAGAAAATGGTATAGTATCTTCATAATGGTTTATCACCATTCACATTTTTCATTGGCTAAGCGTTCACACATTACCCATGAGACGTAATTCTGCACCCATCATTTCTCTTATTGTCCAATGCATTTTCTGTGGTCTTGAGTATAAAGGTGTTGGATTTTTCAGAGGCGCCATCTTTTCGTTCTTTTTGCCTTCTCCATCTTTGCTTTTCATTGAATCTCTACTTTGTTACTTGGCTTTTCACTTTGTTTAGTATTTGGTTAAACTTTGAAATAAACAATCATTAACAATAAAACTCCTCAGCCGTTCCCCGGAAAATCCATAAGGATCAGAAAATTTGCAGAAACCCAACAAGGCTAATGGAGTGGGGTACAGGAGCCTTGGGTCTAATGCTGCCAGGTTCAAGAGCAATTGGTGCCCTGCAGCCATTGGGCTCCTGGAAGGCTTCATTCACGTCAGCGCTGAGCAGTGGATTCACGTTCGAGGATGCTGCTGTTCACTCACCTTAGCGCTGAACAGCTGTGGGCTCACGTTTGGGGACCCTGCCGTTCACTTCACTCACCTCTGTGTTGAACTGGCTCCATAGCTGTGGACTCGGGTTCGGGATTCTGCCATTCATGTTCCGTGTGTTTTGTTTACTTTCTTTTCCTATTACTTGCGCAATTGGAAACTGTTCAGATCACTAGTCCATGAGGTTTACTTGCTTCGTCACTGAACTGGGTGTTTGACTGTCTTTGTTGTGTGGGGGTTTTTGGGTTCTTTTGTGTTTCTCTTGTTTTGTGGCTGCCTGCAAGCTGAATCTCAAGGTTGTATACAGTGTACATATGGTCTTATGCATATCCTCTCGGAGTGGAGAGGATCTTTCTGTGAGGTGGTTGGTGTGGGTGGGGGGGGAGGGAGGAAGAGTGTTTATAAGATTAAGTTAGGTATACATAGGGTAGTTAGTCAGAATCTCTTCCTCGGGGTAGAAATGGCAAGTACCAGAGCACATGCAGTTAAGGTGAGAGAGGGAAAGTTCAAGGGAACTGCGTGAGGCAGGTTGTATTGTACACAAGTTGAAAGGCTGCCGGGTGGTATGGATCACGTACTGGCAGAAGATTGGTTGTCTGTTATATCCGATGAGTGCAGCAAACCTGTGTGGGAGTGTTTTTGTGGAAAAGCCATTCTACTCCTTTGATCTCAGAAGTCTTTATCTAGTGGTACGAGCAGATATGGACGACCATAACTTTCTGTGCCATGTCACTCTCCATGGAGCAGTGCTGAGCCGTCTTCCTGGCCGTTGGATCTCATCTGCCCAGTCCACCGGAGCTGATTTCCCATGCTAGCATGAGTATGCCCCTATCTCACCGAGGTTTGAGGCCCATCGGCTACCCTCGTCAAGACTGTTGAAGCGGTGTATTGGGGTGTGGCCGCTGTCTCATGGAAACAGCAACTTGGAACCACAGGTGAGAGCTGAGTGTCCGGTGGGGACCAAAGGTGAGTGAGCTGCCCCAGAATGGACACGACAAGCCTCTTCACCAGAGGTGCTACCCGTCCCTGGACAGGCACTTGAGAAATGGCAGATAGAATTTAATCCAGATAAATTCGAAGTATTGCACTTCAGTAGGACCGACCAGGATAGGTCTTACACAATAGGGCACTGAGGAGTGCGGTAGAACAAAAAAGTCTGGTAATACAGGTTCATCATTCACTGAAAGTGGTAGATAGGGTTGTAAAGAAATCGTTTGGCACGTTGGCCTTCATAAATCAAAGTATTGTGTACAGGAGATTATGTTGAAGTTGTATAAGACATTGGTGAGGCCTAATTTGGAGTATTGTGTGCAGTTTTGGTCACCTAACTACAGATAAGGTGTAAATAAGGTTGGAAGAGTTCAGAGAAGATTTACAATGACATTGCCGGGTCTGGAGGACCTGAGTTATAGGGAAAGATTGAATAGGTTAGGTCTGTACTGCTCAGAACATAGAAGATCGAAAGGAGATTTGAAAGAGGTGTACAAAATTATGAGGGTATAGGGTAAATACAAGCATGCTTTTTCCACTGAAGTTGGGTGGGACTATAATCAGTGGTTATGGGTTAAGGGTGAAAGGTGAAAAGTTTAAGGTGAACATGAGGGGAAACTTCTTCACTCACTGGGTGGTGAGAGTGTGGAACGAGTTGCCGGCACAAGTAATGCATGCGAGCTTGATTTCAACATTTAAGAGAAATGTAGACAGGTACGTGGATGGTAGGGGTATGTAGTCGGATGCAACTGGACAGAATTGGTGGTTTAGTATGGGCAAGGATAGGCTGAAGGGCTTGTTTCTGTGCTATACCGATCAATGGTTGTGAGGGTGAGCACAATATTTTCTTCATAAACCTACATTTTGGAGTGAGAGAGAAAGTTTGCTGTCACTTCAAGTATTTATTTTAGTTATTTTTGGTCGCAGGTTCTGGTCTTTTTCAAAACATCTTAATAAAACAACTGGGAATCTTTCCTGTCTCTTGTGTATTGGAACAGATTCAAGGTTTCTATGAAAAAGAGGTTTTCTTGAGTATCCGGATCATAGGAAGTTCAGTGTGACATATTTCGATAAACAAAGTAATTCTTTGGCATTTGGACCATTGAGATCCTTTTGGGGGTGGGTTGCATCTGAAAGGAGGGGGGCAAATATCCATAGACATTGAAGCACCATAAAACCATTCAGCCCATCAAGTCTGCTCTACCATTCCATCATGACTTGTATATTTTCCCTCTAAACCCCATTCTTTTGCCTTCTCCTCGTAACTTTTGACACCCTTACTAACCAAGAACCTATCAGCCTCTGCTTTAAATATACCCAGTGCCTTGGCCTCCATATCTGTCTATGGCAACAAATTCTACAGATTCACCATCTTCTGGATAAAGAAATTCATCTTCATTTCTGTTCTAAAGGGGTGTACTTCTACTCTGAGGCTGTGCCAGCTGGTCCTAGATGACCAAATTTAGAGTCATAGAATAGTACTACACTGAAGTAGATCCTTTGGCCTATCTAGTTCATGCCAAAAACATTTAAACTGCCTACTCCCCTTGACTACACCGGGACCTTAGCCCTCCATATCCTTACTATCCAAATGTTGAAATCAAGTTCTCATAGACCACTTGTACTGGCAGCTCATTTCACAATCTCACGATACTCTGAGTGAAGAAGTTTTCCCTCCTGTTCCCCTTAAACTTTTAACCTTTCACCCTTAATCCATGACATCCAGTTGTAGTTCAAACAACCTCAGTGGAAAAAGCCGACGTCCATTTACCCTCTCTATACCCCTCATAATTCTGTATACCTCTATCAAACCTTCTCTCAATCTTCTACATTCTAAATAATACAGTCCTAACCTATTCAATCTTCCCTTATAACTCAGGTCTTCCAGTCCCAGCAATATCCTTGTGAATTTTCTCTGTACTCGTTCAACCTTATTTAATGCTAGGAGCATTGTAAGAAAGGTGGATGAGCTTAAAGTGTGGATTGATACATGGAATTATGATGTTGTAGCTATTAGTGAAACATGGTTGCAGGAAGGGTGTGATTGGCAACTAAATATTCCTGGATTTAGTTGCTTCAGGTGTGATAGAGTAGGAGGGGCCAGAGGAGGAGGTGTTGCATTGCTTGTCCGAGAAAATCTTATGGCGGTGCTTTGGAAGGATAGATTACAGAGCTCCTCTAGGGAGGCTATTTGGGTGGAATTGAGGAATGGGAAAGGTGTAGTAACACTGATAGGAGTGTATTATAGGCCACCTAATGGGGAGCGTGAGTTGGAAGAGCAAATGTGTAAGGAGATAGCAGATATTTGTAGTAAACACAAGGTGGTGATTGTGGGAGATTTTAATTTTCCACACATAGATTGGGAAGCTCATTCTGTAAAAGGGCTGGATGGTTTAGAGTTTGTGAAATGTGTGCAGGATAGCTTTTTGCAACAATACATAGAAGTACCGACTAGAGATGGGGCAGTGTTGGATCTCCTGTTAGGGAATGCGATAGGTCAGCTGACAGATGTATGTGTTGGGGAGCACTTCGGGTCCAGTGATCACAATAGCATTAGCTTCAATATAATTATGGAGAAGGACAGGACTGGACCTAGAGTTGAGATTTTTGATTGGAGAAAGGCTAACTTTGAGGAGATGCGCAGGGATTTAGAGAGAGTGGAATGGGTCAAGTTGTTTTATGGGAAGGATGTAATAGAGAAATGGAGGTCATTTAAGGGTGAAATTATGAGGGTACAGAATCTTTATGTTCCTGTTCGGTTGAAAGGAAAGATTAAAGGTTTGAAAGCGCCATGGTTTTCAAGGGATATTAGAAACTTGGTTCGAAAAAAGAGGGATGTCTACAATAGATATAGGCAGCATGGAGTAAAGGAATTGCTCGAGGAATATAAAGAATGTAAAAGGAAACTTAAGAAAGAGATTAGAAAAGCTAAAAGAAGTTACGAGTTTGGTTTGGCAAATAAGGTGGAAGTAAATCCGAAAGGCTTCTACAGTTATATTAAAAGCAAGAGGATAGTGAGGGATAAAATTGGTCCCTTAGAGAATCAGGGTGGTCAGCTATGTGTGGAGCCGAGGGAGATGGGAGAGATTTTGAACGATTTCTTCTCTTCGGTATTCACTAAGGAGAAGGATATCGAATGGTGTAAGGTGTGGGAAACAAGTAAGGAAGTTATGGAACCTATGACAATTAAAGAGGTGGAAGTACTGGCGCTTTTAAGAAATTTAAAAGTGGATAAATCTCCGGGTCCTGACCGGATATTCCCCAGGACCTTGAGGGAAGTTTGTGTAGAGATAGCAGGAGCTCTGACGGAGATCTTTCAGATGTCATTAGAAACAGGGATTGTGCCGGAGGATTGGCGTATTGCTCATGTGGTTCCATTGTTTAAAAAGGGTTCTAGAAGTAAGCCTGGCAATTATAGACCTGTCAGTTTGACATCAGTGGTGGGTAAATTAATGGAAAGTATTCTTAGAGATAGTATTTATAATTATCTGGATAGACAGGATCTGATTAGGAGTAGCCAGCATGGATTTGTGCGTGGAAGGTCATGTTTGACAAACCTTATTGAATTTTTTGAAGTAGTTACGAGGAATGTTGACGAGGGTAAGGCAGTGGATGTAGTCTATATGGACTTCAGCAAGGCCTTTGACAAGGTTCCACATGGAAGGTTAGTTAAGAAGGTTCAGTCGTTAGGTATTAGTGCTGGAGTAATAAAATGGATTCAACAGTGGCTAGATGGGAGATGCCAGAGAGTAGTGGTGGATAATTGTTTATCGGGATGGAGGCCGGTGACTAGCGGGGTGCCTCAGGGATCTGTTTTGGGCCCAATGTTGTTTGTAATATACATAAATGATCTGGATGATGGGGTGGTAAATTGGATTAGTAAGTATGCTGATGATACTAAGGTAGGAGGTGTTGTGGATAATGAGGTGGGTTTTCAAAGCTTGCAGGGAGATTTATGCCGGTTAGAAGAATGGGCTGAACGTTGGCAGATGGAGTTTAATGCTGAGAAGTGTGAGGTTCTACATTTTGGCAGGAATAATCCAAATAGAACATACAGGGTAAATGGTAGGGCATTGAGGAATGCAGTGGAACAGAGAGATCTAGGAATAACAGTGCATAGTTCCCTGAAGGTGGAGTCTCATGTAGATAGGGTGGTGAAGAAGGCTTTTGGAACGCTGGCCTTTATAAATCAGAGCATTGAGTACAGAAGTTGGGATGTAATGTTAAAATTGTACAAGGCATTGGTAAGGCCAAATTTGGAATATTGTGTACAGTTCTGGTCACCGAATTATAGGAAAGATATCAATAAATTAGAGAGAGTGCAGAGACGATTTACTAGGATGTTACCAGGGTTTCAGCACTTAAGTTACAGAGAAAGGTTGAACAAGTTAGGTCTCTATTCATTGGAGCGTAGAAGGTTGAGGGGGGATTTGATCGAGGTATTTAAAATGTTGAGAGGGATAGATAGAGTTGACGTGAATAGGCTGTTTCCATTGAGAGTAGGGGAGATTCAAACGAGAGGACATGATTTGAGAGTTAGGGGGCAAAAGTTTAAGGGAAACACGAGGGGGTATTTCTTTACTCAGAGAGTGATAGCTGTGTGGAATGAGCTTCCTGTAGAAGTAGTAGAGGCCAGATCAGTTGTGTCATTTAAGGTAAAATTGGATAGGTATATGGATAGGAAAGGAGTGGAGGGTTATGGGCTGAGTGCGGGTAGGTGGGACTAGGTGAGATTAAGAGTTCGGCACGGACTAGGAGGGCCGGAATGGCCTGTTTCCGTGCTGTGATTGTTATATGTTATATGTTATATGGTTACATTTTTCCTGCAGGTAGGTGACCAAAACTGCACACAATACTCCAAATTAGGCCTCATCAATGTCCTATACAGCTTCAACATAACATCCCATCTCCTGTATACAGTACTTTGATTTATGAAGGTCAATGTTCCAAAAGCTTTCATTACAACCCTATTTACCCGTGATACCTTTCAATGAATTATGGTACTGTATTTCCAGGTCTCCTTGTTCTACCACACTTCTCAGTTGCCTGACCATTCACTGTGTAATACCTACCCTGGCTGGTCCTACCGATGTGCAAAACCTCATACTTGTTCGCATTAAATTCCCTCTTCCATTTTTCCAGCTGATGCAGATCCTTCTGCAAGCCATGATAGCCTTTCTCACTGATCACTGTACCCACAATCTTGGTTTCATTTGCAAATTTGCTGATCCAGTTAATCACATTATCATCCACATCATAGATATAGATGCCAAACAACAAAGAACCCAGTACTGATCCCTGAGGCACTGCACTAGTTACAAGCCTCCAGTCAGAGAGGCAACCCTGTACCGCCAGTCACTGGCTTCTCTCACAAAGCCAATGTCTAATCCAATTTACTACCTTATCCTGAATGCCAAGCGACTGAAATTTTTGACCGGCTTTCCATGCAGGACCTTGTCAAATCTCTTACTAACGTCCATGTAGACAACATCCACTGCCTTTATCTACTTTCCTGGTAACTTCCTCGAAAAACTATATAAGATTGGTTAGACATGACCTACCATTGCTGACTATCCTTAATCAGTGTATGTCTAGCCAAATACTTATATTTCTAGTCCCATAGAATACTTTTCAATAACTTTCCTACGACTGATGTCAGACTCACCAGCCTATAATTTACTGGTTTCTGTTTCGATCCTTTTTTAAATAGTGGAAAAACATTGGCTATCCTCCAATCCTCTGGTACCTCCCATCGCTAAGGATGATTTAAATATCTCTGCTAGGGCCCCAACAATTTCTGCACTTGCCTCCTATAGAGTCTGAGAGAATACTTTGTCAGGCCCTGGGGATTTATCCACCCTGATTTGCCTCAGGGTAGCAAACACCTCCTCCTCTGTAATGTGTACAGGCCTGTGAAGTTGATGATTCTTTGCCTTACTTCTGTAGACTCTGTCCATCTCCTGAGTAAATAATTCATTTAAGATCTCCCCCATCTGTTTTGACTGCACACACAGATTACCATTCTGGTCTTCCAGAGGACCAATTTTGTCCCTTGCAATCCTTTTAATCTTAACATATCTATAGAATTCATTAGGATTCTCCTCATTATTTGATAGAGCAACTTCATGACTTCACCCCCTCAGTATCCAAAATGATATACCTGTTGTTGAGGGGGATGGCCACAGGGGTACTCTGCATTGGCTCCCTAAACCCTTTCCCCTTCCTGACTAAACCAGTTTCCTGTGTCCTGCACCTTGGGTGTAACTATATGTCCTATCTATCAGCCTCCTGAATGATCCAGAGTTCATCCAGTTCCAGCTCCAACTCCTTAATGCGGATTGTTAGAAACTGCAGCCTGATGCACCTCGCCATTGAGGTCATCAAGGACACTGGAGGTCTCCCTGCCTTCGAACATCCCGCATTCATCTATCCTGCCTGGCATCTCTACTGTCCTAGCTATGTAGATGTAAAGAAGGGAAGGAAAAGAAAATGTTAACTAGAAACATCTCCACGTCCTCTCTATATAGGAAAAACAACTGGAAAGCCCCTTATTTAGATTAGGTTACCTGCTTAGATTGTTCAGTCATAAACAAGCAATCTGTAGATGCTGGAAATCCTGAACAACACACAGAAAATGGTGGAGGAGCTCAGCAGGTCAGGCTGAGTTAAAGGGAATAAACTGTTGCTGTTTCGGGCCAAGACCCTTTCAAGGTAGTGGGAAGTGTAGATGGAGTCAGTGAAGAAGGAGGCTGTTTTTTTTTAAAGTAAGTGCAGACGTGAACTGGGCCGGATTAAGCTAGTGCAGGGCCTGTAGCATATGTTATAAAGGGGCCCTAAATTTAAAAAATGCACGTAAGTATTAAAACATAAATTATTTACTTGCATAGTAAAGTAATTCAATTTTTTCATTTGCTATACAGACAGATAATACAACAAATGTCAGACACTTCAGTAATAGTATTATTTACATGTAGGTATCAATTTCAAGTGTCAGAAGTAACAAAACTACAAATTAAAAGTTACATTTTCTAGATTTAGCATGAGCAAATTTGTTGATACTGGAAATGTCTATTTCACGCAGAAGTTCATGTTCAATGCTCATTAGCGTGAGTTTGTTCAATCTATTTTGACCCATGGTGCTCCGTAGTTCATTTTTAATCCTTTTCAGTTTTGAAAATGAGCGTCCTCCACTGCAGTTGGTAACCATGAGTGATAAACAGATGCGCAAGGCATTTTCTACATTTGGAAAACATGACTCCAAAGAATTGTCAGTTATCAAATGGTACAACTGTAACTCCACAAAGTCTTGTTTGATGCCAATATGAGAAGCAAGATCAGTTTTCAACAGTCAATAAACTGCAAAAATTCTTCATCAAGACTTTCTTCCAGATCTTTGGATATGATTTAATAAGGTTTGATAACCTCTTTACAATCTCTTCAGGTGTAAATGACTGAAATTGATGAAGGAATCCAAGAACACCATTCACCTTTAGATAAGCTTTCTGCCTTTTTGACAGGGCAGAAAGCAAGCTGTCAATAATGGCAAGAAATGTTTGGCTTTTAAACTTCTGAGAAAGTGTTTGAGATTCAACAAGTAGATCAAGAGTGCTGGAACCACTGAAATTATCATACGCGTGATTTTGCTTGTGTTTTCTTTGAGTTTGCTGTTGATAATCTTCACACTTAGTCAGATTGTTGGCTTTTTGCTCAATGTCTGAAAAAGGAGACCGCATAGCTGGAATATATCCATGCAAGGATTCATAGGGTGCACAAGCTGAGTTCAAGTCTTGGCCAGAAGATTGCAAAGAAGCACTGGTCATTTGAAAATGCTGTAATACTTAATCCCACAATATGACCATTATTCCTTTTTCCAACTTCCTCATGGTTGAAAGTAGTCCACAAGCCTGTTGTCAACATTGTGCCTTCTGATCATTGTTATTTGAAATGTCATCCAAGACTTGTTTTATTGCAGAAAAGCTGTGTAAGAGTGCTTTTGTTGCATCTGCACGAGCTGACCACCTGGTACCTGACATTCTTTTCACAACGGGCAAATGAGCACCAACATCAGATAATGCAGCAGAAAGGAGATCCCACCGATAAGTAGAAGCAGAAAAAAATGTGTGCAGGCTGTCTACAAATTGAAAGAAAATTAATGCTTCTTGACAACATTCAGCAGCACATTTTCCAACCAAATTTAGTGACTGTGCAAAACATGGAATGTAATCCGCAAACTCATTCAGCTCTTTAGTTTGTGTTTGTAAGCCACTGTACTTGCCACTCATGTTGCTGGCATTTTCATAACTTTGACCACGGCAGTCTTTTATATCAATGTCATTTTCCTTTAAAAAGTCAAGTAAACTTTGAGCAAGCTGTTCAGCACTATGACCTTCCACATCCAAAAACTTCACAAATCTTTCAACTGGTCCAGACGGCAAAACACAGCGCAAAGTCAAAGTCAGCTGGTCCACATTAGATACATCTGGAGTAGAATCCAATGAAACAGAATAATACTTATATTTCTTCACTTCACCGATAATGTGATCCAGTATGCTGGATCCAATCAGACTGATGAATTCCTCACATGTTGTTTTAGACAGGTATGATTCCTGTCCCCTTCCTTTGTTTGCATGAGCATTTGTATGCTCTGCCAGAAAAGGGTCAAACCTGGCCAGTAGATCTAACAACCCCAAGTAATTTCCATTATGAGGAGAGCCAACAGTTTTATCACTACCATGAAAAAAGATTAATGAAGTACGCATTTAAAAACATAGTTTATGTTACAAAAGCTAAGTAGTAGTATCAACAAAGACTAGTGAACAATAACATATTTATGTGGCTGTTGTGGCTATGAGTGCGTGTGGACCACATGCACTCAGTAACCAACTAGGAACAGTGTTCTGAAAATTATCTCTTTAGTTGCTTATTGAAACTCATTTCAATTGGGAGATACAGGTTGAAACTCACGGTCTAATCCAATCTTGTATGTTCCTGAGCTGGTTCAGACTACCTAAAATCAGGGGGGGGGAAAAGAGGAATCATGAACTGGGTCACATAAAACTGTTGAGTCGCACATCCCTTGTCGCAGGCTCACTGCAGCAAGGGCTGTAACAGCGTTACAGCGCGCGCTGCGGCGGCTTGGGAGCGTGGGAGATAGCACAAAGGTCACCACGACACAGCAAGGAGCCAATGCACGCCTGCACACACACACACAGCATGCAGCTCCCCCGACATGAAAACAGCATTGCCAGATCGTCGTGAGAATAGTGAGGTGCCATCGATTTCACCAGACTGCAGCTTGCAAGCATTTATTGCGGAGCTCTCAAATGCAGGGCCCGTAGCATATGCAACCTTTGCTGCTAGATTAATCCAGCTCTGATCGTGAACAATAGCCCGATCAGAAATGCTGATCAAGTCAACTCATTCCCAAAGAGAATTCTGATAGGCCAATCAGATGGTTCACTACTGCTCAGGGATAGAACATTAAAAAAATCATATGTACAATTAAGAACCATTAAAAAATAGTAGGAATACTGGAGTCATGATAAAGTCTGCTGGAAACATACACATGCTGTCCTCCATAATTCAGAGAGTTTGAAGGATAAGGTTACAGGGTGACAAAACAGGACAGGAGCACTTGGAACTAAAAACTAATCCCTACTGGGAGAAAACGGCACCCGTTCTTTCTGCACTGTTCTTCAGCAGTTTAAGGACTAAGTCCTGCCGGAACAAACTCACGAGTGCTCTTGAAAGTCAGGTATTAACCCTACCTGCCAACAACCAAGCATTGCCATCCCGGTCCCCTTCATGATAGCTTATCAAGAAGGATGTGACTTCCCTCCCAGAGATGAGAGGTGTTTGTACACTCGACTCTTGAAGGCTTGGACCCCATCGTCACAGATGTTTCCGACCACAGCATCTGGAAGGCTGTTCCAAATTCTGGTAGCACAGTGAAGGAAGTGTGTTGTTTCTCGTATCAGGCATAGAAACAGCAAGAGCAGGCATAGATAAACTTGATCGTGTGGTGTGCTGTCTCTCATAATATGAAGGCAGCATGGTGCGAAGGTCTGAGGGCTGTGGCTGGTGTGCATTTTGTATAGCACAGTAGCTGCAGCAACCTGTCGTTTGTGGTGTAAGCTACTGATGGCTAGCTTCTCACGAGCTAGTTTCCATGACAGACTGGACGGCCTTTGCAACTTTCTGAGATATCTTACTGTCTCAGGCAGAGCAGTTATACCGAACTGTGATGCATCTGGATAGGATGCTTTGTTTTGAGCATCGAGAAAAATTGGTGAGGGTTATCGGGACATGCTGCATTTCCTTGTATGCCATCTGGATAGCCTCCAACTTGTTGGCAGGAATGTTGTTTTCCCCAACTTCCAGTAATTACTTCCCCTCCCCTCTTCTCTATTTCTCCGTCCTCCATTCTGGTTCCCTTCACCCCTTCTCTTCTCTCCTGCCCATCTTCTCTCTGGTTCCCTTCCTCCTTCCCTTTCTGTTATGGTCCATTCTGTTCCAATCAGATTCCTACTTCTTCAGTCCTTTATGTTTTCTACCTATTCCCTCATCCACTCACCTGGTCTCACCTATCACCTTCTCACCTCCCTCCACTTTCTTATTCTATCTTCTTCACTCTTCCTTTCCACACCTGATGAAGGGCCTCCTAAAACGTCAACAGTTTATTCCTCTTCACAGATGCAGCCTCTCCTGTTGAGTTCATCCAGCATTTTATGTATGTTGCTGAGAGAGTGCGACACTACAATGGTACCTTGTTCCTTGATGTGACAAATGCTTGGTGAATGTGAAAATATATTGAATCCTGGGCAGCCTTTGCCATCCACCAACATGGTCTTGTATACAGAGGCATGATTCTGCAGATGCTGAGAAACTGAAATTGCAGAGGAAATTCAGCAGATCAGGCAGTGTCTGTGGAGATGGAAACAGTGAATGAAAGGTTCTGGTTCCTGGGAGTAAGTTATTGAGCTGCAACGTGGAACTCTCTCCACAGCTGCTGCCTGACCAGCTGAGTATTTGCAGGATTTCCTAGGCTTATTACAAACTTTTAATACTTAATGAGTCAGTATAAGTCAAGTTCAAGTTCAAGTTGCTTTTTATTGTCCTTTCGACCATATCTGCTGGTGTAGTACACAGTAAAAATGAGACATTTCAGGACCATGGTGCTTACATGAACAATACAAAAACTACACTGAACTACGTAAACCAACACAAGAACTACACTAGACTACAGACCTACCCAGGACTGCATAAAGTACACAGAACAGAGCAGGCATTACAATCAATAATAAACAAGACAGTAGGCACAACAGAGGTCAGTAGGTTGGTAGTCCGATGGCTTGGGGGGAAATCTGTTACATAAATAATCAGCTGAATGGCAGCGTCCGGGATTCCGTCCATTTCTGTACTCCCGAGTATTTCGTTGCCCCAGATGTAGTCAATTTAATGTCCATTTGAGAGAAGTATGGACAGGAGAGCCAGCCGGCTAGGGCTTGCTTTTTTCCTGGCACGGTCTCCAGCCTACCCGCCTCACTTCCGCTTCCTCGCACGCTGCTTACGCTGTCCCCACCTCCGGCCACTGGCATGAGAGGACTCAGAGGACCGCAGGCCTGATTCCTTCAGCAAGCGGACATTGGAGAGCAGAATGGATGGGAGGGTACTAGGGATTCTGCAGATGCTGGAAATCCAGAGTGATGTTGAATGTACCCAAAATACTGGAGGAAATGAAGAAGCAGTTGAAGTTTTGCGCTGAGACCCTTCATCAGGACTGGGTGGAGTCCTGAAAAAATGTCTCAGCTTGAAGAGTTGACTGATTATTCCTCTCCGTAATGCTGCCTGACCTGCTGAGTTCCTCCAGCATTCTGTGTGTGTGTGTGTGTGTGTATATAATAAAGAAAGATGTTAAAATTAGCCTTATTTGTCATTAGTATCGAGACTACAGTGAAATGTGTCGTTTGGGTCAAATCAAAGCAAGGATAGGATCATACGGGGGGAAGCCCTCAGGTGTCACCATGCTTCCAGCACCAACATAGTGTAACACTACCCAACAGGCTGGTATACGTCTAGGGGAAAAGGAGATCCAGTCACACACCAACCCCACCTCCTGTACACGCAGGTGCTGTGAGAATCAAGTTTATGCGGCGCGTACACACAATATCAAACTCACACCAGATACAGTTACGGAATACACTTTAAAGATTTTACTAAAACTAAAAGAGTACTATGCAATACAGTATATATGAAGGATAAGAAAATAAAGCAAAAGGTGCCAACTTATCAAAGTTCAGTCAGTTTAGTGCACATCGTTGGAGCTCAACCATCGAACCATTCGATCCCTCCTCGCTTGCCTCCGACCTCCACGTCCTCGCACCTGGGACCTACTCTAGCAAACCAAAGAAGCCATTTTGATTACATACACAGTACATTGTACAGTAGCATGCCCACTAACACTAACCTGTACTTCTTTGGAATGTGAAAAGAGACTGGAGCACCCGGTTGAGTCGTGGGGGAGGATGCAATCTCCTTACAAGTAGTGACACGTATCAAAACCCAGTCTTACAGCTGGCGCTGTAAAGCACTGAAGCTACGCAATCAGAGGATCAAAGCCAGAAGGGGATCAATAATGAGATATTCCTCTCCGTTAGGCTTTGAGGACCATTGCTAGCCATAACTCTGCATTTACTTTGGTAATGCCACGGTAGCATAGCAGTTAGTGCAACACTATTACAGCTCAGGTCGTCGGAGTTCAATTCAAACGTCATCTGTAAGCAGGTTTGTGCGTTTCTTCCCATGATTTGCTCCCACAGTACAAAGATGTACCAGTTAGGGGGTGAATTGGTCAGTGTAAATTGTGCTGCATTTAGGCTGGGGTTAAACCGGCGGGTTGCTGGGAGGCACAGCTCGAAGGTCCTGTTCTGTGCTGTATCTCTAAATAAAAATATAAATTAAAAATTTCACCCACATAATTGTGTCTCCACCTTGGAAATAAGGATTCTGAGGAAACAATGAGGAATTTTCGAAAGGGGATTTATCTTTCTTTGTCAATACAACAAACTGACATTGTGAAATCTCTGCAGCCAGACAAGAGTTGAAAACTCTCATGTTTATTAAATGTTCCATTATCTACATTAAAAAATGTGGTCTGGCTGACAGTGTTTGAATCGGTGAGTAATGGTCTTCACATGGGAAGAGGTCAGGGAAAGCATCTGAGCATGCATTCAGGAAGAGTTGTAATGGTAAATTGTAATATTTGTTTTTAGAAATCTCCTCTTCCTGCCATCAATTGAATGGAGCTTGTCTGATTTACAATATACACCATGACCTTCCTGCTCACATGTGATAGAGACACAAATTTCCAGTGGATAATAAAAATGAGGATGTTGTTAAGGCCGCTGGCAATACTACTAAGACTACACAGGCACTTGAAGAACTGTCATGTACACCTTAAGCCATAGGAGCAGAATTAAGACCATCATGTTCCCATTGTGGAATTTACCTTCATGCATACTTTGTAGCTTTTGGAATCCATGAGACCTTAGGACCAAGCAGCAGAATTAGGCCATTTGGCCCATTGAATCTACTCACCATTTAATCATGGCTAATTTTTTTTTCAAATTCATTCTCCTGCTTTCTTCCTGTAAATTTTGACATCCTTATTAAGAGCCTATCAAACTCCATAAGGCCATAAGATGTAGGAGCAGAATTAGACCATTTGGCTCATCGAGTCTCCTGTGCCATTTCATCATTTCTGATCCATTTCCCTCTAAGCGCCAATCTCCTGCCTTCTCCCCGTATCCGTTGTGTCCTGACTAATCAAGAATCTATCAATCTCTGCCTTAAATATACCCAATGACTTGGCCTCCACAGTTGCCTGTGGTGATGAATTTCACAGATTCACCACCCTCTGGCTAAAGAAATTCCTCCTTATCTCCATTCTAAATGGATCTTCCTCTATTCTGAGGCTCTCCCACTTTATTCCTGGGCCATGGAGGCCATAGAGTCTTATGTCATGGAAACATGCCCTTTGGCCCATCTGCTCCATGCTCACTGTTGCCCTGCAAGCTCATCCCATCTGCTTGTAGCCCTCTAAACCCATCCTGTCCACATTCTTATCTAAATGACTGTTAAATCTTGCTAATCTGCCCGTCTCAACCACCACTGACAGTGAAAACTGATTGCAGGTCTTTCAGCTACAGAAATGCTAACAGAAACTCCGAAGTCCTCATCCCTGGGTCAGGAAGGATTTTCACATAGAAGACTTGCGTCTTCACCATGTGGTGAAAACTGCAAGTGCATAGCCGATCATCCAGGACCACCACCAGGCTGGCTCAGATGGAGGACTTCTGGCGAGTTGTTGTCAGCGGCCTATTTCTCTGTAGGGATGATGGGCTTAACTAACTAACTAACTAATAGAACTGAACACGGTTTTTCAAATGTTATCTGACCAGGGCTTTATAGAGCTGCAACATTACCTCGCAGATATTTTTGTACTCCACCAGCTGTGTGGTTGATTTTCTCTGTGGTATAGCTTTCAGGCTGACCCTTACTGCAAGCTTATCAACATGCTGTAGCACTTCTTTTGAGAAGTAACTGATGTCATTCTGGCCTGATATTGGGTGCTGTGAATCGTGGGTGGGTTTCTGTGAAGGAACAGCGCTTGTGCCTCTTTTAACATTGATTGTATTTTATCTTTTCCCATTCTTCAGGAACAACTGGAGGCCAGAAAGAAACGGAAGAAGGAGAGAGAGGCACTTGGAGATAAGGTAACCATTTATTCGTTAACATTGGTCACAGGGAGAATGTACACTTAATGTATATTTAAAATTTACAGGGAGGGTCTTCATCATCACTTTGTGCTGTGTCACGTGAGGTAGGAGTTCAGAAGAATGAAGGTTAACTTTTATTTGTCACATTTACCTCGAAACATACAGTGAAAAGCATCATTTGCATCAATGACCAACACAGCATGCCCACAACTTATTAACCCTAATTTGGAATGTGGGAGGAAACTGGAGCACCTGGAGGAAACCAACATGGACACGGGGAGAATGTACAGACTCCTTGGTGGTCGGAATTGAATCTGGATTACTGGCAATGTAAAGCACTATGCTAACTGTTACACTACCACGTGGCCCTGATCTGGCTATCAGACATACAATGAGGTAACTGAGGCTAGGGTACGACATCACAGAATCAGCTTTGATATCACCAGCATATGTCATGAGATTTGTTGTTTACAGCAGTAGTACCTTACAGTACTAAATAATAAAACATAAATAACAATAAATAATATGTATATAAATAAATTTAGTAAGTAATGCAAAAAGAAAGCAAAAAATATATAGTGAGGATGTGTATATGGGTTCATTGCCCATTCAGAAATCTGATGGTGGAAGGGAAGAAGCTGGTTCTGAATCATTGAGTGTGTGTCTTCAGGCTCCTGTGCCACCTCCTTGATGGTGGCAATGAGAAGAGGGTATGTCATTGGGTGGTGGGGGTGTGGGGGTCCTTAATGATGGATGAGCCTTTTTGGGGTATCACCTTTTGAAAGTCTTCTCCGTGCTGCGGAAGCTAGTGGTCACAACAGAGATGGCTGAGTTTACAACTTTCTGCGGTTCTTTACAGTGTCTCCCCACCCCACACCAGCTAGAATGCTCTCCACAGCATTTCTATAGAAATTTGCAAGAGTCAGGAAGGAAAAGGTGGGGTAGCTCATAATAAAGGATATGATCAGTATAGCTCATCTTGTTGTGAGCTTGCCGTGAAACATTAAGATGTAGGAACATTTGGGTGGGGGTGTGAAATAGTGAAGGAACGTAGTTGTGGTAGGAGTTGCCTTTAGATCTCCTGACAGCACAGGATGCAAGTCAAAAAATAACAGAAGTTTGCATGAAAAGTATGGTAGGACATTGAGAAAAATCGTTATAAGAAGTTAGTTTGTGAACCCTTTCGAATTTTCTCTGTTTCTGCATAAATATGACTAGTTCTAAACTAGTCATAACTAGTTCTAAAACTAGTTAAACAGAACCCAATTAAATAAATAACACAAAAAACTATACTTGTTCATGTATTTATTGAGAAAAATGATCCAATATTATATGTATTGGAGAAAGTATGTGAACCTTTGTTTTCGATAACTGGTGTGATCCACTTGTACAGCAATAACTTAAGCCAAATATTTCTGGTAGTTGATGATCAGTCCTGCACATTGACTTGGAGGAATTTTAGGTCATTTAGGTCAGTCCTGCTTACAAAACTTCTTCAATTCTGGGGATATTGATGGGCTTCCTTCCACAACATTTCTTAGGATTAAGGGCAGGATTTTGACTTGACCATTCCAAAACGTGAAATTTTTCTGCTTCATCCATTCTTTGGTAGACTGACTTGTGTGTTTAGGGTCATTGTCTTACTGCACGACCCACTTTCTCTTGAGCTTCAGTTCATGGACGAATACTCTTGACATTTTCCTGTAGAATTTGCTAGTACAATTCAGAATTTTTTTTGCTGATTCTCCTGCTTTAAATTATAGGAAGTGCTTTTCCACTCTGTAAATACGTGAGGACCTCAGTCTGTCCCTCCCCGGCCCCATGACCAGTGCGAGCGCCCTCGCACACAGCAGTTGGTGGGCGAGAGTGCAGTCACTTCCAGTGATGAGAGGATTAATTCATTAGAACAATTGTTCCTCTGGGTCGCGAGGGAAATGAAAGTCCGGTCACATAAAGGAACAGGATACATAGGCAGATATAAGGATATATAGACCGCGCTTCTGGTGCCTTTTAAACCCCAGGTAAAGTGGTGGCTGAGACAAGGCCTCTCGAAGGGAAAGTGGAACGGGTACATTGAGGAGGGGAGCTTTCTTCTTGCTACACGGAAGGGGTTAAACAAGCAGGTATGAGGTCCTACAAAGTGATTTTCGGGAACTCGGTAAAAAAGCAGGACTTCTAGGATTGCAGTCTTGGAATTATGCCCCCAAACCAAGTGCTGGTGTGGTGAGAATTCGATAATGCGTGCACTTTAATATGTTGATGATGATCTGATGCAGGAGTGAGGGCTTCAGATTCATGGATCAATGGGCTCCCTTCCAGGCAGGTGGGAGACCGGGACAAACAAGGCCATTTGCATCTGAACCGGAGGGGAACCAATATCCTCACCAGGAGGTTTGATGGTGTCACTTGGCAGAGTTTGAATTAGAATAGCAAGTGGGAGAATGTATGTATGACAAGACAGTCTGTAAAGAACGAGAGCCAATGTCAGGCTAATAAACATGCTGGGACTGATGGGCTGAAATGAGTTTATTTCAACATTAGGAGTATTCTGTTGTTGGAGGGACAGGGCTGGCAGCTCAACATTCCTGGGTTTCATAGTTCCATCAATGATGGCAAGCCTTACTGGTCCCAAGGCAGCAAAGCAGGTCCAAACCATGACACTGCCACCACCATGTTTCATAGGTTCCTCCATTTGTACACCATTTGCCTGACTGTGGATTGCTGGAGCCCAAAACTCTTTAGAAATGGTTTTGTATCCTTTCCCAGCCTGGTGAGCATCAATAACATTTCTTCTGAAGTCTTCAGAAATCTCCTTTGATTGAGACATGACATGCTTCCAGAAACCTGTGTGGTGAAGATCAGACTTTGATCGTGAAAACCCAAGTTTATGCTCTTTAAATAGGCAGGGCCTCCAACACTCACAACTGATTGTCATCCCATTGATTGGAACACCTGACTCCAGCTTCCCCTGTAAATGAACTGATAATCCTGGAGGTTCACATACTTTTTTCAACAAATACATGTAATATTGGATCATTTTTCTCAATAAATAAAAAAGTATTTATTTAACTGGGTTCTCTTTATCTAGTTTTAGAACTTGTGCAAAGATCTGATTACATTTTAGGTCATATTTATGCAGAAATAGAGAAAATTTGAAAGGGTTCACAAACTGTATCTAATTTACCGTAGATTCCGGATTATAAGCCGCTACTTTTTTCCCACATTTTGAACAGCTTTGAACTCTGCGGCCTATAATCCAGAGCGGCTAATACATGGTTTTTTTTCATGCCGCCTCGTAAACATTTTGCCTCGTAACAGTAGACCAATAAAATTGATGAGTAGTTCACAGAGGTCCAATGAAATTGTACGATAAATCAAGCGCACTTTCACAATTAAATGATTGTAAATCAGTCATTTGTACTCACCCTCATCAACATGGAAAATACTCGAAGAAAAGCAAGACCCGAGCGCGTCAGACCCGATTAGACCCGATCGCATTGCGCAAGCGCGTCAGACCCGATTAGACCCGATCGCATTGCGCAAGCGCGTCAGACCCGATTAGACCCGATCGCATTGCGCAAGCGCGTCAGACCCGATTAGACCCGATCGCAATGCGCAAGCGCGTCAGACCCGATTAGACCCGATCGCATTGCGCAAGCGCGTCAGACCCGATTAGACCCGATCGCATTGCGCAAGCGCGTCAGACCCGATTAGACCCGAGCGAAAACGCTGCTTTTAAGTTAAAGTCGATCAATAACTTTTCCTGGTAGGCTGCAGTATATATATTTTTACCAGTCGCTAGGAGATATTGGAATGTTGTTCGTGCTGTTCAGTAAAAAAGTATATGCAACGTAATTTGTGTTACCGATACGTATGTATATTTAAAAGTAGCGGTGCGGCCTAAAATCCGGTGCGGCCTTTACAATTAAAAAATTGATTTTATTTCTAAAATTAGAGCCTGCGGCTTTTAATCAGGTGCGCTCTGTAGTCCGGAATCTACGGTAGATGTTGGATGGACATCTTGGTTGAAATGACCAGTTGGACCGAAGGGTCTTTTTCCATATAGTGTGACACTTTGATTCCAGGATTCAGGTTCACGTCCTGAATCCTCAAACAACACACTTCATTCTTTTTTGATGCAAATGTGATAAATAAATCTAATAAAGCTCAATATTGCCCCTTCTCTACTCAGCATTTGGTTTATTATCACTGACAGACGCTGTAAAATTTGTGTTTTTGTGGCAGCAGTGCAGTGTAATACAGTAGAGTGTAAACGTTTCAGGCACATATGTATATAGAGTTCCTAAAATTTTTGTACAGTTCTGTAGCAATTTTATGTATTACACTGTACTACTACCGCGAGAAAAAAACAAATTTCGTGACATATTTGATGATAAACCTGATTCTGATATGGGTTCCTATTGTGGACCGAGAGTGGGAAGGGGAATCATGGTTGGGAAAAGAGGAAGGGAGAATAGCATTGAATGTAGCCATTGAGGATGTGGATTTATTTTTAATGTTAATGAGAAAATTGCCACTCAGATGTTTTGAAGTAACTAACTTTGCTCTCAAATTCTGACTTCTGGTTTAAGGCTCCACCAAAACCAGTTCCAAAGACAATTGAAAACCAGCGGGTGTACGATGAAACAGTTGTGGACCCGAACGACGAGGAGGTAATTTTCTAAGCATTGTCCAAAGTCTTGTAAACTTTAGTGAAAGGCTGCCCATGTCTGCATTTTTACTCAGAGTGTATGTTTCTACTGTGGAGTTCCATGCCCATTGTCTTTTTCTAATGAAAGGATTGAAATTTTCTGTGACAGAGGATGGGGACCACACATTTCCTTTGTGCAGAGTGATTGTGAAAGTCAGGTGCCCTGATTTTCACAACCACTGATTTTCTCACTTCAGCCTCATAGATCACTTGTTGTTAAGTGTTTTGAATTCAAGCCAGATACTTCAGAATCAGTCATGTTTACTATTACTGCACGTTGTGAATTTTTTTTGTTTTGCGGCAGCAGTAAATTACAATACAAAATAATAAAAAAAGCTATAAATTACAATAAGAAATGCATATTAAATCAAATTAGTAGTGCAGAAAGAGAGCAAAACAACTGGTGAGGTGGTGTTCATGGGTGCATTGTCCATTCAGAAATCTGATAGCAGAGGAGAAGAAGCTGTTCCTGAATCATTGAGTTTGTGTTTTCAGGCTCCTGTACCACCTCCTTGGTGGTAGCAATGAAAAGAGGGCATGTCCTGAGGGATGAGGTCCTTAAGACTTGATGCCACTTTTTGGGGTATCGCCTTTTGAAGATCTCCTCAATGCTGAAGGTGAAGAAACTATAGAAAGGGTGCAGAGGAGATTTACAAGGATGTTGCCTGAATTGGTGAGCATGCCTTATGAGAATAGGTTGAGTGAACTTAGCCCATTCTCCTTGGAGTAACGGAGGATGAGAGGTGACCTGATAGAGCTGTATAAGATTATGAGAGGCATTGATCATGTGGATAGTCAGAAGCTTTTTCCCGGGGCCAAAATGGCCAACACGGGAGGACACAGGTGCTAGGAAGTAGGTACAGAGGAGATGTCAGGGGTAAGTTTTTTACGCAGAGAGTGGTGAGTGTGTGGAATGGGCTGCTGGGAACGGTGTTGGAGGCGGATACAATAGGGTCTGTTAAGAGACCTTAAAAGACCCTATAGGTACATGGAGCTTAGAGGTCTATAGGTAACCCAAGGTAATTTCTAAAGTAAGTACATGTTCGGCACAGCATTGTGGGCTGAAGGGCCTGTATTGTGCTGTCGGTTTTCTGTGTTTCTCTGCTGGGTAGGCTAGTGCCCACAACGCTGCTGGCTGAATTTACAACTTCCTGCAGCTTTTTCTGATTCAGAGCACTGGCTCGTCCATATCAGATGATGATACAGCTAGTTAGAGTGCTCCCCACAGTATATCTGTAAAAATCTGTGTGTCTTCGAAGTGTATAAAATATATTCTTCACCTTCAGGTGGTTATTATGGTACAAGTAAATAGAATGTGTGTTTAAAATAAAATTGAATCCTCCACAGGTGGCTTTTGATGAGGCAACAGATGAATTTTCATCCTACTTCAATCGGGAGGTGACCCCTATGGTCCTCATCACGACGTCGGATCGTCCTCGAGGGGTATGTCATAACACCAGCAGACATAGGAGCAGGATAAGGCCAGATTCTGTAGATGCTGGAAATCCAGAGCAACACACACAAAATGCTCTATGAATTCAGCAGGTCAGACAGCATCCATAGAGAGGAATAAACAGTTGGTGCTTCAGGCCAAGACCCTGAAAAGGAAGCGGGGATGATGCTAGAATAAAGTGGGATGAGAGGAAGGAGCACAGTCTTGATAGGTGAAACCAGGTGAAGGGGAAGGAAGTAAGAAGCTGGGAGGTGATAGGTGGAAGAGGAAAAACTCTAAAGATTAAGGAATCTGATGGGAGAGGAGAGTGGACCATGAGAGAAAGGGAAGGAACAGGGCAAGTGAGGAGAAGCGAAGGAGTGAGTGGGGATCCAGAATGGGAGAAAGGAGGTGGTTTGGGGAAGAATGTGGGTTCTTTTATGATCTGTCTGGATGACACACAAAATTAAAGCTTTTCACTGTATCTTGATACATGTGGCAATAATGAGCACATACCCCACGTACTCTTGGCTTCACTCAAGAATGCATCCACAAATCTTTTCATTGGCCAGTAACATCATCCACCCTTCTCTTGGACTGTTTGTCTCACTCGCATCAGGGAGGAGGCTACATAGCATCTACGGCAGGAACACCAGACTCTAAAAGTTACTTTCCCCAAACAGGCTGATCCACACCTCCATCCACTAACCCACCCTCCATATCCACAGCCATCACTACTTCATCATTTCCTGTCAGTCACCTTATGTACAGACACTCCTGAGCCTAGCGTCACTTTATGGATGTACAATCAAACTATGTATAAGTTATCTCAGGTGTTTATTATTTATTATGTGTTTTTATATTATTGTGCTTTTTGGTGTTGCGTCAGATGCAGAGTAACAGTTATTTTGTTCTTTACAGTGGTGTACTAGAAATAAACAGTCTTTAATCTTAAATCTTGCCAAGACCCCAAATATTTATAATAGCTTTCAGTCTCACTTCCATTGCGGTGACTGAGTGTCCTTTCCTGATTGAAACTGAAAGGAAAATAGAGCCACTGCCTCACAATCGCTTGTTTGATAGTGACCTCTCATGCTGTCTGTGTGGAGTCTGCATGTACTTCCTGTGACCATTTTGGGTTTCCCATGGGTGCACAGGTGAAATGTGCGCTTCCAGTGTTGTGACTGACTAAAACTGGGCCACGCAGAAGCTGTAACTGGGAAATATAAAAGTCTTTATTCCCTGAGCAGGGAGAGTCCAGAAGAACCCAAGTGAATCTCATTCTCCTGACATGATTACTTATTTAATTAGAGATACAAGCCTTTGTGGCTCAATGAACTGTGGGAGGACCCGGAGGAAACGCACATGGTCATGGGGAGAACATACAAACTCCTTACAGATGGCATGGGAATTTTACTTAGAACTCCAGAATGCCCTGAACTCTGGAAGTATCTTGCTAGCTGCTACACTACCGTGGCACCCAGTCTCACCCCGCCCAAGTGTTGTGACTAAAACAGAGCCACGCGGTTATAAGAGTCTTTATTCATACAGCACACCTCCGGGCAAGAGAGTGTTCAGGAGGACCCAAGTGAATCTCATTCTCCTTACATGATGTTTTGTATCATAGGAAAGGCGGATAATAGTACTGTGGATGAGGTAGCTGGTTTACAGATGGGCAGTGCATAGTGAGGAGAGGTTGTTGATAGAGCAGTCAACAGGATGAGTTGCAATGTAAAAGGTGGACAAAATTGAGAAGGGTGAATACAGGACTGAAGGTGTTGCACTTGAATGTGCGCAGTTTACGGAATAAGGTAGGTGAACTTGTTACACAGTTGCAGATTGGCAGGTGTAATGTAGGAATCACTGGATCATGGCTGAAAGAAGGCTACAAGTGGGGGCTTAATGTCCAAGCATACACATTGTATTGAAAGGACAGGCAGGAAGGCAGAGAGGGCGGCAATGCTCTGTTGGTAAAAAATGAAATCAGATCATTAGGGAGAGGTGACATAGGGTCAGAAGGTGTTGAATCATTGTTTATAGAGCTAAGGAACTGCAAAGGTTAAAAGACCCCGATGGGAGTTGCGTACAGACCCCCAAATAGTAGTAAGGACGTGGCCTACAAATGATAAAGGGAGATAGAAAATGCATGCCTAAAGGCAATGTTACGATAGTCATGGGGGATTCAATATGCAGGTAGATTGGGAAAATCAGGTTGGTGCTGGATACCAGGAGGGTGAATTTCTAGAGTGCCAACGAGATGGCTTTTTAGAGCAGCTCGTGGTTAAGCACACTAAGAATCAGCTATTCTGGATTGGGTGTTGTGGAGTTGATTTGAGAGCTTAAGGTAGAAGAACCTGTAGGGGCAACTGATCATAATATGATCGAATTCACTCTGAAATTTGAGGAGAAGCTGAAGTCAGGTGTATCAGTATTACAGTGGAGTAAAAGGAATTACAGAGGCATGAGGGAGGAATTGGACAGAATTGATTAGAAAAGAACACTGGCAGGGATGACATCAGAGCAGCAATGCTGCAATTTCTGGAAGCAATTCAGAGGGCACAGAATATATATGTCCCAAAGAGGAAGAAGTATTCTAAAAGAAAGATGACACATTCGTGGCTAAAAGAGAAGTCAAAGCCAAAGAGAGGGCGTATAATTGAGAAAAAATTAGTGGGAAGTTAGAGGATGGGGAAGCTTTTAAAAACCAACAGAAGGCAACTAAAACATCATTAAGATTAGATTAGATTAGATTCAACTTTATTGTTATTGTGCTGAGTACAGATACAAGGCTAATGAAATGCAGTTAGCACCTCTGGAAAATTATGCTGGAGAGGTAGTCATGGGGGCCAAGGTAATGGCAGAGGAACTGAATAAGTATTTTGCATCAGTCTTTACTGTGGAAGGCGTTGGCAGTATGGTGGAAGTTCCAGGAGTCAGGGGTTATGGAGTGTGTGAAGTTACCGTAACGAGAGAGAAGGTTCTTGGGAAACTAAAAGGTCTGAGGGTAGATAAGTCACCTGGACCAGATGGTGTACACCCTAGGGTTCTGAAAGGGGTGGTTGAAGAGATCCTGAAGGCATTAGTGATGATCTTTTAGTTATCACTAGGTTCTGGAATGGTTCTGGATGATTGGAAAATTACAAATGTCATTCCACTCTTCAAGAAGGGAGAGGGGCAGAAGAAAGGAAACTATAGGCCAGTTAGTCTGACCTCTGGCTGTGTAGATATTGGAGTCAGTTATTAAGAATGAGGTACTTGGAACATATGAAAAAATAGACAGTAGTCAGCATGGTTTCCTTAAGGGAAAATCTTGCCTGACAAACTTGTTGGAATTCTCTGAAAAAATGTCAAACAGGATAGACAAAGGAAAATTAGTTGATGTTGTGTACTTGGATTTCCAGCAGGTCTTTGACAAAGTGCTACACATGAGGCTGCATAGCAAGCTATGTGCCCATGGTATTACAGGAAAGATTCTAGCATGGATAAGCAGTGGCTGATTGACAGGACCCTGGTATTAGGAAGAACTTCTTTAGCCAGAGGGTGATGAATCTAGAATTCTTCGCCACAGACAGTTATGGAGGCCAAGTCTTTATGTATATTTAAGGCAGAGTTTGATAGATTCTTGTTGGGTCAGGGCAAGAAGGGATATAATGAGAAGGCAGGAGATTGGGGCTGAGAGGAAAATTGGATCAGCCATGATGAAATGGTGGAGCAGACTCAATGGACCAAATGGCCTAATTCTGCTCCTATATCTTATGGTCTTATAACAATAAACAGTTAACAATAGTATAATCACTTACCTTAACCTTTTGAATATAGTCAGATAAATTAACAGAATTACGTACTTACAATGGTAGCACATCCTATTTAGCAGAACCCCTTTGAATATTCAATATTGGTGTCTGTTCTAAAAGCCGTCGAGACAAACTGCATACATCCAAAATGTACCCGTTACAGTGCTGAAGGATGAATCTATTGATGTACAACTGACCAGAAGGTTAAGTGACAAAACAGATCTGTCATGAACTGTGCATTAAGTGGCAGCAATACACCTTTAACAACATGTTAATAAACAGCACCAATCATCGATTGTTTTCCCCTATGGAATTTCAGCAGGACAGAATCAGAATGTTCTAATTAATTGCTTCAATCAGAATTAGAATCTGGTTTAATATCTGTGGCATATGTTGTGAAATGTGTTGTTTTGTGTTAGCATTACATTGCAACACATTGTAATAAAAAACCTATAAGTAAGACCATAAGATATAGGTGCAAATTTCCATTATCTGCAGTATCTCTTGTGTCTCTATTGTTACTTCTCTCATTTTTCTTGTGAAGATGTGGTTGATTTTAAGCAAATACTGTGAGTTATGAGCGGTAAGTTCCTCCACTCACTGTCTTTTTTTTTGGAAGCTCTTTCCTGTGTTTCTTGGGAGCATTTGCTTTACTCCCTGTACCTCTGCTTCTTTCTATGGATTCTTACCTGAGTAAATAGACTTCATTTGCGTCACGTTAGATTTTTTTGATGTGTAACGTCTACTCTGTCCTATCTCCAACTCTGGCTGGAGCAGTGTACCCAGTAAATAACATCATAAGACATCAGTGCAGGATTCAGCCATTTGGCCCATCGAGTCTGCTCCGCCATTCCATCATGACTGATATGTTATCCCTCTCAACCCCTGACTAATCTGAAAGAGGCATTGGTAATGATCTTTCAAGAATCACTAGATTCTGGCATTGTTCCGGAGGACTGAAAAATTGCAATTATCACTCCACTCTTTAAGAAGGGAGGGAGACAGAAGAAAGGAAATTATAGATCAGTTAGCCTAACCTCTGTGGTTGAGGAGATGTTGGAGTCAATTGTTAAGGATGTGGTTTAGGAGGCACATAATAAAATAGGCCAAAGTCGACATGGTTTCCATAAGGGAAAATGTTGCCTGACGAATCTGTTGAAATTCTTTGAAGAATTAACAGGCAGGATAGACAAAGGAGAATCAGTGTACCTGGATTTTCAGAAGGCTTTTGTCAAGGTGCTACACATGAGACTGCTTGACATGATAGAAGCCTGTGATATTACAGAAAATTGGGACCACTTTACGTTATATGAATATGATTTGCATGACAGAATTGATGGCTTTGTGGTGGTTCATGAAAATGATTCTGGGTTTGAAGGCTTATTTTATGAGGATCGTTTGATGGCTCTGGACCTGTACTCACTGGAATTCAGAAGAATGAGAGGTGATCTCATTGAAACCTTTTGCATGTTGAAAGGCCTCGGAAGAGAGGATGTTTCCTGTTGTGGTGGAGTCCAGAGGGCATAGCCAGAGGGCATAGCCTTAAAATGGGGGGGGGGGGGGGGCGTCCTTTTTAAACAGAAGGCTATCCACTTATAACAGAAATGAGGAGGAATTTCTTTAGCTAGAGAGTGGTGAATCCATGGAATCCATTACCACTGGCGCCTGTGGAGGCCAGGTCATTGGGTATATTTAAGGCAGAGTTTGATTAGTCAGGGAATGAAGGGAATGAATGGATACGGGGAGAAGGCAGGAGATTGGGGCTGAGAGGGTAAATGGATCAGCCAAGATGAAATGGTGGAGCAGACTTGATGGGCCAAATGGCCTAATTCTGCTCTTTTATCTAATCAAGAACTGATCAACCTCCACTTTAAATATTCCCAATGACTTAGCCTCCACTGCCTTTTGTGGCAACAAATTACACAGATTTGTCATCCTCTGGTTAAAGAAATTACGCCTTATCTCTATTCTAAAGGGACATCCTCTTTTGAGGCTGTGCCCTCCGATCCTAGATTTTACTACTATAAGAAACATCCTCTCCACATCCACTCTATCTAGGTGTTTTAACATTTGTTAGGTTTCAATGTGATCATTCCTTATTCTTCTAAACCCAGTGAGTACGGGTCCAGAGCCATATTTCATGCTTTTTAACTCTCTGGTGTGTTTGTTTCACAGAGAACAGTCCGGCTTTGTGATCAGCTGTCAAAGGTGATTCCAAACTCACATGTCTACTACAGAAGAGGTCTGGCTCTGAAGAAAATTATACCCCAGTGCATTGAGAAAGGTTTTACTGACCTGCTTGTCATCAATGAAGATCGGAAAGTACCAAGTATCCTTCATAGTTTCTGTTGGAAGCTGTATCTAGTTTCCTGCAGGTCATCAGAATCAGAAATGGGTTTAATATCAGTGGCATACGGTGCCTTGTAAAAGTATTCAGCCCCCAACACTTTGTTCTCATAATGAGTATTACAACCAGGGGTTTTGATCAATTTAACTCAATAGCACCCCAGAAACAGGGAAAACTGTAAAGTATGAAAAACTGAAAATTCAAAACCTAAAAATTCAGAAGTATTCATCTCCTTTGCTCAGTACTTAGTTGAACCACCTCTCACAGCTATTACAAGCAGTAATCTTTTTGGATTAGTCTCTATTAGCTTTGCACAATGTGATGGAGCAAGATTTGCCCATTCCTTGTAAAATTGCTCAAGCTGTGCCAGGTTAGTTGGGGAGCAGTGGTTGCCAGAGATGTTCAATCAGGTTAAGATCAGGACTGACCGGGCCGCTCAAGGACATCTGTTTCCTTCACTTGAAGCCACTCCATGGTTGCTCTGGCTGTGTGTTTTGGGTCATTGTCCTGCTGAGAGAACATCCTCCCCAGTTTAAGCTTTCTGTCAGAGGCTAGTGGGTTTTCCTCCAGGATCTCTCTGTGTTTGTCAGCATTCATCTTCCCACCAATCCTGACCAGATTTCCTGCTGAAAAACATCCCTTTAAACATGATGCTGCCTCCACCATACTTTACAGTAAGGATGGTGTTACCTGGCTGATGCATAGTATTAGATTTACACCACACGTACCGCTTAGAGTTGAGGCCAATAAATTCCACTGTAGTCTCCTCTGACCACAAGACCTTTTTCCATATCTTTACAGTATTTTTGAAGTGATGCTTTGCAAAGTCTTTACGGGCAAGGATATGCTTTTTTTTTTTAGCCTTCCTTGCCACTCTTCTATAAATAAACTTTTTATGCAAAGTCTTAGAGATTGTGGAACCATGAACTTCATCTCCACTTACAGTCACTGACTTCTGCAGTTCACTCTGTTGGCATCACACAAGTCTCTCTTACAAGTGCCATTCTTCTCCAGTGACTACTAAGTTTAGAGTGGCGGTCTGACCTAGGCAGTGTGGCTGTGGTTTCATTATTCCCCCCACTTTTTCACTGTGGACTGCACTGAGTTCCAATGTATGTTCAGTGCCTTCAAGGTGGTCTTGTACCCTTCCCCGGATTTGTGTTTCTCTTTTACCATTTCCCTGGCTTGTCTTGAATGCTGTTTCATCGTCTTTTTTGGTTTGATCTGTTGAAAAACTACCATACTGTTGGACCTTACAGAGAGAGGGGGTATTTCTTCTTATGAATTCATTGTGAACAGGTGATCTTCCAATTTTTTACATCAATAATTTGGGTGAGTTGGCAAGGTAATATATAGTATTGCACCTGAGGAAAGTTAGTGTTATTGTTATAAAGGAGATGAATACTTTACAGCCTCACAATTTAGCTTTTAAAGTGTTGACGGGTTTTGGAATATTCCTTTTGATTTGACATGATGCACAGTGTTTTGTAGATTAGCTCAAAATATCCTGCTTTGATATATTTTAAATTTAGAAAATGAAACAGTAAGATGTGAAATTAATTGTGGAGCTGAATACTTTTTCAAGATTTAGCATGAAATCTTGAAATGTCATGAAATTTCTTGTTTTTCAGCAGCAGTACATTGCAATGAACAATAATAAAAATAAATTACAATAAGAAATGTTTAATGAATTAAACGAGTAATGCAAAATGGGAGCAAAAATATTTGATATAGTGTATCTGGGTTCATTGTCCATTTAGAAATCTGATGGCAGAAGGGAAAAGGCTGTTCCTTAAGTATTGACTCTGTATCTTTGGGCTCCTGTCACTCCTCCTTGATGGTAGCAATGACAAGAGGGCAAGTCCTGGGTGACAGGGGTCCTTAACAATGAATGCCCCCTTTCTGAGGTATTGTGTCTTCCATGCTGGAGAAGTTCAGACCATAATTGGAGTATTGTGAGCAGCTTTGGGCCACTTATCTAAGGAATGATGTGCTGGCACTGGAGAGAGTCCAGAGCACGTTCATGAGAATGATCCCGGAAATGAAAGGGTTGATGTATCAGGATTGTTTGATGGCTCTGGGCCTGTATTTGCTGGAGTTTAGAAGAATGAGGAGGGATCTCAGTGAAACCTATCGAATATTGTAAGGCCTAGATAGAGTGGATATTGAAAGGATGCTTCCTGTAGTCTAGAACCAGAGGGCACAGCCTCAGAATAGAGCAACATCCCTTTACAACAAAGATGAGGAGAAATTTCTTTAGCCAGAGGGTAGTGAATCTGTGGAATTCATTGCCACAGACGGCTGTGGAGGCCAAGCCATTGGGTATTTTGAAGGTAGAGGTTGATAAGTACTTGAATAGTCAGGGCATCAAAGATTACTGAGAGAAGGTAGGAGAGGGATAATAAATCAGTCATGATAGAATGGTGGAGCAGGCTCGATGGTCTGAATGCCTCATTCTGCTCCTATGTCTCATGGTCCTGTGATCACTGATTGCTGGAGTTGTAAAGTGTTGTGCTAACCACCATGCTACCTTGCTGCCCTCCCAGCTGAACAGAGCCTCTAATTTTCTTAACCAAGTATGTCAGATGGATTAATTATTAGTCACCTTCCAGATGGACCTACAGCTCATTTCAAGATGTCCAATGCCCGCCTAGCCAAGGAACTTAAGGTGAGAGATGGAATGGAGTGTGGTTGAGTGCACTGGAAAACGTCAGTGGATATTGCTTTAATTGCAATGTCTGCCTAGAATATTAATGTTAGAAATTGTTTGTAAATAACATCTTGTGTGCATTTGTTTTATGTGTCGTCTTCTCAACAGTATCGCTCCAACAGGACTGACTTCTGGAGCATTGTTCTGGATCTTGGTCTGGAGTCTATTGATGGTCTGTCACAGTAGAGATCATGTCCCACAATCCCAGTGATGATGTTGGGGCTTTGCTACTTGATTGCCCATGTTAAACCATAAGATAGAGGAGCAGATTTGTCCCATGGAGTCTGCTCCGCCATTGGATTGTTAGTGAAAGGAGATTTTTCACATTGGAGAGAGTCCAGATGAAGTTCATGAGAATGATCCCAGGAGTTAACATATGGTAACTCTGGGCCTGTACTCACTGGGGTTTAGAAGAATGAGTGGGGATCTCATTGAAATCTTATCAAATATTGAAAGGGCTCAAAAGTGTAGATGCAGGGAGTGTGTTTTTGTAGTGGGGAAGTCTAGGACCAGAGGGCACAAGCTCAGAATAGAGGGATGTCCATTTAGAACAGAGTTGAAGGGGAATTTTTTTTAGCCACAGCTTGGTGATTCTGTGGAATTCATTGCCACAGATGGCTGTTGAGGCAAAGTCATTGGGTATACTTAAAGCAAATCTTGATTGGTTCTTGTTAGTAAGGGCATCAAAGGTTACTAAGAGAAGGTAGAAGAATGGGGTTGAAAGGGAAAATAAATCACCCATAATGGAATGGTGGAGCAGACTCGATGGGCCGACTGGCCCAATTCTGCAACTGTGTCTAGTGTCTTTTCCCCCCCAAGCTCCAATCTCCTCGTAACCTTTAACCCTTTACTAAGCAAGTGACAATCAGTCTCTACCTTTTTTTTAGGCTGTCTTCAGATCCTGAAGTCTCCTATTAATGGTAACATCCTCTCCATTTCCACTCTCTCCAGTAAAGAGGTGTAGAGAGTAGTAGGCTCAGCCCTATACATCATGGGCACATCCCTCCTCACCAGTGGTAGTGTCTACAGGAGGCACTGCCTCAGGAAGGCAATATCCATCATCAAAGATCCCCCACCATCCAGGCCGTGCTACCTTCATGCAGTTAAACTATGAAGGCATCGGTGAGGATGCAGAAAAGGAATCTTTCTCAGCTGAGAGACTACATTTCCAAGTGTAGATTAGAGAGGTCAGGTCTGTTTTCCTTTGAAAGGAGAAAGCTGTGTGGAGGTCAACTGGAATTGTACAAAATGGCAACATCCCTCATTAAAAATCCCCACCATCCAGCACCGGCCATCTTACAGCTCCCATCGGGCAAAAGGTACTGAAGTCTGAAGTCCACATTAGCAAGTTCAAGAACAGTTACTTCCTTTCAACTGTTTGGTTCTTGAACCATCTGGCAAAACCCTAATCACTGCAGTTTAGTAACATTATGACTACATTATACTAAAATTCACTTTATAGTTTTTTGTTCTAATTGTGATCTTTCTTGTGAAATTTCTGTTCTGTGTATAATTTATGCTTAGTTTATGTTTTTGTGAATGCTGTTTATCTGATGCAATGTGCCCGTGATGTTGCTGCACTAAGTTTTTCATGACACCTGTGCAGACATGTGGACTTGTACAGATGATAGTAAACCCAACTTTGACTTTAATTATGCCATCAACAGTTCATGATTTTGAACCCACCAATAATTTCATGAATGAAGTCCTGGCCTGGGCTTCCAGAGCTCAGAGTTCAATTCTGGCGCCATCTGTAAGGAGTTTTCTTTGTTCTCCCCATTGAACTGCCTGAGTTTCCTCTGGGTACTCCATTTTCCTCGCACAGTCCAAAGACATTTGGGTTAGTAAGCTAATTGGTCATTGTAAATTGTCCCATAATTGGGCTAGATAAATCGGTGGGTTACCGGGCAGCACAGCATTGGGTCGGGGGGGTCTGTTCCGCACTGTATCTCTAAATAAAAATACAAATGAAGGGTATCAGCCTGCAAATTCCCCTCCATAGATGCTGCATGACCTACTGTGTTCCTCCAGTATTTTGTGTATTGCTCTGGATTTCCAGCATCAGGAGAATCTCGTGTTCATGAATTGTTGTTGGGTCAAAATGAATTAATGGCAAGAAGCTCACCTGAGCCACTGGAGTAGTTTGAGTGATACTGTATATTTTTCCCTCATTAATAAGGAGTTGTGGTGAATGAGCTTTGGTTGCAAGTGTTACACAGTTTAAAATAAAATAAAATATCTTTTATGGTCTTTGTGGTAGAGGCGAGGAAAGGAACCAACAGGACATTGCCCTGAGGTGATCCTCAATAATTTTTCCACCCGACTGGGACACAGCATTGGGAGAATGTTTGCCTCTCTGTTCCCTTACAATCCACAGTTCCTGGGGCGGCAGGTGGTGACTTTTCATAACCAACGTGACTACATCTTCTTCAGATTCCACAGGTACATGTTAATACCATCCATTAATTAAACTGCTGCAATTTCTACAGCTTCCCTTGGAGTGCATGTTTTTTTTCTTGTGCTATCTTGGCAAACAGGACAAACATCTGAATCTATCTGTATATACCTTTATATTTGTATCAGGAAGGACCTGATTTGTTTTTTATTCTAGTATAGGTTGAGCACCACTTATCCAAAATGCGTGGGGGCTGGAAGTGTTCTGGACTTTAGAATATTTGCATTGATATAATGGAGTACTGTGGGGTTGGGACCCAAGTCTAAACATGAAATCCATTTATATTGCCTATACAGCTTATACATCCTGAAGGTAGTTTATATAATATTTTTAATAATCTTGTGCATGAAACAAACAATAATGTGTACACTGAACCATCTGAAAGGTTAGCTATCACGACCTCGGCTGCCCAGGTGGACGGTCAGTAGCTGTGTGAGATTGTCCTAATTCCCGAGTGAATTTATGTGCTACTGGTAATCAGTCGTTGTCTTACACTTGTTCATCACACCTATGTACTGATGCAGCCATTCAGTGTTATAGATTTTAATCAATGATGATCTTGTCAAAATCATCAATGAATTCTTCTGCTGCTTCATGATCAGCAGCCACTTTTTCAAAACAAACCTTTAAAAATTTAATGCCATAACTTTACTTAAATTTCTGCAACCAGCCTGCTGAATATTCACAATTACCTTCAGTTTTCACTTTGCTGTGATCTCTGTGTGTTTCATGATCTGCATACTGTTAAGCGGTGTATGTTCATTCCAATGCTGACAAATCCACTTTTTCTTTTTTTTTGTAATTTATTTTTTTATTGAAGTTCATCAAACAAACATTTTCATAAGATGTATTTCAGACATTGTACATATATATCATATAATCTTATAAATCACAAATCTCCACAAAGTATTTATCTGAGGTATACACTTATAGAAAAGAGTGGAAATCCACTCTTTCAATGCACAATCGAGATCTTCATTATTCGCCTCATGCAGTGTTTTCCTGTTTTTCATTGACCTCTTCATTACATGTGTGAAGTTACTTCTCAGAACTCTCTGTGATATGCTGAGACCTGCACATCTCCTGGGATCCTTCCGAGGACCTTGTAGGATTTTCTGTTTGTGACATCATGTCAGTGCTCAAAAAAATTCAGATTTCGGAAGCTTTTAGATTTTGGAATTTTGGATAAGGGGTGCTCAGCCTATAATGTGTAGATGCCATTTGGTTTCTGAATGGTCCATGAATACATGAGTACTACCTTGTTACTCCTGTCTTACTCTTATTTGTTTTTTGTAACTTACAGTAATTTTATGTCTTGCACTGTATTGCTGTCAGAAAACAAATTTCACATCTTCCTTTGTTGCTCCTCCTGGTTCCCTTTCTTCCATGGTCCACTCTCCTCCCTTGTCAGATTCCTTCTTCTTCAGCCCTTTACCTCTTCCACCTATCCCCTCCCAGATTCATATTTCATCTCCTCCTCCCTTACCCACCTACTTTCCCCTTCACCTGGTCTTACCTATGACCTGCCAACTTGAAATCTTACCCCCCCCTCCCCCATCTTCTTATTCTGGCTTCTTCCCCTTACTTTCCAGTCCTGATGAAGGGTCTCAGACCGAAATGTCAGCTGTGTACCCACTTCAACTCTGCTTCATATTCCCATTCGGATATGTCCATACATGGCCGCCTCTACTGCCATGATGAGGCCAAACTCAGGCTGGAGGAGCAACACCTCATATACCATCCGGGTAGTCTCCAGCCCCTTGACATCAACATCAAATTCTCCAACTTCTGGTAATTCCTTCCCTCTCCCTTCTGCTATCACACTTTCACTCTGCCTCCTCTTACAGCTGCCTATCACCTCTCTCATGGTTCTGCCTTCTACTACTACACATAGTGCTTTCCCCTTATATTCCTTCTTCGCCTTTCCTGCCTATCCCCTCCCTGCTTCCCCTCCCCCACCCCTTGATCTTTCCTCTGATTGGTTTTTAACCTGGCACCTTCCCACACTCCCCCCATCTTCTTTACAGGGCCCGGCCCCCTCCCTCTTAAGTTCTGACAAAGGGTCCCAGCCCGAAACATTGACTGCTCGTTTCCACGGATGCTGCCTGACCTGCTGAGTTCCTCCAGCATGTTGTATGTTTTGATTTGACCCCAGCATCTGCAGTGTAGTTTGTGTCAACTGTTTATTCCCTTCCATAGGTGCTGCTTGACTTGCTACATTCCTCCAGCATCTTGTATGTGTTGCTTAAGATTTTCAGCATCTGCAGAATGTCTTGTGTTTATGATAATAAACCTAATTCTGATTCTGGTTCTGATTCAGGGCTGGGTATAGTTTAACTCTCACTGGATATCTGACAGCCTTTTATGGGTTCTTCTGGGTTTCTTTGTTTTGTGGCTGCCTGTTAGGAGTCTAATCTCGAGGTTGTATAATGTATACTTGCTTTAATAAATGTACTTTGACAGACAGACAGACATACTTTATTGATCCTGAGGGAAATTGGGTTTCGTTACAGCCGCACCAACCAAGAATAGTGAAGAAATATAGCAATATAAAACCACAAATAATTAAATAATAATAAGTTAATCATGCCAAGTGGAAATAAGTCCAGGACCAGCCTATTGGCTCAGGGTGTCTGACACTCTGAGGGAGGAGTTGTAAAGTTTGTTGGCCACAGGTAGGAATGACTTCCTATGTCGCTCAGTGTTACGTCTTGGTGGAATGAGTCTCTAGCTGAATGTACTCCTGTGCTGAACTTTGAACTATTCCTACGTGAACCTTTGATTAATAAAGTAATATCTTGATATTTGTCAAGTTAATTGGGAGATGTTGACAGTGCTTTTTCCTTCAAGGTATATATTTCGGAATGAGAAAAAGGTTGGTCTTCAGGAACTTGGGCCACGATTCACCCTGAAACTTCGCTCTTTGCAAAAAGGGACATTTGATTCAAAGTATGGAGAGTACGAATGGGTTCACAAGGTCAGTCATGAAGACGTTTCGGTTGTCTTACCCTGCAATTAATAGACTTTTACTCATTTGAAAGAATTTAATAAAAGTTTGTTCGGTTTTATAGCTATTTCTATAATCTATTGGACCTTCTAATTTTCCATGTAGCATTTCAAATCAAAATATCAGATGCTGTCAGAATGATATTTAATGGTTATTGTTGTCAGGCAAATATAGTCTGATTGCATATTTATAATAATGCCATAAGAGATGGAGCAGAATTGGGCCATTTGGCGCATTGAATCTGCTCCATCATTCTGTCTTACACATAGGCTGCCAACAGCAGCTCACCAGAGACCTCTGTTCTGCGTCAGTCTTTCAGATTGTCCCCAGGTGTAGCCCATCGAAGATCATTTCTCTCCCAGGGATGAGGTCTTTGGAACTTCTGATGGCATTTCTTCTGTTTTGGATTTTACGGGGTGGGGTTGCCACTCCATGCCCAACTCCTTTTAATCCAGGCTTGGGACAGTCCATGGCGATGTTCCACCTCAGCACTATTCTCCTGTAACTTTTGATTCCCTGACTAATCAAGTACTTATCAACTTCGGCTTTAAGTATACCTATTGATCTGGTCTCCACAGTCATCTGTGGCAGTAAATTTCACAGTTTCACCATCCTCTGGCTAAAGAAATTCCTCCTCACCTCTGTTCTAAAGGGATGTCATTGTATTCTGAGGCTGTGCCCTCTGGTCCTAGAATTGAAGCATACTTAGCGATTGAGAAGACCTGTATTATTTATACCATTTTCTGATCAGAAATGACCAAGTAATTTAGTTTCTGGTCTCCACAGATGCTGTTTGACCTGCTCAGTATTTCCAGCATTTTCAGTTTCTCTTTTGGATTACTGATGTTTTCTATTTTATTGGCAGGAATTTATTATTTAGTTTTGAATTCAGAATTAGATTTAATATTACCAGCATATGTCATGAAATGTGTTGTTTTGCTTCAGCAGCAGTACAATGCAATACATAATAATATAAATACTTAAATATTATAGTAAGTAGTGTCAAAAGGGCACAAAAAATAAAAATAAATAAGTAATATTCATGGGTTCACTGCCCATTTAGAAATCTGATGATGGAGGGGAAGAAGCTGTTCTTAAAATGTTGAATGTGTGTCTTCAGGCTCCCACAAAACCTCCCTGATGTTAGCAGTGAGAAAGGGCATGACATGGCATGGGTGATGGGGGTCCTTAATGATGGATGCCCCCCTTTATGAGGCATCACCTTTTGAAGGTGTTCTCGGTATTGGATAGGCAAGTACCCATGATGCAGTTGGCTGTGTTGACAATTTCTGCAGCTTTTCTGATACTGTGCTGTGACCCCTCCATAGCAGACTGTGATGCAGCCACTCAGAGTGCTCTCCAAGGTCTCTCTATGGATGGGACTGTCCATTACAGTAAAGATCACACTGTCTAAAACTGATTAAGAAAATACTGTCCATTGCTTATGTGTTCCAGTGTGTGTCAGTGATCCTTTGAGGCTAGAATAGCGTAAATTTCGAACATTCTATTAGCAAAGATGTGGAAGGATGAGTGTGTTCTGTGAAATTAGGTTTGCGGGTTCTGCGAGTGGGACAGCAGACACTCGTTAATGGTAGATGGGTTAACTATTTATTTACAGGATAAAACAGACACAAAGCATTCAAGCTACACTCAGTTACAAACACTTACCTAAAGTGTGCACTTGGGCACTCTTTACTGCAGCACACCTCCACTGTTTATTGTTTCCACGGCGTCAACCCCCAGCTCACGGCAACCAAGAGAGCAAAAAGGAGCCATGTGGTCTCCGCACACCAGGTTTAAGCTCCAGCACGCTGTGACATCAGCAGCTATCTATTATGTGATTTTTTTTTTTACTGCTATCTTATATGTACCTAGTGTTCTGTGATGGTTGGTTCTGTGTTTTGCATCTTGGCCTGAGAGTAATGCTGTTTTGTTTGGCTGTGTTCATGGCTATTTATGTCTGACAATTAAACTTGAACTTGAAAGGAGGCAATGCTCCTTACACGGGCCAATCCCCACCTCCCATGGGGGACCAGCTTTCAATGAGCGGGTACGTTTGACACCCGCTGAAACAGAGTCTCTACCACTGATTGGGGTTAATGGATAGATCACTGAATGTATGTGTGCTCTTTTACTGAATACAGTTCTTGACTTTTATTCTCTATTTCTCTTAAGCGTCACGAAATGGACACGAGCCGCAGGAAATTCCACCTGTAATGCAGGACTCAAACAGGACGGGATACACCAACTGTTGCTACACCTTAAGTATTTTGGATAATCTGAAAACCAGCAATACAGTCTCATCATTTTCACACAAGACTGACATTAACTGAGGCTGTAACAGTCTTTGAGGAAGAACGACAAATCGGAATGCTGACTTCCTTGTAAAGTTTCTGCTAAAGAGAAGTAAACTCCCAAATTTGGAAGTTTCTGACTGGGGTATACTTGTTCTCCAAATATAAAGTATACCTTATAATTACTGTTTTGTAGAAGGACCTTAGGTTTACATCAATTAAAACATTTATTTGAATATACACTACCAGAATTGTTGGTGTGTGTTGGGCAAATACAAATTTACTTTAAAACAGCTTTGTTCTTGAACATGGGTTATGGGTGAAAGGCGAAATAAGGGGGAACAACTTCATTCAGAGGGTGGTGTGAGCGTGGAATGACCTGCCAGTGGAAGTGGTGGACGTGGAATTGATTACAAGATTGATTTCTCTGACTTACCCCTCTCCCCCTTCTTTCTGGGTGCGGGTTGATGGGATGAGGCAGATTAATGGTCTGGCATGAACTGGATGGGTTGAAGGGCCTGTTTCTGTGATGTAGTGTTCTGTGACTGAGCTGGGGGCAGCCTGCAAGTGTTGCCTTGCTTCTGGTGCCAATGTAACAGGCCCACAACTCACTAGAGCTTACTAATCTATACGTCTTTACTAGACAGGGTGAAACCGGGGCACCTGGAGAAAACCCACATGGTTATGGGGAGAATGTACAAACTCTTTGCAGACAGTGGTGGGAATTAAAACACAATTGCTGGTGCTGTAAAGCGCTACGCTACCATTGCAGTTGTATAAAACGTTGGTTAGTCTGCACTTAAAGAATTTTGTGTACAGTTCTTGTCGCCACACTACAGGAGGTTGTGTAGCAATAGAGAGTGTACAGATGAGATTCACCAGGATGGGAGCTGGAGTGGAGAGCTATGGTTATAACATGCGTCTTCATGGTACACACCCTGTGGGCAATTGATTACTCATTAGTGTCACCAACTGAAATGTCACAGGAGACTGGAACATCAAGAAAATGGGTGCCTGTCAGAGGCCTCTCCCCTCTCTCCTTCCCCCCCCCCACAGAATGTAACATTGAAGCAGTGAGCTGTTGGTTTCCCCTCTCTGGTAGGAGTGATGCATCTCTCTCCCTCATTAGTGAAAGAGAGCCTGTGGGATGTCAAACTGCTGTGTTAGAGAGTTTATCTAGATCATGGTTTCTTCAGGGGCTTAGCTATTGCTTGTGTGGTGGGGGGAATGATGATTCCTGTTGGAACAAATGGGGGAGGAGTAGGAGGGAGGGTAGATGCTTTACTGCTTGTGTGTAGAGTGGGGTTCTAATATTTTCCTGTCACCTATTCTTGGGGGTTTTATTCGATTTTGTGGATGTCTGCCAAGTGTAAAAATTTCAGGTTGTATTCTGTATATCAGCCGGCTGGTGGCACAGTGACATCAGCGCCGGACTCTGGAGCGAAGGTTTCCAGGTTCAAATCCAGTCGGGTTGCTCCCGGTCACACTTTCCATCTGTGTCAGATTGAGTGTTGAGCTGGCAACTCGGCCTCGTAAACAAGAACACTGCGCTGTGAGAAGAACGTGGGGGACCACTCACAGAATCTTTCCTCCAAGACAACCACTTGGAAAAAAAGTGGTCGCTGAGGCTCTGGCAGAGTATGGCACACAAAAAAAAATTCTGTATATATCCTCTGATATCGTGGAACCTTGAACTATTGGAGAGGCTGGGATGGTTCTCATTGGAACCTAGGAGACTGAGAGGTGACCTAGAACCAGATGACACAGCTTTAAGGTGAGTGGGGAGAATATCTGAGGGAAAGGTTTTTCCACACAGAGTGGTACAATATTTGTTCTGCTAGATGTATCTGCTCCTGTGCTGCCCCCGCCCCAGCACTCCTCCGCCTCCTATCCCGTGCACACCCACCGTGGTGCTCCACCCTCTCCGTTCCCAACATCTTTTGCCTCCCGCCAGATCTACAAACTTTCTCTCCTCTTCATGTTGACAAATCTGGAGCAAGCTCCCAGAGGAGGTGAATCAGAGTCAGGTTTATTATCACTGAAATACAGTACTGTGCAAAAGTCTTAGGACATATATAAAGGTAGGGTGCCTAAGACGTTTGCATAGTACTCTAGTAATTTTATGTATTGCACCATGTTGCTGCCACAAAAATAAAGCAAATTTCATGATGTGTGAATGATGATAAACCTGATTCTGATATGGGTCTCTTGTGGACTGAGAGTGGGCAGGGGGCAAGGAGGGGAGAATCATGGTTGGGAAAAGGGGAAGAGAGAGGGGAGGGGTGAGGAACAACAGAGGGACATTCTATAATGATCAATAAACCAATTGTTTATAATCAAATAACCTTGCCCTGTGTTCCGCTAGATGTATCTGCTCCTGTGCTACCCCCGCCCCAGCACTCCTCTGCCACCTATCCCGTGCGCACCCACCGTGGTGTTCCACCCTCTCCATTCCCAACATCTTTTGCTCCCGCCAGATCTACAAACTTTCTCTCCTCTTCATGTTGACAAATACAGTACTGTGCAAAAGTGTTAGGCACTCTAGATAGATATATAAAACTTATATATCTATAATATACTATATTATATATTATAATATAGTAATATATATAGTAATATATATTACTATATATATAGTAAACCTAGTAACGATTTACTAGGATGTTACCAGGGTTTCAGCACTTAAGTTACAGAGAAAGGTTGAACAAGTTAGGTCTCTATTCATTGGAGCGTAGAAGGTTGAGGGGGGATTTGATCGAGGTATTTAAAATGTTGAGAGGGATAGATAGAGTTGACGTGAATAGGCTGTTTCCATTGAGAGTAGGGGAGATTCAAACGAGAGGACATGATTTGAGAGTTAGGGGGCAAAAGTTTAAGGGAAACACGAGGGGGTATTTCTTTACTCAGAGAGTGATAGCTGTGTGGAATGAGCTTCCTGTAGAAGTAGTAGAGGCCAGTTCAGTTGTGTCATTTAAGGTAAAATTGGATAGGTATATGGATAGGAAAGGAGTGGAGGGTTATGGGCTGAGTGCGGGTAGGTGGGACTAGGTGAGATTAAGAGTTCGGCACGGACTAGGAGGGCCGGAATGGCCTGTTTCCGTGCTGTGATTGTTATATGGTTATATTATATGGTTATGCACAGTACTGTATGTTGTGAAATTTGCTATTTAGTAGGCGACAATACTGTGCAAGGCATGGACAATTACTATAAGATTCAGAATTGTTTACAATTGAGTATACAAGTGTAAAGGAGAAGAAAATAATTGTTACTCTACATCCGATGCAGCGTAAAAAGTTACAATAAGAAATATATAAAAATAAATAAGTAGTGCAAAAACAAAAAGCAAAAAGTGAGGTGGTGTTGATGGAGTCTGGGGTGGAGGCAGATTCTGTTACAATGTTTAAAAGATACTTAAGGAAGTTCTTGAACAAGAAAAGGGTTGAGGGATATAGACCATAAGACATAGCTGCAGAATTAGACCATTCCACCCATCAAATCTTCTCTAAAATTCCATCACGGCTGATTTATTATCCCTTTCAACCCCATTCTCTTGCTTTCTCCCCATAATCTTTGATGCTCTGACTAATCAAGAACCTGCCAACGGCCCTCTATTCTGAGGCTGTGCCCTCTGGTCCTAGACTCATCTAATGTAGGAGACGTACTCTCCACATTCACTCTATCATGCCTTTTAATATTCAGTCTTGAAGAAAGGTCTTGGCCTGAATCGTTGACTGTTTATTCATTTCCATAAATTCTGAGTTCCTCCAGCAGTTTGTGTGTTGCTCTGGGGAGATTTAGTAAGAGGTATACGAAATTATGAGGGTTATAGATATGGTAAGTGCAAGCAGGCTTTTTCTACTGAGGTTGGGCAAGACTAGAACTAGAGGTCGTGAATTAATGGTAAAAGGTATAATGTTTAAGGGGAACATGAACTATTTCACTCAGGGTGGTGAGAGTGTGGAACGAGCTGCCAGTGGAAGTGGTGGATGCGGGTTCAATTTCACCATTTAAGAGACGTTTGGGTAAGTACATGGAGGAGAGGGCTATGGGCCATTGTCCAGATGCAGGTCGATGGGACTAGGCAGAGTAATGTTCAGCATGGACTAGATGGGTGGAAGAGCCTGTTTCATGGTTGTAGAGCTCCATAACCATGATCTGTATATGAACTTGACTCAGGAAAGTTGTGCAACAGATTTTCTGGTACTTTGTTTCCAGACTCGGTTCTCTGTGGTTAGCAGTGATTTCACAATCTTCCAGTGTATGATTTGATTTGGGGGCTGGTGGAAAGGAGGCTTTTCACTGGTGATGACTGTTTAAGGAAGTTTAGTCCCATTGCCCAATGCCTATTGTTTCAAACAAATGGAGCGGTTATTGTAACACGATTACAGTATCAGTGACCTGGCTTCAATTCCTGCCGCTGTTAGCGTATAACTATTACAGCCTCAGCGACCCGGGTTGAATTCCTATCACTGTTACTGTAGCGGTTAGCATAAAGATATCACAGTGCTAGTGGCCTGGGTTCAATTCCTGCTGCTGTCTATAAGGACTTTGCACATTCTCCAAGTAACCTCCAGGACTCCCCCCACGTTCCCAAGAAATTACCATTACTGTTGGTTGTGTAGTGAAGTACCTGTAGCTTTGGAGGCAAAAGCTGTTGAAGTTCTGACATTATCTGTTTTGGTCCCATGTTTCTGGACAGATTACAGAATTAGGCATTACTCAATGTTAAAATGAACCAAGCATTTGGACTTGTGTCACTGAATCGCACAATTTGGTGCAAGGTACACTCAGTGGCCACTTTATTAGGTTCCTCTTGGTGTACCACTAGTAATAATATGGCCACGGAATGTATGTTCATGATCTTCTGCTGCTGTAGCCCATCCACTTCAAGATTCAACGCGTTGTGCATTCAGAGATGCTCTTCTGCACACCATTGTTATAACGTGTGGTTATTTGAATCGCCTTCCTGTCAACTTGAACCAGTCTGGCTGTTCTCCTCTGACCTCTCTCATTAACAAGGTGTTTTTGCCCACAGAACTGCCACTCACTTGATGCTTTTTTTGTTTCTTGCACCATTCTCGAAACTCTAGAGACTGGAGCATGAACATCCCAGATCAGCAGTTTGAGATACTCAAACCACCCATCTGGCATCAATAATCATTCCACAATCAAAGTCATTTAGATCACATTTCTTCCCTACTCTGATCAACAAATGAACCTCGTGATGCTGGTGAAATGATGGGGCAGACTTGATGGGCTAAATGGCCCAATTCTGCTCCTATGTCTAGACTTATGGTGTTATGTCTGCATGCTTTTATGCATCTAGTTGTTGCCCCATGATTGCTGATTAGATCAATTGTAACTAATAAAGCAGCCACTGAGTGTATAGCCCAGCTTTCCTTTCCACAGTGGATCCTCTGTCATCGATGGCCCCCACCATCTAGGCTCTTCTCCTATTGGAGTATAAAAGTTGCATTGTTTGCTGTGTAACCAAAACTATATAGTCAGCTTTGAGTTTGCTATTTGCTATGCATGTATCCAATTTAGTAGGAGAATGAAATCTTAAGAATGTAGAAGATAATGGGGTGTTAATGAGAGGTAGCTAAGAGATGTAGATTAGAACATTAAGTCAATGGGTAGAAACAATAGTGGCGGATGTACTTGTGATACGCAACTGTAGACAGATTGGATATGCTAATACAACTAAACCAGGAGATTGCTATTAAAAATGCCATGTACAAGGATCGGTGGGCAATCAGCGACTAGCTCACTGACTGTCTCAGCTCTGATTTGCAAATTAAAGTTTAACACTTCTTGAAGAATCTTCTGCGTCTCCTGGTCGTTTGTGGGGCACAAGAAACCACGACACTCCCTGCTGCCATCAGGAAAGAGGTCCATGAGCACCACCAGGCTCATCAATCGGGCCTTTGATAGATAGATAGATACTGAACAAACGTGGATAACTTCACTCGCCTCAACACTGAACTGATTCCACACCCTATGGGCACAATTTCAAGAACTCTACAACTTCTGTTCTCGGTATTATTCATTTACTTTTTTGTGTATTTACAGTTTGTTTTCTTTTCCACAGTGGTTTTTTGTCAGTCTTTGTAGTTTTTCTTTGATTCAATTGTTTTTCTTTGTTCCACACAATGTCTACAAGAAAATGAATCTCAAGGTAATATATGGTGGCATATACATACTTTGATAATAAATATACTCTGAACCCATAGAACTAGTGTGGAACCCTTAAATCCCAGGGCCTGCATATTTATTAGTTAAAACTACCATAGAAATTAACACTTTGATGCCCATTATAGTACTCTTTCATGATGGTTAGATGAAGAAGTTCAACCCAATCTGTAAAGAAGTACAGATAATGTGACCTATTTCTTTAGTGGTACGTGAACTTAACTAACTGTTCATGGTCTCCTCACTGGCATGACAAGGCCGCACTCTGGTTGGAGGAGCAACAACTCATGTTCCATCTGGATAGCCTCCAACCTCAGAAATGCCAACAGAAGCTCTGAAGAGCTTCTGGGAGAGGATGTATCAATGTGTTGGGCTACGCCTGGAGATGATGTGAAAGACTGGCCCAAGACAGAGGACTAGGGCGAGCTCCTGTTGATGGCCTATTGCCCCAGTAGGAGTGATGGGCTTAAGTAAGCCACCAGCCTCATGCCATGAACATTGACTTTTCTAACTTATGGTAATTTATCTCCCAAGCCCCTTTTCCCCCATTTCCCATTCCGGTTAAACTACAGATTACAGATTACAGGTTAAGCTCAGCCAGTTCCATATGGGCATTAGTCTTCCCACCACCAAAAAAACCTTCAAAAGGGCAATGCCTCAAAAAGGTGGCATCCATCAGCAAGGACCCTCAGCAGCCAGAGGCGTGCCACCCTCTCGTTACTACCAGCAGGGAGGAGGAATACACGCTATTTTAGAAAACAGCTTCTCTAACATCAGATTTTTGAGCTGCCATGAACACTACCTCAATATTCTTTTGCACTATTTACTTTTTGCAACTTACAGTAATTTTTTGTCTTGCCCCATACTGCTGTCATAAAGCAAACTTCCACAACGTATGTCGGTGATAATAAATCTGATTCTGATTGGCTTTAACAATGAGCCTATGGCTGACAGAGTGAAATGCTTAAGGTCAATAAAAACAACTGCTAGTCTTTATTCCCTCCCCCATCTTACTAGATTTCCCACCCTGGCCTCTTGTTGCTTCTCACAGCCTTACACCTTCCTCTGGTGTCCCTTCTCCATTGGTCCATTCTCCTCTCCTATTAAATTACTTCTTTAGTCATTACCTTATATCACCTCCCAGCTCGTTACTTCAACCCCCCCCCCCCCCCCCTCACCTAGTCTCTCCTATCACCTGCCAGATTGGCTTCTAACTTCTATTATTATCTTCTCTCTTCCTTTCCCGGTACTGATGAAGGGTCTCAGCCTGAAACGTTGAATGTTTATTCCTCACCGTAGATGCTGCCTGATCTGTTTTTTTAGCATTTTATGCCTGTACTGTGCAGGTTATGAATTGTTTGCCAGACACTGAATAGGAAGAACCTTTATTTCTGATCTGGAATGCTTGGTGCTTACAAAAAGAGAAAGACTGGTGTTTCTTTACATGAGAACCACACAAAAGGATAAGGCTGAGATACAGCTCACAAAATGATTTAGAATCAAATGTTTCAAACACAATGTCATGCACAAAATCATTTTAATACAGTGCTTAACTCCATTTGCTACCTCACTAATTCAGGATGAGAACTGCCATAAAATTAGTTTGCCAGTCACTCCTAATCTGCACATTTAAAAAAGTTCATTGAAAGATTTAGATTCTTCGACTAGCCTACACTGTAATAATACTAAACAGACCATAAGTCAACAGTGGAACCACGTTATGTCCATTTTGAATTGATTACTGCATATACTAGGGATTAAGATTGTAAATAGTTGCGGCTTTATGCCAAACCTCACAAATTTGAATACTTGACTGACAGACTAAGACCTTACAGATCTTGTGTACTTTCCTCGGAACCAGTGAGCTGCACACTGGACTCTTTAATATTGAAAGATACAGCATGGTAACAGACCCAACAAGCTAATGTGCCCACTTTAACCATTATTGCTGGCAGCTCATTCCAAACACACACTGCCCTTTGTGTGAAAAAGCCTTGCCTGATTGTCCTTTTAAACTTGTCGCCTCTGATCTTAAACTATTTCTTTTTTTTTGGGAGATGCAGCATGGTGTTTGGCCCTTCTGGCCCAATGAGCCTGCTCCCACGTGACAAATTAACCTCCCAAACCTGTCTGTAAGGAGTCTATAAGTTCTCCCCATAACCACGTGGCTTTCCTCCAGGTGCTCCAGTTTCCTCCCACAGTCCAAAGACAGACTGGTTGGTACAATAATTGGTCATTGTAAATTGTCCGGCGATTAGGCTAGGGTTTAATTGAGGGTTGCTGGGTGTCACAGCTCGAAGGTCCAGAAGGGCATCCTCTGAGCTGTAGCTCAATAAATAAATAAATAAACCATGTCTTCAGAATGAGGGAGGAAGCAAGCAGTCATTGGGAGAAGATACAAGCTCCTTATGGACTGCGGCAGAATTGAACCTGGTTTGCTGCCACTAATAATGTTACATGAACCATTATATCACCGTGACAATGCAACATAACTAATTGCCATGAAGTAGATGGCAATGCCGTAACCATTTGTGTGTCGCAAGGCCACGGGTCACCTCACTATAGGAAGGATGTGGAAGCTTTAGAGAGGGCGCGGAGGAAATTTACCAGGACTCTTCTCTTATGAGGACAGGTTGAGTGAGCTAGGGATTTTCCCTCTGGAGAGAAGAAAAATGAGAGGAGAGGTGACTTGACAGAAGTGTACAAAATGATGAGAGGCATAGGTCTCCCCCCGGTGGAAATGGCTAACACAAGGGGGCATAATTTTAAGGTGATTGAAGGAAAGTATAGGGGAGATTTCAGAGGCAAGCTTTTTTTTAAATACACAAAATGGTGGGTGTGTGGAACGCTCTGACTGGAGCGGTGGTAGAGGCAGATACATTTGGGACATTTAAGAGACACATCGATGGTAGAAAAAATGGAGGGCCATGGGGGAGGGAAGGGTTAGATTGATCTTGGAGTAGGTTAACGGTTTGGCACAACATGGTGGGCTGACTGGCCTGTACTCTGCTAATATTGAATAACAAAGGTGAGCTGCCTTCAAACAATACTGTAAAAGTTACACATCTCAAGACAGTTTCTAAATTACAGCTCTTTCAATAAATCTCAACTATTACACTTTTGCCATATGAAAGTCTTAAACAAATTAACATGGACAATACCGAACCTTGCTTAGGGTGGTTTTGAAACCTTGGGAGTGGTATCTGGAAAAGCATTCAATCTTGCACACTAGTATATAAAGTATCAAAATGGTTTTAACCACAATGCTCAAGTCAGATATTAATTACAATGTCATTACAAGTATACAAAGTTTTTAGCAATAGCATTACACCCAAGCTACTAATGTTGTAACTACAGCACCAGAATGAAGCAACAAGTGAGGTTTAAATCAGTATCAAAGGACAATTTTTAAAAAAAAATGACAGTATGGAGAGTTGGCACAGATTACAAGAGATTTTCAGAAAGATCCAACATGGCTTGTCTGTTGGTTTGAAGGCCACCGAGAATCAAGATTAGTGTAAACATCTTCATTATTTTCAGAACCATGCGTCAAGGACGAATTTCCCATTGAAGACCCAAAAATACCTGCAGTGAAGAGAAAATAAATTATAAGGCATTGGTCAGAGTACTTTTGTACTACTGACAGCAATTTTGGAATATGCTGGCATTGGACAGGGTCCTGAGGAGGTTCACAAGAATATCCCAGAATAAAAGGGTTAACATTTGATGGCTCTGGGCCTGTACTCAAGAGTTTAAAATGGCGGTGGGGGGGGACCCCATTAAAACCTATTGAATATTGAAAGACAAATCATAAAGAAAGGCTGCAGATGCTGAAAATTCAAAGCAACACACACAAAATGCTGGAGGAACAGCAGGTAAGCCAGAGTCTATGGAGAGGAATAAACAGTTGACGTGACCCTTCTTCAGGACTGAACTTTAGAAAGGCCTATACAGAGTAGATGTGGAGAGGGTACTTCCTATGGTGGGGGAGTCTAGGACCAGAGGGCAGAGCCTCAGAATAGAGGGACGTCCATTTAGAAGAGAGATGAGGAGGAATTTCTTTAGCCAGAAGGTGGTGAATATGTGCAACAGACAGCTATGGAGGGAAGTTCCTAGATTCTTGATTAGTCAGGACATCAAAGGATATAGGGAGGGGGTAGGAGAATGGGGTTGAAAGAGATAATCAGCCATGATAGGAATGATGGAGCAGAATTGATGGGCTGAATGGCCTAATTCTGCTCCAATGCCTTATCGTCTCATGGACGTAGACTGAACAGCTGGGACTAAAAGCACTGAATCCTGTGATAATAGTTTTTCAACCTAAGACACACTTTCTACGTGTTAACTCAATCTACGCCAGTACGTTATAGGAAGAGGTTGCCCAGGCTACTCTTTATCTCTTGGAATGTAGAAGAATGAGAAGTGTTTAAAATAATGAGGTGCATAGATAAAGGCGGTTTTTCCCCAGGGTAGGGGAGTGAAAACCATAGATCTAGTGTAGAGGTTAGCGCGACGCTATTACGGCTCAGGTTGTTGCAGTTCAGAGTTCAATTCCGGCAGCTTCTATAAGCAAGTTTGTACGTTCCTTCCTGTGTGCACATGGGTTTCCTCTGGGTGCTACTGTTTCCTTCTGCAGTCCAAAGATGTGCTCATTAGCAGGTCAATCGTCCTGTGATTGGGCTGGGGTTAAATAGGTGGGTTGCTGGGCCGTGCAGCTTATTGGGCCGAAAGGGACCCGAGGGGGCACATGCAACGAGCTGCCATAGGAAGTGGTTGAGACAGGTACAATAGTGCCATTAAGAAACACTTGGACAGGTACATGGAGAGTCAGTGCATTGAGGGATACGGGCCGGGCGCAGGAAATTGAGACTAGCTTGGTGTGTGCAGTGGTCGACATGGACGAAGTTTTCCCGTTCACAAGGTTTGGAACGCTTTTCCTCAAACGACGTTGGAAACAAGAGTACTTGTTTCTTCTTAAAGTGGAGGTAGATGATTGCTTGTCAAGAATTTAAAATTACATTGAAACCTACCGATACCCGAAAGGCCTGGATAGAGGGGACGTGGAAAGGATCACAGGTCGAAATAAATCTATTAACAAAATCTATCCATGTCATATACAGACAGAGACAGTGAGATTGAGAAAGGGGAGGGAGGTGTCGGAAATGGACCAGGTGAAATTTGAGGACTGGGTGGAAGTTGGAGGCAAAGTGAATGAAGTCAGAGTACTTCCCCCACCTTTTAAATCTACTCCTCAGCTCTTGTTCTCCAGTCCTGCTGAAGGGCTTCGGCCCAAAGCATCAACTGTATTTTTTTTTCCATAGCTGCTGCCTGGCCTGCTGAGTTCCTCCAGCATTTTGCACACGTTTCTCCCACATGGCCCTCCATGTTTCTATCATCCATGTGCCTATCTACGAGTCTCTTAAATGCCCCTAATGTATCTGCCTCTACCACCACCCCTGGCAGTGCGTTCCACTGTGTGTTAAAAACCTACCTCTGACATCCCCCCTATACTTTCATAAAATCACCTTAAAATCATGCTCCCTCGTATTAGAAAAGTCCATGCTGGGAAATGTCTCTGTCCATTTGACAGTGCATTGAGGCAGAACACGGAACATAATGCAGAATAAAATATTACAGCTACTGAGAAAACGCAGGACTCCTAGTCGCTTTGAACCTGCGCTCTCTAGTATCTGACAATTCCATCCTGGAGAATACATTCTGACTGCCTCATGTGTCCATGCCTTTCGCTTCTAAATTCCACCAGGTCTCCCCTCAGTCTCTGACATGCCAGAGACTGGCGTCATGACGACAAACTTTGCCTCACTGTCAGTAAAACAAAACAGCTGGTAGTGTGGGGTCGGGGTCGGGTGGGGGGGGGGGGGCAGTGCACTTGCTCCTGCTCACACCAACGGTGTTGAGTTTGAGAGGATTCAAAGTTCCTCGGAGTGAACGTCACCAATAGCCAAGAAAGCTCGCCAATGCCTTCACTTGCTCAGGAAGCTGAAGAAATCTGGCACGTGCCCTTTGACCCTCACCAGTTTTTATCATTGCATCGTAGAAAGCTCCCTTTCTATATGCTTTGTCGCTCTGTACAGCATCTCCTCTGCATGACACCGCGAGAAACCGCAGAGAGTTGTGGACACAGCTCAGCACGTCACAGAAACCAGCCTCCCCTCCATGGACTCTGTCTACACTTCTCACTGCCTCATGTGAGGAGTGTTTGATGGCTCTGGGCCGGTACTCACTGGAATTCGGAAGAATGAGGGGGGATCTCATTGAAACTTTTTGAAGTTGAAAGGCCTCGATAGATTGGATGTGGAGAGGATGTTTCCTGTGGAAGGGGAGTGTAAGACCAGAGGACTCCGCCTCAGAGTAGAGGGATGTCCATTTAGAATGGAGATGAGGAGGAATTTCTTCAGCCAGAGGGTGGTGAATCTGTGGAACTCATCGCCATAGGCAACTGTGGAGCCCAAGTCACTGGGTATATTTAAAGTGGAGGCTGACAGATCCTTGATTGGTCAGGGCATGAAGGGATACGGGGAGAAGGCAGGAGATTGGGCCTGAGAGGGAAATAGATCAGCCTTGATGGAATGGCAGAGCAGACTTGATGGGCCAAATGGCCTAATTCTGCTCCTATATTTTATGGTCTTATAGCTCAGTAATTCAGCCAGAAATTCACCCAGGACATTCTCTTTTTTTCCTCCCTTGCCCAAAAGGCTGGGAACACGCACTACCAGGTACACAGACATCTCAATCTCACAACCTATGCTATTATAGTTTTGCTCTTATTGCTTATCTTCACTGACTTACCAGCAGACTTTTACCCAGGGTAAGAGAGGTCAAAATTTGAAAGTGTTTGGAGGGAAGTATAGAGGGAATATCAGACACAGTTTATACACAAGAGTAGTTGTATCAATAACGTTCTAATTTCTATTTCACTTAAATAGATAATTTATTACTCAGTTAAATGGTAGTTTGTCTTTTTAATTATTGCCATGAAACTTTGGCCAATTGTGACAGCCGCTTAATTGGGACAAAATGTACTGGTCTGGATGAGTCCCAATTAACTGGAATCCACAATATTTACTTACCAAAGTAAAGAAGAATCCTATTTGCATTTACAATATCAAACAAGGTTTGAAAGGTCTGAAGGGATTGGTGTTTGGATGGATTCCTGTCAGTAACGGATCCAGTTGTGCGTTCTGCAGGCAAAACTGCTTCAGGTCTGTGGCTGCTTGCGATACCTGTGGTTGATAATTGGTAGGAGAGGGATGGTGGGGGCGAGGGAGGCGAGGAGAAACAACAGTTAAATTGATTCAAGATTGTTTAATATCGTTTCCAGTACACAGGTATAAAGGAGAACAAAATTGTTACTCCGCGTCTGTTGCAGCCCAAAAAAATCCAATAAAATAAAGAACACAATAATAAAACTACAATAATTATGAGACAGCTTATATAGCTTGATTGTATGTTTATAAAGTGATGCTAGGCACAGGATTATCTGTACATAAAGTGACTGATAGCAAATGATAAAGTAGTGGTGGTTGGGGTGTGGAGGGGTGGGTTATTGGGTGGAGGTATTGATCAGCCTCATTGCTTGGGGAAAGTACAGTCGGCCCTCCTTATCCGTGAGGGATTGGTTCCGGGACCCCTTGCGGATACCAAAATTCGCGGATGTTCAAGTCCCCTATTCAACCTGTTTCAATGCGGTGGACCTTAGGACCCAGCGGAACCCCAGACCTTATTTAACCTGTCTCAGTGCAGTGGACATTAGGACCCGGCAGAGCTCTGAATGCACAGTGTTTCTGTTCAGGAAAATAATCACGATTGAAAATAAAGTGGAAATAATAAAGTGATCTGAAAGAGGTAAAACGCCATTGGTCATTGGAAAAGCGTTAGGCTACAGTCGGTCAACGATCCAAACAATTTTAAAGGATAAAGTGAGAAAGGCTCTGCCCCAACGAAAGCTACAATTATTACTAAACAACGCAGTGGTTTAGTTATTGGGTTTTGGGTTTTTGATCCTCCACATCAACCAGGCACGGTGGACAGCGCACTCGGGAGCAATCTGTCACTGGATCAAACTCGAGAACTTCTGTTCCCGAGCCCAGCGCTGAAACATACGTTCTTACATGTTTTATATGCATAGAAAGGTAAAATATATACTAAGACAAACGTTTGACTAACTGACACTAAATAATACCGGATGTACCTGTTCTGACTTACTTAGTAAGAGAACTTGTGATTTTTTAAAATCCCGATCCACGATAACCCACGCACATCCTCCCATATACTTCAAATTATCTCTAGATTACTTATAATACCTACCGTAATACAATGTCAATGCTATGCAAAATAGTTGTTATACTGCATTGCTTAGGGAATAATGACAAGAAAAAAAGTCTGTACATGCTCGAACAACAAACGCTGGAAGAGCACTTCTGGGTTTTCACAATTCGCAGTTGGTTGAATTTGCGCATGCAGGATTTGCGGATAAGAAGGGCCGACTGTGACTGTTTTTGAGTCTGGTGGTCCTGGTGTGGACGCCACGTAGCCTCCTCCCTGATGGGAGTGGGACAAACAGTCCACGAGCAGGGTGGGTGGGATCCTTCATGATGTTACTGCCCTTTTCTAGCACCTTTCTGTATCTATGTCCTTGCTGGTGGTAGACTGGTGCCAGTGATGCACTGCGCAGTTTTGACTACCCATTCGTTGTACAGCCTTCCTGCCCCTAGAGTGCAGTTTCCCTACCAAGTAGTGATGCAGCTTGTTAGATTGCTCTCTACTGTGTATCTGTAGAATGAGGTGAGCTCAGCTCTCTTCAGATTCCTGTAGGATGTGTTTCGAGCCATGAGAGATTGCACAAGTTGTGCACTCCCAGGAGTCTGAAGCTACTCGCAGTCTGATACATACCAGACACCAACTATTTAAAGGATAAACATCTCATATTCCGTTTGGGTAGCCTCCAACCTGATGACATGATCATTAGTTTCTTAAACTTTCAGTAATTTTCCCCTCCCCTTTCTCTCTTCTTCAATTTCCCATTCTGGCCTCTTAACTCTTCTCCCCACCTGCCTATCACCTCCCCCTGGTGCCTCTCCTTCTTCCCTTTCTCCCATGCTCCACTATATTATCATCAGATTCCTTCTTCTCCAGTCCTTTACCTTTCCCACCTATCACCTCCCAGCTTCCTACTTCATCCCCTGCCCCAACCCAACTGGTCTCACCTCTCACATCCTCCTTCCCCTCCCACCCCCCCTCTTACTCTGGCTTCTTCCCCCCCTTCCTTTCCAGTCCTGGTGAAGGGTCTCGGTCTGAAACGTCGACTGTTTATTGACTTCCACAGATGCTGCCTGACCTCCCGAGTTCCTCTAACATTTTGTGTTTAACCAGTTGCATCCACTGTACTTTCTCCTAACTCTGCATTGTTTCCTTTTTACTCTAACGCACAGGAGTGGAACAGTAGTGGGCACGACCCGGTCCATTGCAGACACAGACACAGCCCTCTCCACTACTGACAGCATCTAGAGGAGATAGCACCAATGATCAAGGATCCCTGTCATACAGGCCAACTTCTTACAGCTCCCATCCAACAGGAGGTACAGAAGCCTGATGCCTCCCTTTGACCATTTGGTCCTTGAACCAACTGGCACAATCTAACCCTACCTCAACACCAGACCACCTCCTGCACCCATCTCCTTTCGTGCTTTCTTGCACTAAGGCGATGTCGTTCAGTCATTTTTCCCCTCTGTATAGTATAGTTATGTTGGGCCATCAGTTAATCAGGGCAGCTGCTCATTGGGACAACTCTTAAAGAACAAAAACTAACTGAGGAAATATTCCCTTTGCTTATTTGGCACACTGTGCAACTTCATTGGGACAGGAGCCCGATTGCCCAACAGTTTCTAACTAGCACCAGTCATGTGCACTTTTGTGGCTGTTAGAAATCACATTGTGCTTAGAATGAACTGTTTTTAAAGACCATCAGCTGCATGAGTTTGTGTTCAAAATGCAGTGATTTTTGTCACTGATAGTTGGCAGGAAACTAGCAGTAAGACAATTCCAAACCGTTTTGCTCACTGTGGTTTCAAGCATTCAGGCTCAGAAATGCCATAAAATGGCTGGAAGTGAAAATAAAATGATTTCACTATTTTGACAAGTTACAAAATCCGAAGAATTTGAAGGTATTGACAATTGAATGTTACAATGAAGATTTGGAGGATGCCATCATTGGCACTGCTTTATCTGCGCTTGGTGTCTGCGCTGATTTTGTTCATTTACAGTCAATCAAAAGAACACAGCAGCGTGTGTACACTGGATGAATTCCTCTGTTGTTACCTATTAGGAACTAATACAGTTCATGATTCAATGTGTTGTGTGTTCTCGGATATTCTGCACACCACTGTTGTAATGTGTGGTTATTTGAGTTACTGTCCTCCTGTCAGTCTGGCCATTCTCCTCTGACCTCATCGGTCCTGTTGAAGGATCTTGGCCCAAAACGTCAATTGTTTCTCTTTTCCATAGATGCTGCCTGGCCTGAGTTCCTCTAGCACTTTGTGTGTAGCTCTCTCATTAGCACAGCATTTTCACCCACAGAACTCACTGGATTTTTTTTTGAGTTGTTTTTTTAAAAAAACACACCATTCTCTGTAAACTCTTGTTTATCTGTTGTGTGTTAAAGCCCCAGGAGATCAGCAGTTTCTGAGATACTCAAACCACCCCATCTGGCACCATCAATCATCCCACAGTCAAAGTCACTTAGATCATATTCCTTCCCTGTTCTGATGTTTGGTCTGAACAACAACTGAACCTGTTGATCATGTCTGCATGCTTTTACGTATTGAATTGCTGCCACAATTGGCTGATTAGATATTCATATTAGTGAGGTGTACAGGTGTACCTAATAAAATGGCCACTGATGCATCTTTTGCTTCTTGCAATTTGAAATCACAAATCCCTTCCCCTTTCCATTCCATGGCAACTGCTGAGTAACTGAAGTTTAGAAACACAAACTGTAAAGTTGGCTGCTGTTCATGGCTCAGGCGAGGGAAGATATTACCTGCTTATTGTTACGTGCCAGTGAAGTCCCAGTCAGGAGATACAAAGCGAGGCTCTGAACACAGACGTTACCATTTTAAGGAAAAACACTTTCATCCCAACAGAGGAACTGGCATGCAGCCAATCACTGCAAGCTGGGGACTTTCCCCTGCATTTGTGTAGGATAGTGGGCTTAATTTTCAAAGCATACACACACACACAATGCTGGAGGGCTCAGCGAGTCAGGCAGCATCGATGGAAATGAATAAACAGTTGACATTTCAGGCCGACACTTTTCTTCAGGTCTAAGAAGGGGGAAGATGCCAGAATAAAAAAAAGTGGGGGCGGGGAAAGAGGCTAGCTGGGAGGTGGTAGGTGAAGCCAGGTGGGTGGGAAAGGTCAAGGGTGGGAGAGGAAGGAATCTGATAGGAGAGGAGAGTGGACATAGTGAAAGGGGAGGAGGAGGGGCAAAGGGAAAAGTAAGTGAGAAGAGGTAGAAGGTCAGAGAGGGGAATAGAGGAAGGTGGAGGGAGGGTGGATTTGTTTACTGGAAGGAGAAACAGATATTCTTGCCATCGAGTTGGTGGCCACCCAGACAGGATTTTGCTCCTCTTGGCACAAGAGGCCATGGGCCGACATATCGGAATCGGAATGGGAATTAAAATGTCTGCCACTGGGGAGTTCCACTTCTGGCAGATGGAGTGGAGGAGCTCAGCGAAGAATTCCCCTAATTTCCGACGGCTCTCACCAACGTGGAGGAGGCTGCATCGGGAGCACGGGGCACAATGGAGACTTACTGATCTCGTATACATCAGAACACAAGCATCACATTTCACTGTATATTAACGACAGGATGTGCTGGGGCAGCCTGTAAATGCCACCACACATTCCGGTGCCACGCTGCTCAGCAGAACCACACAAGCTCCAGAATAACAAAGTTGGGGGGGGGGGGGGGGTGGGGGGAAGCAGAGGACGACCAGCTGGAAGACATTTATTGCCCTCCAGTGATGCTGCCCCTGGTTCCTTAAAGTTGTCATAGCTGGGGGTAAACTGAGGATAAGTACACACTATCTATTAAATGCTCCCAGTGGTGTGCATATCAAATAGCCTCTGACAATCAAGTCCCCCTCCTGGCCTTCATGTGTGGCTTAGCTACTAAGCCCGGCAGAATTGTTTCTGACAGGAAAAGGGACAAAGGCAGGTTACAGGCGCCTTAGAACCAGTCACTTCAGGCAGAATGTCTTGCGTTTATGATTTACACTCTCTCTCTCTTCAAGTAAATTTATCCATGTTCTACCAGCTTCAACTGGGCCTCTGTGTCCGACACACAACACACAGACACAGGCCTCCAACCCCAGGCCAGGCTGCTTCCTTGGGCCTCCTATCCTTGGCTCTGGTTTCTCAGGCTTGCAAGCATCGTGCCTCAAATTTCAGACTTCTGTCAACATGGTGTCACGTTGTGTTGCCGGTCAATGTCATGGCTCAGACTTTGTTTCTTTAGGTGTATAGGGCTGGTTTTGGGACAGTGCAGGGAGTTAGGATTCAGAGACAAGGACGAGAGGACGTTAGAAGTGAGATTGCAAACCCTGCTCATCTTTCTGCCCACTCTTAAGGTAAGCAGCACCGGGAAAACATGGAAACCAGCAGAGAAAATGGACTTGGGCCCAAGATATCAGATTAGAAAAATGAGGGAAGATCTTATTAAAGGGGGAGATGACAGGTCAATGTTTCCACAAGTGGGAAAAGTTTGAATCAGGGGACACAGTTATGAACAACACACTAAGTGCTGCAGCCACTCAGCAGGTCAGGCAGTATTTATGGAAATGATTCGGGCTGAGACCCTTCATCAGGCATGGAAAGGAAGGGAGAAGATGCCAGAATAAGGTAGGGAGAGAGGAAAGAGGTCTCGTTAGAAGGTGAGTGGGTGGGGGAGGGAGGATGAAGTAAGAAGCTGGGAGGTGATAGGTGGAAAAGGCAAAGGAGTTAAGAAGAAGGAATCCGATAGGAGGAGAATGAACCATAGCAGAAAGGGAAGGAGGAGGGACCCCGGCGAAGGTGATAGGCAGGCGAGAAGAAGAGGTAAGACGGGGAAGATGAAGAAGGAAGGGCGAGATTATGAGATTTGGGTGTGGTGGCGAGTCATTTGAAACTGAAGTGGAAAGGGTAGAAAAATTCTGGATTTCCCTGCTCCAGAGTTACAGAGACTGGATCACACCGGGAGTACTTAAAGAGAAAAAGGGGGGGGGGGGGGGAATTTTGTAAAATCAGGGATTTTTGGGCAATGTGGAACTGGCAGAAAAGAACAGGACTGGGGCTGATCACCACTGTATCCTTGTATTGTGCACAAACTTGGCCACAAAGCCATTAATTCCTTTATCCAAATCATTGCCATATAACTTAAAAAGAATCGGCCCCAAGAGACCCCTGTGGAGCACCAGCAGTCACTGGTCAGTAGCCAATCAGAAAAGGCTCCCTTTCTTCCCACTCTTTGCCTCTTGCCAATCAACAACTGATATCCATGATAGATTCTTCCCTGTTAAACCATGAGCTCGTAACTTGTTAAGCAGCCTCATGTGTGACACCTTGTCAGAGGCCTTCTGAAAATCCAAATACATAACATCCACCGATTCTCCTTTGTCTAGCCTGCTTGTTATTTCTTCAAAGAATGCCAACAGATTATCAGGAAAGATTTTCCCTTGACGAAACCACACTGACTATGGCCTACTTTATCATGTGTCTACAAGTACCCCAAAACCTCATCCTAACAACTGACTCCAACATCTTTCCAACCACCGAGATCAGACTAACCTTTCTTCTGCCTCTCTCCCTTTTTGAATAGTGGAGTGATATTTGCTTTTTTCCAGTCCTCGGAACCATTCCAGAATCTAATGATTCTTGAAAGATCATTGCTTATGCCTCCACAATTCCTTCAGCACCTCTTTAAGAATGCTGTGGTGTATACCATCTGGACTTACCTACCTTCAGACATTCCAGTTTCTCTAGAACCTTCTCCCTAGTAATGGCAACTTCACACACTTCTACTACTGACACTCTTGAATTTCTGGCATATTGTTCATCTTTTCCACAGTGAAGACTGATGCAAAGTGTTCTTCTCCAATCAATTTTGGCCAGCTCCTTTTTCATGCCTCTGTAACACTGATACATTTGACTTTAGCTTCTCCCTTTCAAATTACAGTGTGAATGCTGTCATATTATGATCACTGGCCCCTAAAGGTCCCTTTACCTTAAGGCCTCTAATCATTTCTGGTTCATAACACAATGCCCGATCCTGAATGGCTAATCCCCTAGTGGGCTCAATCAGGAGCTGCTCCAAAAAGTAATCTCGTAGGCACTCTACAAATTCACCCTCTTGGCATACAGCACCAACGAGATTTTTCCAATCTACCTGCATGTTGAAATTCCCTATGTAACATTGCCCATTTGACTTCCATTTTCTATTTCCTGTTGTAACTTGTAGATTATATCTTTGCTACTGTTTGTGGGTCTGTATAGAACTCCCATCAGGGTCTTTTTACCCTGCCAGTTCTCGAGCTCTACTCACAAAGATTCAGCACCTTCTGATCCTATGGCACCTCCTTTAGTGGCGTGATTTTATTTTTCTTTTACCAACGGAGCCATGCTACCCCCTCTGCCTTCTTGCCTGTCCTTTCAATACAATGTGTATCCTTGGATATCAAGTTCCCAGCTATAACCTTCTTTCAGCCATGATTCAATGATGTCTACAACATCATACTCGCCCACCTGCAACTGTGCTACAAGTTTATCAACCTTATTCCAAATACTGCATGCATTCAAATACAACACCTTCAGTCTGGTATTCACCCTTTTTGATTTAGTCCACCTCTTGCGTTGCAACTCATCCAGTCGACTGCAATTTTGCCCTGTTTGCAAACCAGCTACTTCTTCTTCAGCACTATCACTCCAGTTACAGGTCAGATTAGGGTTTAGGGACAGGGATGTGGGAGTTACAGGTCAGATTAGGGTTTAGGGACAGAGAGGTGGAGAGTTACAGGTCAGATTAGGGTTTAGGGTTTAGGGACAGGGATGTGGGAGTTACAGGTCAGACTAGGGTTTAGGGACAGAGAGGTGGAGAGTTACAGGTCAGATTAGGGTTTAGGGTTTAGGGACAGGGATGTGGGGAGTTAGTGGTCAGATTAGGGTTTAGGGACAGGGATGTGGGGGAGTTAGAGGTCAGATTAGAATTTAGGGACAGAGGTGCGAAGGAGTTGTTGATTAGGGGCAGTAAGTGAAAACTCTGGACAGGAGTTCATCTTCAGGTCAAAGTGCTCCGTGTCGAACATCAATGATCCTGGAAGGTTGTGTTAGCAGGTGCCAAGGAGACCAGTGGTCCCCAGATCAGAGACTGGTCCTGGATTGGAGCTCTGTATAGGTCCAGGTCCTGGGTACAGGTGGGAATCAGGAGGGCTGGTGACCTCCCAGGTTACTGAGGTCGGAGGTCCGTGTAAATTGAGAAGTCAGGGTGTGAAGTTGAAGCTGGTGATGCCGAAAGTCAAAGTTCAGAACATGGTGAGTATAGAGGTAAGAGGTTAAAGGTCAAAGTTATATGTTTGTGCTAGTTATATTTTTAATAAATTTCTTATTGTAACTTACAGTGCCTTGAAAAAGTATTCAGCCCCCACAACTATTTTCACATTTTACCATCTTGTTTTCCAAATTTAAAATATATTGAGGTAGGATTGTTTGAGCTAATCTACAAAGCATCATGTCCAATCAAAAGAAATATTCCAAAATCTGTCAAAAATTTACTAAAATTGAAAGCAAAATTGTGAGGCTGTAAGGTATTCATCTCCTTTCTAATGATAACACTAACTTTCCTCGGGTGCAATACTGTATATTACCTTGGCAACTCACCCAATTTATTGATGTAGAAAATTGGAGGATCACCTGTTTTCAATTAATTCATAAGAATAAATATTCCCTCTCTCTATAAGCTCCAACAGTATGGTAGATTTTCAACAGACCAAAGCAAAATGAACATTCAGGACAAGTCAGGGAAATGATGATAGAGAAGCACAAACTGGGGAAAGATACAAGACCACCTCAAAAGCACTGAACATACCTTGGAGCCCTGTGAAAAAGTGGAAAAAATACCAAACCACAGCCACAGGTCAGACCGCCACTCTAAACTTAGTCACCGGAGAAGAATGGCACTTGTAAGAGAGGCTACTGTGATGCCAACAGTCACTCTGAGGGAGCTGCGGAACTCAGCAGCTGTAACTGCAGATGAACTTCATGGCTCCGTAATCTCTAAGGCCTTACATGGCAAGGAAGAAACGTTAGCTAAATAAAAAGCATATCCTTGCTTGTAAAGACTTTGCGAAGTGTTACTTAGTAGATACTAAAGAGATGTGGAAGGGCTTGTGGTTGGATAAGACTGAAATGGAACATTTTGGCCTCAACTCTAAGTGGTACATGTGGCAATAATCTAATACTGCACGTCAGCCAGGTAACACCATTCTCACCGTGAAGTATCATGCTAAAGGGATGCTTTTCAGTAACAGGGACGAGAGATCTGGTCAGGATTGATGGGAAGACGAATGCTGATAAATACGGAGAGATCCTGGATAAAAACCTGTTGGTCTCCGCCAGAAAGCTTAAACCGGAGAGGAGGTTCATCTTTCAGCAGGAAAACAACACAAGACACACTGCCGGAGCAACGAAGGAGTGGATTCAAATGAAGAAATCAGATGTCCTTGAGTGGCCCAGTCAGTCCTGGTCTTAACCTGATTGAACATCTCTGGCAAGACCTCCAGATTGCTGTCCGCCACTGCTCCCCGACTAACCTGGCACAGCTTGAGCAGTTTTGCAAAGAGAAATGGGCAAATCCTGCTCCATCACGTTGTGCAAACTACGGTAATAGAGACTAATCCTAATGGCTGTAAGAGCTGTGAGAGGTGGTTCAGCTAAGGGGGATGAATACTTCTGAACTGCTGACATTTCAGTGTTTGAATTTTTAGTTTTACATGCTTTATAATTTTCTATTTTCTGGCTCTACCGTGATTAAAAAAAAAAGGAGCGTGTGATTCACAAATAAAAACTCTCAGTTAAATTGATCAAAACCCCTGGTTCTAACACTCATTTGTGTGAACAAAGGGGTTGGGGAGGGCTGAATATTTTTTACAAGGCAATATTTTTAATAGTTTCTTTTAACATATTGCACTGTACTGCGGCCACAAAACAACAAATTTCACAACATACATTATGCAGCATTGATCTTTAAGACCCTGACCACCAAGGACACGCCCCCTTCCTTGTTACTACCCCATAGGGATCCCTGCTTTAACAGGGTTCAAACTTCAAACATTCATCAAAGTATGTATACATTATACAACCCTGAGACTCCTCTCCTAACAGGCATGAAACAAAGACAGTCCAAAAAGAATATGAATGAATATATATCATCAATGTGCACAGAAAAAAACACATCACACAAACAGTAACCGCAAGCAAATAGTGTTTCTGATTTGAAGTCCCTGAACTGAGTCCCATAGTTAAGCACAGAGTGAAGTAAAATCCGTGGAGCAGTGACCTTAATCAGGCCGTAACTCGCCTCAGGCCCCTACACCCTAACCTCATCCACCTGGCCCAGCCCTTAAATCTCTGTCCAAACAACAAATCCTGCTGCTTGGATATGCTGGACTTTGCCGCCTCGATTCGGCCTGTCCGAACATCGTGCTCAGTAGCATCAGCACGCTCTAGGGCTTGGATCCCACCGCTTCGATCGAAGCCTGAACGTTCATGCTCTCCACTTCTGGCTCGCTGCTTTACTCTGCCTCGGTTCTGCTTCCAAGTCCAAAGGGGAGTTGCAGACTATTACTTGTGATGACTGTTTGCCAGGAAAGTGTGGTTAACAAAGTAGCTTTCCTTGTTTCGTTAGCCACCAGCGCCATCTTAAACCACCTGTCAAAATGTTGCACAGACACCTCTCACTCCCTGCACAGGTGAGTAAGAGCGAAAGATTACACATACTGAGAGTGGTATCATTCAATCTGAAACCAGATGCTAATTCCAAGCCAATTGAAGTTATGACGACTGGAGTTGATAAGTTTGCTGCGGTACACTGGGAAACAAGACAAACAGTTAACCTGGAAAATCTTGAAGAGTTTTTGGATTGCTTATATCTAAAATTTATTTAGACCAAAAGACACGGTGCAGAATTAGGGCTGCCCTGCCATTCCATCGTGACTGATTTATTAACTACCTCAACCCCATTCTCCTGCCTTCTCCCCAAAACCTCTGATGCCCTGACTAATCAAGAACCCATCAACCTCCCCTTTAAATATACTCAACGGCCTGCCTCCGCAGGTGCCCGTGGCAACAAATTCCACAGATTCACCACCCCATGGCTAAACTCTAAAGTAAAATGTGATCTAACCATAAACTGAAAAATTAAAAATATTAGATAAAAATAGGGATTATAATATTGCCAAAAAGAACAGAATTTAAAGCAAAATCAGAATTCAGCAAAAGAGGGTGAAGAAATTGACAAAAAGGTAAAGCACGAATAACCTAGTGGGAAACAGAAAAGCCAACAGTGACTGCTTCAACCGATACTTCAAAACAAAATAATTCTGACAAAGTTGTCGTGGATCTCTTATAGACTGAGAGCGAAGAACGTTACAGCACAGGAACAAGCCCTTTTGGCCCAACATGTCTATGCAGACCACGTTGGCTCTCCACTCACTGTCTGGTAAAACCCAAATCACTACAGGTAGGTAACACTCTGATCCGGATCAGAATCCGGCTTCCTATCACCAGCATGTGTCATGAAATTTGTTAGCTCAGCGCAGCAGCACATTACAATACACAGTAATATAGAAAAATAAATATGTATATTAAATAGTTAAATTAAAAACAGTGCAAAAACAGAAATAATATTTTTTTTTGAAAAGGTGAGGTAGTGCCCATGAGTTCAATGCCCATTCAGGAATCGGATGGCAGAGGGGAAGAAGCTGTTCCTGAATTGTTGAATATGTGCCTTCAGGCTTCAGTACCTCCTTCCTGATGGTAACAATGAGAAGAGGGCATGCCCTGGGTGATGGGGGGTCCTTAATAACATACGCCGCCTTTAGTCCTGGATACTACGGAGGCTAGTACCGAAAATGGAGCTGACTAATTTCACAACTTTCTGTAGCTTCTTTCGATCCTGTGCGGTAGACCTCCCCTCCACCCCCCCCCCCCCCGCCCCCCAACCATACCAGACAGTGATGCAGCTGGTCCACAGTATGTCTGTTTAGTTCTCACTTCTCATTAAATGGTCTTTTAATTTTGTTCTGTCTTGGAAAAATTGTGTATATTTTATGTTTGTTTTTTTCCCCTTGAAAATGTTGTTATCTGACGCTCTGTGCCCGTGATGCTGCTGCAGGAAAGTTTTTCATGGCAGCTGTACATGCATACTTGTGCCGATGTCTATAAACCCCACTTTGACTTTGTTAGTGAGGCGATCGAGTATCATATGTCCAAGCTTGCAGATGGCACTGCAGATGGCTGTGAGGTCGGTGGAGACATTTTTCAAGGGAAATCGTTAAGGGAATGAGTGGGAGGGGGAAGGAAAGAAAAAGTGAATTATCTTGTAAATGCTGAGAGACTGAGAGACCTTGTACACATGAGGGCATAGATTTATGATCTGAAGTGAGGGATTTAAAAGAGACACCGGGGCAGCTTTGTCACGCAAAGTGTGGTGTATATTTGCCCTGCTTCACCATTCCATCATGGTCCCATCAACCTGCCTTCTCCCAGTAAACTTTGATGCCCTGCCCAATCCAGAACCTATCAACCTCAGCTTTCATATACTATACCTACTGACTGCACTGTACTGCAATGAATATATTTAAAATGCTAGTTATTCAACAGGTCAGGCAGCATCCATGGAGGAGAATCAACAGACAACATTTCGGGCTCAGACCCTTCATCAGGAGGCCTACAAACAAGCTGGATGAACTCAGCAGGTCGGGCAGCATCCATTGAGGGGCGCAGTCAACGCTTCGGGCTGAGTCGGACTGAGTCCTGACGAAGGGTCTCGGCCCGAAACGTTGACTGCTTCTTTCAACGGATGCTGCCCAACCTGCTGAGTTTATCCAGCTTTTTTGTACGTCTTGATTCGACCACAGCATCTGCAGTGCACTTTGTGTCATCAGGAGCCCTGTTGCTGGACTGGCTTCGGTGTGTAGCCCTCGCCTGCTCCCCGTAAAAGGAGTTTGTTGCTCCTTACTTCCACCTACAATTTGGTCTTAAACCAGAGGATGGATGAACTGGGGTTGTTTTCTCTGGAATGGCAGAGGCTGAGCGGAGATCAGAGAGAGGTTTATAAGATTTTATTGATTTATTTAGAGATACAGCATAGTATTGGCCCTTCAAGCCTTGCTGCCCAGCAACCCATAGTTAACCTTAACCTAATCACGGGACAACTTACAATGACCAATTAACCGATACCAGTACTTCTTTGGAATGTGGGAGGAAACCAGAGGACCCAGAGAAAATCCACACATTACACAGGGAGGACGAACAGAGACTCCTTAGAGTGGACACCGGGACTGAACTCCAAACTCCAACGCCAAGGCTTTAATAGCATTGCCCAAACTGCTATACTACCATGGGGCTAGAGGTTTATAAGATTATGAGTAACAGAGTAACAGACAGCATCTTTCTCCCAGGGTGAAATGTCTAATCCCAGAAGGCTTGCATTTAAGGTGAAAGGGGGTAATTTCAAAGGAGATGTGAGGGACAAGTTATTTACAGAGAGTGGAGGGTGGTGGTAAAAGTAGATACTGTACATTAGGGACTTTTAAAAGTCATTTAGATAGGCACATCCACATGAGAAAAATGGAAGGATATGGACATTGTGAATTGAATTGACTTTATTTCTTACTTCCTTCAAATACATTAGACACTAGATACTAGAATACTACAACACAGTACAGGCCCTTCGGCCCTCGATGTTTTGTTGACCCATATATTCTGTAAAAAAAAGTACTAAACCCACACTACCCTATAACCCTCTATTTTTCTTTCATCCATGTGCCTGTCCAAGAGGCTCTTAAATACCCCTAATGTTTTAGCCTCCACAACCATCCCTGGCAAGTCATTCCAGGCACTCACAACCCTCTGTGTAAAAAACTTACCCCTGATGTCTCCACTAAATTTCCCTCTCTTAACTTTGTACATATGCCCTCTGGTGTTTGCAATTCGTGCCCTGGGAAACAGGTACTGGCTATGCCTCTCATAATCTTGTAGACCTCTATCAAGTCCGCCCTCATTCTTCTACGCTCCAAAGAGAAAAGTCCCGGCTCTGCTAACCTTGCTTCATATGACTTGTTTTCCAATCCAGGACATCCTGGTAAATCTCCTCTGCACCCTCTCCATAGCTTCCACATCCTTCCTATAATGAGGTGACCAGAACTGAACACAATACTTGAAGTGTGGTCTCACCAGAGATTTGTAGAGTTGCAATGTGACCTCTCTACTCTTGAACTCAATCCCCCTATTAATGAAGCCTAGCATCCCATAGGCCTTCTTAACTACCCTATCAACCTGCGCAGCAACCTTGAGGGATGTATGGATTTGAACCCAAGCTCCCTTTGTTCATCCACACTCTTAAGTAACTGACCATTAATCCTGTACTCTGTCTTCTGGTTTGTCCTTCCAAAATGCATCATCTCACACTTATCCAGATTGAACTCCATCTGCCACTTTTCTGCCCAACTCTGCATCCTGTCTATATCCTCTTGTAACCTTCAACAACCTACAGCTCCATCCACAACTCCTCCAATCTTCATGTCATCCGCAAACTTACTCACCTATCCTTCTGCCTCTTCATCCAGGTCATTTATAAAAATCACAAAGAGCAGGGGTCCCAGGTCAGATCACTGCAACACTCCACTAGTCACTAACCTCCAGGCAGAATACCTTCCTTCCACTACTGCCCTCTGCTTTCTTCCTGTAAGCCAATTTTTTATCCAAACCACCAAGGTTCCACTGATCCCATACCTCATGACTTTCTGGATGAGTCTCTCGTGGGGGACTTTGTCAAATGCCTTGCTAAAATCCACGTAGACCACATCTACCACCCTACCATCATCAATTTCTTTTGTTACCTCTCCAAAAAACTCAATTAGGCTCGTGAGGCACGACCTTCCCTTCACAAAGCCATGTTGACTATCCTTGAGTAGACTGTACTTCTCCAAATGCTCGTAGATCCTATCCTTAAGAATCCTTTCCAATAGTTTGCAGACCACTGACGCAAGACTCACCGGTCTACAGTTCCTAGGATTCTCCCTATTACCTTTTTTAAACAAGGGAACTACATTTGCCATTCTCCAATCCTCCGGCACCTCCCCTGCAGCCAAAGAGGATTCAAAGATCACAGCTACTGCTTCAGTAATCTCTTCTGTCACTTCTCACAGCAACCTAGGGTATATCAAGTACGGCCCTGGGGACTTATCAAGGTCCTTTTCACTTGTGAATACTGAAGCCAAGTATTCATTTACGACCTCCCCAACCTCCTCCGCCTCCAGGCACATGTTGCCTTCTTTATCCTTTAGCGGCCCCACCTTCATTCTTGTCATCCTTCTGTTCTTCACATACGCAAAGAACGCCTTGGGGTTCTCCTTAATCCTACATGCCAAGGCCATCTCATGCCCCCTTCGAGCTCTCCTAAGTCCTTTCTGAAGCTCCTCCCTGGCTACCCTATATTTCTCATGAGCCCTTCCTGCTTCTTATATCGAACATGCTTCCTTCTTCCTCTTGACGAGTTGCCTCATGTGTTTCGTCAGCCACAGTTCCCTTTTCCTATCGTTTTTTCCTTGTCTCAGTGGGACAAACCTATCCTGAACCCAGCACAAGTGGTCCCTAAACTTCCTCCACATTATTTCTGTGCTTTTACCCTTGAACATCTGTTTCCAATTTACTCTCGCTAGTTCCTGCCTCATCCCTTCAAAGTCAGCCCTTCCCCAGTTAAGCACTTTCCCATTTTGTCTGTTTTTATTCTTTTCCATAGCTATGCTGAAGCTAAGAGAGTTGTGGTCACTCTCACCAAAATGCTCCCCCACCAACAGGTCTGTGACCTGACCACGTTCATTACCCAGAACTAGATCCAGTATAGCTTCTCCTCTCGACGGCCGGTCCACATACTGTGTCAGGAATCCTTCTTGAACACACCTGACAAATTCAGCCCCATCTATCCCCCTTGCAGTCAGGAGGTGCCAGTCAATATGAGGGAAGTTGATATCACCCATAACTACAACCCTGTATTTCCTGCACCACTCTAAAATCTGCCTGCCTATCTGCTCCTCGGTGTCCTGAGGGCTATTTGGGGGCCGATAGACTACTCCCAGCACAGTGATTGATCCCTTCCTATGTCTGACTTCCACCCACACCAACTCAGAGGACGCTCCCTCTACAGCATCCTCCCTTTCTGTAGCCGTGATACTATCCCTGACCAGTAATGCTACTCCCCCCCCCCACTTTTCTACCTCCCATCCTATTCCTTTTAAAACACCTAAACCCCGGTACCTACATCAGCCAATCCTGCTCTTCCTCCAGCCAAGTTTCAGTAACGGCCACAACATTGTAGTTCCACATACTGATTTACGCTCTAAGTTCATCCCCTTTATTCCTAATACTCCTAACGTTGAAATAGACACATCTCAACCCCACTAACCGGCTAAATTTATGTTTTGTCCCCTGCCTGTCCTTCCTCGCCAACTCTGAACACATAGCAACATGCCCTTGTCCTTCTACCCTAATCCCTGCACTCACATTCTGACTCCCAACGCCCCGCCAAACTAGTTTAAACCCTCCCCAACAGCTCTAGTAAACCTGCCCGCCAGGATATCGGTCCCTTTCCAGTTCAGGTGCAGCCCATCCTTTTTGTACAGGTCAGACCTTCCCCAGAAGAGACCCCAATGATCCAGAAATCTGAATCCCTGCCCCCTGCCCCAACTCGTCAGCCACGCATTCATCTGCCATACCTTCCTGTTCCTACCCTCTCTGTCTCGTGGCACAGGCAGCAATCCCGAGATTACCACTCTTGAGATCCTGCTTTTTAACTTCTTTCCTAACTCCCTATATTCCTTCTTCAGGACCTCATCCCTACTCCTATCTATGCCATTGGTCCCCACGTGGACCACGACATCTGGCTGCTCACCCTCTCTCCTGACCTGAGAATACTGAGAACTCGATCCGAGATATCGCGGACCCTGGCACCAGACCATCCGGGATTCTCGATCTCTCCCACAGAACCTCTAATCTGTCCCCCTAACTATCGAATCCCCTATCACTACTGCCCTCCTCTTTTCCCTCCTTCCTTTCTGAGCTGAGGGTCCAGTCTCAGTGCCAGAGATGTGACCACTGCAATTGTCCCTGGTAGAGTCGTTCCCACCAACAGTATACCTATTGTTGATGGAGTATGATGAGTAAAAATCTTCACATTACATCTCCATCTAAATGTGCAATCGTAGTAATTTATAATAAACGGAACAGTCAATGTAACATAGAAATACTCTCAAATCAGCCCGAGTTAATCTGACAGGCAGGCGGGATTATTGGCCATCTGATTACTAATTTAATTGGTTCGGTAAAATATGGTAGGCCGAAGGGCCTGTTCCTGTGCTGTACTGTTCTATGTTCTACCCCCCCACCCTTCTCCAATCACCGTAAATTTATGCACCTTGCTATTAACTACTGCCCAAGGCGGCAGGAGCCTCTGGCTGTCCGCTCTTAACGAGTCACCTCGCATCCTCCTTCGCTCCAAAGAGAAAACCCTAGTTTGCAATTAAAAAAACCAAGAGGTTCTGCAGATGTTGCAAGTCCAGAGTCCTAGTTTGCTTAACTCCCCCACCCCCCCCAGAATATTTCCCCGTCAGAAGAGCTTGTTGTTCGTGATTTCTGCCCTGCAGTCTAAATTTAAAGCTGGCAGAACATATTAACAACCAGCAGGTCACCGGAGCCCGGACAGGAAACCACCGCTGACCGATTCCAACACGGGCCGGGGGTAACACTCTGCCTCGGGACTCACGTGTTGATCTCAAAGTGAAGCAAGTCTCCCCGGCCGGTCACCAAACACAGACAGAAGGAAAGAAATAACCCTGCAAGCCCATTATTCTTTCCCCCTCCGCCAGCAAATGGTCGCTCCTTCCTTAATAATTAATACCCGATGACTCTTAATGCGATATGGTGTCTCCTCAACGTTAACCTGACCCCTTTTAGACAGTGACCCGGAAGTTTAGGCACCCTTCCGTTTGTTTTCAAAGTTTATTTTAAATAATAGGGCAGGAGTTATAAATAAACAAGAGAGGATAGTTTCTTTTCACCTTTGGAAGATTTTGGACTTTAACCTTCAGAAGGATAATACACCTCCCATAGATTTAGTGCCTCCCTCCACTCGCTTCCCTATACAGTTAGATTAATTCGAATGCAAAGCGAGGGCCGTGTAGGGAGAGACTGTTCATAAGATGGCAGGCGCAAACACACAATGGGCGTTTATGTTATGAAGGTGATGGGAAAAGGCGCTAACAAGGAAATGAGACGCAGAGAGAGACAGAAAAATAAATTATATAGACGAGATTCTGGATTTCCAGCAGAATAACACACAGAATGCTGAAGGAACTCAGCAGGTCAGGCAGCATCTATGAAGGAGAGGGAACACCCAGCCTGTACTCCTTCCCTTCCTCCACCTTTTTATTCTGGTGTCTCTCCCCCCCCCCCCCACTTTTTCAGTCCTGATGAAGGGTCTCGGCCTGAAAATTGACTAGGTATTCCTCTTCATAGATGCTGCCTGACCTGCTGAGAGATGGGGAGGGAATGCGCTTGCGAGAGAGAGAAAGAGAGGTTTACTTCTGCGATGGGAAATAAGAAACTTAGGTCTGGGACCTGATAGTTCAAAGAAAGGTTAACAATCCTGGAGTTTAGACGGAAGTGAAACTGGGCACACACACAAGCTCTCTCTAAACAGCATAATTAATGCTTTAAACAGCATTATAATAATTGGCTTAAATGGTCATATTCGCATTACAGTGAATGAGTTAACACCCGGAAGCATCTGCCCCGCAGTTACCGACTGCACATTCAACAACAGTTGTAACCTGTCGCGTTGACTGTAAATCGTTGTAAAATCAGCACGTCCTGTTAGATGTGTGGTCAGCCCCCACCCATCACCGGGAAGGGGCTATCACGGGCGGCGCGGGCCGAATGCGCACAGTGGGAGGAATGGCGCTGATAGCGGCGGCTCCGCCCTGCCGCGGGTAACCGGCTCACCTTAAGCCGCTTGATGCCGACCTCAAAGCGGAGCTGTTCCACTAGCTTCCTGGTAGCGACCAGGTTGCCGGTGCCGGACATTGTCGGAGGAGGACGGGCTCTTCTTTCCCCTCTCTCTGTGCTCTCCGGTCGGGCGCTGAGCGAGAGTCCGTCTCTGTCACCTCCCTTCTCGGCTCTCACCAGCGCTTTTTCCGGTTTCCCTTCACAACGCTAGTGGGGCGCCCCGTAATGTTCAGAGGCGGAGCAGCAGCGAGGGAACACAGTCCAAAACGCAGGACATGGTGAGGGAACACAGTCCAAAACGCAGGACATGGTGAGGGAACACAGTCTAAAACGCAGGACATGGTGAGGGAACACAGTCTAAAACACAGGACATAGTGAGGGAACACAGTCTAAAACGCAGGACATGCTGAGGGAACACAGTCCAAAACACAGGACATGGTGAGGGAACACAGTCTAAAACACAGAACATAGTGAGGGAACAGTCTAAAACACAGGACATGGTGAGGGAACACAGTCTAAAACGCAGGACATGGTGAGGGAACAGTCTAAAACACAGGACATGGTGAGGGAACACAGTCTAAAACGCAGGACATGGTGAGGGAACACAGTCTAAAACACAGGACATAGTGAGGGAACACAGTCCAAAACACAGGACATGCTGAGGGAACACAGTCTAAAACGCAGGACATAGTGAGGGAACACAGTCCAAAACACAGGACATGCTGAGGGAACACAGTCTAAAACGCAGGACATGGTGAGGGAACACAGTCTAAAACACAGGACATAGTGAGGGAACACAGTCCAAAACACAGGACATGCTGAGGGAACACAGTCCAAAACACAGGACATGGTGAGGGAACACAGTCCAAAACACAGAACACAGAGAAAGGGAACATAGTCCAAACACAGGACATGGGGTGGGGGGGGGAATGCAGTTGAAAAACAGTGAGGGAATATAGTCCTAAACACTGAACACAATGAGGGAGCACAGTCCAAAGCACAGGACAGAGAGACAGAACACAGTCCAAAACACAGAACACAGGGAGGGAACACAGTCCCCACATAGGATATTATAAGACCATTTTAAATAGGGGCAGAATTAGACCATTCAACCTGTTGAGTCTGTCCCACTAAATATATTTCTGCAACTACCCCACCTCCTCCTGTATCATGTGCACATGCACACACACACTCACTCAACACACACATTCTCACACACACACACACACACACACACACACATTCTCACACACACACACATACACATTGTCACATATATACACACACTCTCTCTCTCTCTCACACACAGACTCACATGCACCCACTCATAAACACACTCACACACACACAAATTCTCACATATACACACATTGTCACATACACACACACATTCACACACATGCACACTCACTCACTCTCTCCCTCACACACACATGCATATGCACACATATCACTCTCGCAATACACACCTACACACACTCACTGGGATCACATACACGCAGACACACACATGTGCAGGCACACACACACACTCACATTCACATGCGCACATCACTCTCACATATACATGCACACAGACAGAAAACAAGCACACACACACACACACACATACACATATGCACACACGCATACACACATGTGCATACACTCATACACACACAGGCATACGCACACGTGCATACACTCATACACTCACACACACGCATACACACACAGGCATACGCACACGTGCATACACTCATACACTCACACACACGCATACATGTGGGGCTAAGCGGGTGATCAGCTTTAAGTTTCTTGGTGTAAACATCATCGAGGATCTCACATGATCTGTACACACAGACTGTGTGGTGGAAAAGGCACAACAGCACCTCTTTCACCTCAGACAGTTGAAGAAGTTTGGTATGGGCCCCCTATATTCTATGAACTTTCTATAGGGTCACAAATGAGAGCATCCTGACTGGCTGCATCACTGCCTGGTCTGGGAACTGTACTTCCCTCAATCACAGGACTCTGCAGAGAGTGGTGCGGACAGCCCAGCGCATCTGTAGATGTGAACTTCCCACTATTCAGGACATTTACAAAGATAGGTGTACAAAAAGGGCCCGAAGGATCATTGGGGACCCGAGTCACCCCAACCACAAACTGTTCCAGCTGCTACCATCTGGGAAATGGTACCGCAGCAAAAAAGCCAGGGCCAACAGGCTCCGGGACAGCTTCTTCCACCAGGCCATCAGACTGATTAATTCACACTGATACAATTGTATTTCTATGCTATATTGACTGTCCTGTTGTACATACTATATATTACAAATTACTATAAATTGCACATTGCACATTTAGAGGAAGGATGTAAGAAATATAAAGTCAATTCAATTTTTATGAGGCTGAGTTGCAAGCTTGGTGCTCAACCCAGCACAAGTGGAAAGCATGCAAGGAGCCGGTGGGATTTGAACCTGGGACTACTTGCTTTGCAGTCCAGTGAGGATGCCACAGTGCCACCAGCCGGCTCATGATGAGCAAAGACTTCTACATCACCAGCTTCAGTGTCTCTCTGTGACTGATCACAATCACAGCAAGTGAAAACTGTTGCGTTTTGTTAAATTAATCCAGGGCAGGACGTACACAGTAAATGACAGTGCCCTGGGCCTTGTTGTAGAACAGAGGCACATAGGGGTACTGCTACATAGTTCTGAAAAAGTGACAACACAGCTACTCAGTGTGGTGATAAATCAGAATTAGAGTTACAATCTTATTTATCAGAATCAGATCCATATTACTGTATTACCATTGATGTGAATTTTGTTGCAGTACAGTTCAAAGTCATAATAATTACCATAAATTACAAAATCCTTCACTATAAATTAGCTCCATGCAAAACGTCGACTGTTTACTCCCCTGCATGGACTCAAGGTTCAATATACAAGGTTGGACTAGATGGGCTGAATGGCCTGTGCTGGTGTTCTAGGATTTTATGGGTATTGAGAGCCATGGTCCAGACGTGGGTCAGCACAGAACTGATGGGCTGAAGGGATTGTTCCTATGACTCAATTCAAGATTGTTTAATGTCATTTCGAGTACACAAGTGTAAAGGAGAATGAAATCATTGTTACTCCAGGTCCGACGCACGAAAAAACACAGTAAGATTAAGAACATAATAACAAAATCACAATAAATATAAACACACAAGATAGCTCATAGACATAGATTGATTGTATGTTCATAAAGATGCTGCTTGACCTACTGAGTTTCTCCAGCCTTGTGTGTACATTGGCCAAGGTGTCCAGCATCTGCAGTATTTATTGAGTTTACTATAAGTAATAAAGTTAACAAAGAGGATATTTGGCCTGCTTGATTTCATGGACCAGGGCAGCTGGGATGTGGTTTTACAACTGTCCAAGACATTGGTGAGACAACATGACGCATATCGTGTGCAGTTCTGGTCACCCGGTTATAGGATGCATATCATTAAACTTGAATGAGTGCAGAAAGATTCATGAGGATGTTATCAGCTGTGACTATGGGGGCGCCGCAGTAGCACAGCGGTTAGCGCGGCATTATTACAGCTTGGGGCAACTGTGTTCAGAGTTCAGTCCTCTGGAAGGAGTTCGTATGTTCTTCCTGTGAATGTCTGAGTTTCCTCCAGGTCCTACGGTCTCCTCTCACTTACCAGATAGTAGATTAATTGGTCATTGTAAATTGTCCTGTGTAGAGGCTAGCGTTAAAAAGCCGGGGTGTTGGTGTCACGGCTCGTTGGGCTGGAAGGGCCTTTTCCACGCCGTATCTATGCAACTGTTCTCATTCCTGGCTCTTGGGCTGAAAGCTTGACACAACATGACCTGTGCATTCCTGATAGATTTATTTCAGGTATCAGCTGCCCTGGCAGCTTGCGTTGGTATTGTGTAAGTACTTGACAGAACATTTCTCACACAAAGTCTTGGAGGAACTCAGCAGCTCGGAAGCATGCATGAAGGGTGGCATAGGAGTCTACTCCAATCAGAGTGCAGCACCAACTCTGATTGGCAGAGTCTCACCCAATCACCCTCATATATTATAGGAATCGTATATAGGCCTCCGAATAGCAGCCAAGATGTGGGGTTGAGATTGCGAAGGGAGCTGGGAAAGGCATGTAATAAGGGTAATGACAAAACTGTAATGGGGACTTCAAAATGCAAGGGGAGTGGGAAAATCAGGTTGGTGTCAGATCACAAAAGAGGGAATTTGTTGAACGCCTATGAAATGGCTTGTTTGAACAGCCTGTGCTTGAGCCTACTCGAGGAAAGGCCTCTTAGATTGGGTGTTGTGTTGTAACCAAGATCTTATTAGGGAGCTTAATGTAAAGGAACCCTTAGGAGGCAGTGATCATGATATGATTGAATTCATACTGTAGTTTGAGAGGGAGAAGCATAACTCACATGTATCAGTATCACAACGGAGTAAAGGGAATTACAGAGGCATGAGAGAGGAGCTTGCCCTGGTGGATTGGAGGAGGATCCTGGGGGGATGATGGCAGAACAAAGGTGGCTGAAGTTTCTGGGAATAGTTCACAAGCTGCAGGTGTGGAGAACTACATATACCTGTCTGGACACCCCCCCCCTCCCCCGCTGACTGCTCCCACAGACCCCTGTATAAAGGCAATTGGAGGCACTGCTCCTCCCTCAGTCTCCAGGATGTTGTGTGATGGTCTCTTGCTGCTGATAGTGCTCTCTTCCAGCTAATAAAAGCCTATCTCTCGCCTCACGTCTCCGAGAGTTATTGATGGTGCATCAGTAGGATGGATATGTCCCACAGAGGAAGTAGTTCTCAAATGGCAGGGATAGGCAACCATGGCTGACAAAGGAAGTTAAGGACTGCATAAAAGCCAAGGTATTAAAGTGAGTGGGAAGTTAGATAATTGGGAAGCTTTTAAATCCAACAAAAGGCAACTAAAAAAAGCTACAAGAAGGGAAAAGATGAAACATGAGGGCAAACTAGCCGATAATATAAAGCAGGATACCAGAAGTTTTTTCAGTTATATAAAAAGTAAGAGGGAGGTGAGTGTTGATATTGGACCAGTGGAAAATGATTCTGGTGAGGTAGTAATGGGGGACAAAGAAATGGCAGATGAACTTAATGGGTACTTTGTCTTCACTGTGGAAGACACTAGCAATGTGCCAGTGATCCGTGAGTGTAATGGAGCAGGAGTGAGTACCATTGCTATTTCAAAGGAAAAAGTACTAGGCAAACTGAAAGGTCCTAAGGTGGATAAGTCACCTGGACCAGATGGACTACATCCCAGAGTCCTGAGAGAGATCGCTGAAGGGATAACCGATGCGTTGGTCATGATCTTTCGAGAATCACTTGATTCCAACATGGTCCCAGAGAACTGGAAGATTGCAATGTCTACTCCACTCTTTAAGAAGGGAAGATGGCAAAAGAAAGGGAATTATAGGCCAGTCAGCCTGACCTCAGTGGTTGGGAAAGTGTTGGAGTCTATTATTAAGGATGAGGTTTCGAGGTACTTGGAGACTAATGATAATAAATCAAAGTCAGCATGGTTTCTGTAAAGGGGAATCTTGCCTGACAGATCTGTTAGAGTTCTTCGAGAAAGTAACAATCAGGATGGACTAAGGAGAGGCAGTGATTGTCATTTACTTGGATTTTCAGAAGGCGTTTGATAAGGTGCCAAACATGAGGCTGTTTAACAAGATAAAATCCTATAGCATTACAGAAAAGATACTGGCATGGATAGAGGAATGGCTGACAGGCAGGAGGCAGTGAGTGGGAATAAAAGGGGCCTTTTCTGTTTGACTGCTGATGACTAGTGGTGTTTCTCAGAGGTCAGTATTGGGACCGCTACTTTTCACATTGCTTGCTAATGCTTTGGATAATGGAATTGGTGGCTTTGTGGCAAAGTTGCAGATGATATAAAGACAGTGGAGAGGTAGGTAGTGCTGAGGAAGCAATGCGATTGTAGTAAGACTTAGACAAATTGGAAAAATGGGCAAAAAAGTGGCAGATGGAATACAGTGTTGGGAAATGTATGATAATGCGCTTTGGTAAAAGGAACAATAGTGTGGACTTTTATCTAAATGCGGAGAAGGTTCAAACATCAGAGGTGTAGAGGGACCTAGGAGTCCTCGTGCAAGACTCCCAGAAGGTTAATTTATAGGTTGAGTCTGTGGTGAAGAAGGCATATGTAATGTTGGCATTTATTTCAAGAGGAATAAAATATAAAATCAAGGAGATAATGCTGAGCCTTTATAAGACACTGGTCAGGCTACACTTGGAGTTTTGTCAACAGTTTTGGGCCCCATATCTCAGAAAAGACGTGTTGTCATTGGAGAGAGTCCACAGGAGGCTCATGAGGATGATTCTGGGAATGAAGGGGTTAACATATGAGGACTGTTTGGCAGCTTAGGGCTTGTACTCACTGGAATTTAGAATAATGCTGGCGGGTCTCATCGAAACCTACTAAGTGGTGAAAGGACTAGATAGGGTGAATGTGGAGAGGATGTTTTCTATTGTGAGGGTATCCAGAACTTGAAGAGACAGCCTCAAAATTGAGGGGCGACCCTTTAGAACAGAGGTAAGGAGGAATTTCTTTAGACAGAGTTGTGAATCTGTGGAATCTTCTGCCACGAACTGTGGTAGAGGCCAAACGTCTGTGCGTATATCTAAGGTGGAAGTTGATAGTTTCCCGATCAGTCAGGGTATCAAAGGATATGGCGAGAAGGCAGTTGTTTGGCATTGAGTGGGATCCGGGAGGTAATGTCTTGCAAACCCCACCAGAGTTGCCATGCATCTGATGTCGCCTCCAACCTTGTTCGAAATTGTCTCTTTATGTGAAACAATGGCCTGAAGGGATGGATCAGTAATGCGAGTTCCTACTGAATCAGTCCATTCAGCCTCATTATTGCTCCCTGATTCTTTTTACTCTTTCTTCCATGGTACGAACTCTGAGGTCGTTCATACATGAATGGGGCACTTTGACTACTTGAAATTGTGAAAAATGAAATTTCTTGAAACTCTGTTTTGTTTATGTTATAACCTTTATTTTAGGCTCTGGAATGAAGACCAGATCTTGGCATTGATAAACTTTTAAGGGAACTTTTATATTTTCAGGCGATTTTGCAGTTTTCATGGATGGGTACCATTACCATCACACCATCAAAATAACAAACAAGAATTTCAAAGTGAAATAAACACCATGCCCTTCAGTAAATTTGTTTTAAACTCATTTTTAAGTACATTTAAAATATATTTTTGACTCAGATTTTCTTGAGCATGTCGATACTTTCCATGGCTAAACAACAAAACATTTGTTTACTAATTAGACTACTGGAATTTTAATACTTTTTGACAGAATGCTGATTTTGGTGTCAAAGCACTTGACTCCCTCAGATGAGTTCAGACCAACATTACTAAACAAAACTTTATTTCCCATCAAAATATGCACTGTGATGGTAATGACAAAATACTTCTGGCCTTGACAAACAATGGTTTTAGTTTCCTATTAACTCTGATAAAACATCTATCTAACTAGAAGCAACACTCACAATTAAAAACACATCTGTAGAGTCTGTACTGTTGATCAAAGTTCCATAAGAGATCACAGTTTTTAAGGCAGGGGCTAGAGAACTCTTAAAACATCCACGTGAAACCTGAACACAGGCTGCCCAGCTAAACTAGGCGTTGTCTAATCTTGTTGAAAAAAAAACAATAATGCCTACAAAACATCTACCTAACCCTCTCCAAGGCTGGAATAAGCAGCAATTCAAATCTCAAGCAGATTATAGAGATCATTATTTTTCAACCATCCATAAGAGAGAACTTTATTTAACACTGACAAAAACATTTACTCAACCTCCTACACACTTGCTTTTACATTAGTAAGATATGAAACATTGACAGAAATCTCAACAACTCTGAAAACAAATAACACTTGAAATTTGAAGCTACTTCTTGTAGTCTCTTGTGAAGAGGTGAAGTCACGGGAAAGTGGAGGTTGTTCTGTTCTTGTTGCTGGCCTACTGGAGATTCCGGCGGGATATTCTCTGCTATAAAACGTTGTACTGCCTGTCTTTTCTTATCAACGGTCCTTTTGTTCCTTTGATTAACTCTCCACTGTCGTCTTTTCAGTCCTTGTTTGCACTTTGATAATTGTGAGATGATTTTAAGCTTTCCTGTCTCCCTTCATTTTTTTGTATCTCTTTCGCTTTCAAGGTACTACTGATTTGGTCTTCTTTAATTGTGTTTTTAATTTGTATTTTTTTGATCGGACTGCTGATGATCTTGGGACCATCTTGACAATTTCACCGCCATTTGTGTGATGGTAAAAACGTGATGGTAATGACATTTCGCACTTTTTAAAGAAAAAATTGGCTAAGTCTTGCACTTGCTAACTCACCAGGATAGCAGCTTGTAAATGTAAGTTAAATATACAGAATTCAAGTGAAGTTATTTATTTCTCAGTTAAAACACTCAATAGTAACGAATTTGGTAATGACACGTAATAAGCATACTCTCAGATCAGGAGGTATATATCTTTAAATTACTCACATTTCTGGACATCAAGATATCAGATTTCTGACATGACAGCTGCATGCTCCCCCTGTCATTTCTCATTTCCATGGAAACTACATAAGCAGTTGTTTGAAAAAGCTTAGCAACACACACGAAGTGTGGAGGAACTCAGCAGGCCAGGCAGCATCTATGGAAAGGAGTACAGTCAACACTTCGGGCTGAAACCCTTCGGCAGGACTGGAGAAAAAAAGATGAGAAATAGATTTAAAAGGTGGGGAAGGGGAGGGAGAAACACAAGGTGATAGGTGAAGCTGGGAGGAGGAGGGATGAAGTAAAGAGCTGGGAAGTTGATTGGTGAAAGAGATACAGGACTAGAGAAGGGGGAGTCTGATAGGAGAGGCCGAAGGCTAGGGAAGAAAGAAAAGGAGGGAGGAACCCAGAGGGAGGCGATGGGCTGGCAAGGAGATAATGGTGAAGGGGTGGGAGGCCATTACCGGAAGTTTGAGAAATCGATGTTCACGCCATCAGGTTGGAGGCTGCCCAGACGGAATACAAGGTGTTGTTCCTCCAACCTGAGAGTGGCTTCAACGTGACAGTAGAGAGGTCATGGATTGACATATCGGAATGGGAATGGCAAGTGGAATTAAAGAGGGTGGCTACTGGGAGATCCTGCTTCTGGAGGATGAAGTGTAAGTGCTCAGTGAAATGGTCTCCCAATTTACATCGGGTCTCATCAATATATAGGAGGCCACACCAAGAGCACCAGACAAAACTCGATTGGTTTCTTAAATGTGTTGTGTGTTGGTAAAATGACAGATGTGTTAGGACAGACAGTGGTTCTTTGTTATAAAAAATGTAGAAATTGTGTAAAAAATAACCCACATTAATTTGGCATGTGTTTATTATGACTTTGAGGTCAGAGATGATGGAATAGATGGCTCTGTTGTCAAGTTTGCAGATGATACGAAGATTGGTGGAGGGGCAGGTAGTGTTGGCGAAACAGGTAGGATGCAGAAGGACTTAGACAGATGAGCAGAATTGTTAAGAAAATGACAAATGAAATACAATGTTGGAAAATGCATGGTCATGCACTTTGGTAGTAGAAATAAATGAAATAGTTGTTGAAGAAAGTGCAAAAAATGTGTCTATCAATTGCAAAAAGACAGAATGGATGGTGATATCCAAAAAAAGGAGAATCCTATCTGCAGGCTGAGAATAAACGGGGAAGACATAAAACAAGTACAGAATTTTTGCTACTTAGGCAGCTGGGTGACATCAGATGGCAGGTGTGACATGGACATCAGAAGAAGAACAGGGATGGCAAAAGGCACCTT